>NC_081543.1:9430657-9453733 GCF_901000735.1 Corylus avellana | reverse complement strand
TAGGAACACATTTTGCATTATTTCTAACACTCCCCCTTCATGCATAATGTTTAAAACTCCTAACAATTCTCTAAAATAAAAGAATTTATCTGAAGGAACGGGCTTTGTGAATATATCCACAAGTTGCTCATTTGTAGCACAGTATAAAATCTTGATGCTTTCTTTGCTAACCAATTCTCTGATAAAATGATGCCTTGTATATATGTCTTGTACATTTGTGATACATCGGGTTCTTTGTCATTGCAATGGTGGACTGGTTGTCACAATGAATAATTGTAGCTTATTGTTGATGTTGCTTCATGTCTTCTAATATTCTCCTTAGCCAAACAGCTTGACAAGCTGTTGAAGTTACATCAATATGCTTAGCTTTAGAAGATGACAATGCAGTAGATGGTTGTTTTTTTGAGCTCCAAGCAATTGCACCTGAACCAAGATTGAAGACGTACCCCGTTGTACTTCTACGATCATCCAATGAACCTGCCCAATCACTATCAGAAAAATCACACAATTTCAAATTGTTAGCGTTAGTATACAAAAGACCGTAGGAGCACGTCCCCTTCACATATCTCAACACCCTTTTGGCAGCACCATAATGAAGCTGATGCAGCGATGGATAGTAATGAACAAGAAAAACAGCAAGTAAAAGGGATGATTATTCCTAAGATTGTGAGACTATCACAAGAATCAAAGAAACCTTCTCAAATCAATAGATGCTATCTATGAATTTAAGGAAAAGTAATGAAGAAACTCAACTTTGAGTATTCTTATTGAGAAAACCAAATAACAATCATAAACTAAGTTTGCTAGAGGCTATAAGCATGTATTTATAGCCTCCAATACTCCTAATACTACTAAAATACGGAATAGGGACTTTCAAAACCCTAATCCCAACAAAACAAGGAAAGAAAGTCGTTTTACAGCGAAATAAATGCAGAAAAGTAACATAGGTGCCCCGAGTGTGCTTGATCGCAGGTAAACTTGCGATCGATCGCACTTCCAGAGACGAGGTGCGCTCAATCATGCGATCGATCGCCGAAACAGGGGCCATCAGTCCCAGTTCCAGGATCTCCATTCTCCAAAACAGGGGAATTGCGCTCGATCGCAATCAAGGTGCGATCGATCGCAGTTCCAGGGACTACTTCTTTTGCTGCGCGAGTCTGAGATCGTGTCACCATCTTTTGGGGCGTCTTCACACACTTATCCATTCCCGTCTTCTTCATGAAGTCCCATACACTTCGGTCTACATCATCCTCCCTAGGTTGGAGAGAATTCGCCCTCGAATTCGCATCCTCGTCCGAAGAATCTTCAGTGAATGGGACAAGGTGTTTGACATTAAAGACATCAGACGTCTTAATATGGCTAGGCAACTTCAAGCGATAAGCATTTGAATTGATTTTCTCGACAACCTCGACCGGACCAATCTTGCGAGCCGCCAACTTGTTGTATTCTCCCACCGGAAACCTATCTTTAGTCAACACTGCCCACACAAAATCTCCCTCCTCAAATTCTACAGCCCGGCGCTTCTTATCCGCATCCGCCTTATACTTTGCTGTGGAGGCTTGTAAATTTTGAATGGTGAACTTGTGACCCTCTTTGATCTGGGCTACGAAATCTTCGGCCTTACCATGAGGTCGCTTCAAATCTGGAATAGGCGCCAAATCCAATGGGGCACGAGGATTACTCCATAAATGATGGTGAATGGGCTAAGGCCGATACTCCGGTTAGTGGAACGGTTGTAGGCGAACTCGGCTTGGAACAATTTCTGGTCCCACAACTTGAGGTGCTCCCCTACCAAGCTCTGAAGTAAGGCTCCCAGTGAGCGGTTGACTACCTCTGTTTGCCCATCTGTTTGTGGATGGTAGGTGCTGCTGAAGTCAAGCTTAGTATAAGACAATTGCCACAAACATTGCCAAAAGTGGCTAAGGAACCGTGTGTCTTGGTCAGAAACAATGGACAATGGTAGCCTATGTAGGCGGTAGACCTCTCAAAAATACAATTGTGCCACATGTACCGCATCGGCTGTCTTTTTACAAGCAATGAAATGCACCATTTTAGAGAATCGATCAACAACCACAAAGATAGATTCGTTACCTCTTTGGGTCTTTGGTAAGCCCAACACGAAGTCCATGCTCACATTGGTCCACGGCCCCTCTGGAATGGGAAGGGGCATATACAAGCTAGCATTGGTAGCCGACCCCTTGGACACGTGACAAATTCGGCAATTTTTGACCAATCTTTCCACCTCTTTCCTCATGCTCGGCCAATAGAACTGGTCCGCCATCAGTTGTAGTGTTTTATCTCGCCCCATGTGCCCCTCATTATGGCGTTCTTGGATAATCTTCAATCGCAGGCTACCCTCAGGAATGCACAGTTGAATACCTTTGAAAAGGAACCCATTGTACAAACCAAAGTCATCTCTTACCCCTGAGGAGACCTTTCCAATAATAGGACCAAAAAACGGATCAATAGACAAAGAGTCTTTCAATAAGTCAAAGCCTATTACCTCCGAACTCAAGGTGGTCAACAGAGATGATTTTCGGCTGAGGGCATCGGCCACTTTGTTCAAAGTTCCCGACTTGTGCTTGATTGTAAATGAGAATTGTTGGACAAAGGCGGCCCATTTAGCATGTCGGGATGACAACTTATCTTGACTATGAAGGTGTTTGAGGGCCTCATGGTCCGAATACAAGATGAAGTCGTTGTAGGCGAGGTATGAGCTCCAATGTTTCAGTGCTTGCACCAATGCATAAAATTCAATATCATATGTGCTATAATTAAGTTGTGCATTCTTCAATTTCTCATTGAAATAAGCCACAGACTTGCCCCTTTGGCTGAGTACCGCCCCAATGCCGATCTTTGAGGCATCACAATATAACTCAAAGGGTAAGTCAAAGTTCAGAAGGACTAGTAATGGAGTTGTCGTCAATTTTACCTTGATCAACTCGAAGGCGTGAGTTGCAGCGTCACTCCACACAAATTTTCCCGCCTTCATACACTCCGTAAGAGGCGCCAAGATGGTACTAAAATTCTGAATAAAACGCCGATAAAAAGAGACTAACCCATGGAAGCTACATACCTCATGTAGTGTCGTTGGGAGAGGCCAATCCCGAACTGCTGCAACCTTTGACTCATCCACCGCCAACCCATCTTTGGATACCACGTAACCAAGGAAAAGAACTGAGTCAGTCATGAAAGAACACTTAGCCGGTGCCGCATAAAATTTTTCTCTGCGCAACACATCGAGGACCTTCCGTATATGTCGAATGTGTTCTTCCGCGGTGGAGCTATAAATGAGGATGTCATCAAAGTAGACAACTACAAACTTCTCGATGACGGGGCGGAATGCTTGGTTCATCACCCTCATGAAGGTGCTAGGAGCATTGGACAACCCAAACGGCATCACCAACCATTCATAGAGCCTTTTGCGCGTTTTGAACGCGGTCTTCCATTCATCACCAACCCGCACCCGAATTTGGTGGTACCCACTCTTTAAATCTAGCTTTGTGAAAACCCTTGCCCCACTCAATTGATCCAATAAGTCATCCAAACGAGGGATAAGAAATCGGTACCTCTTGGTGATTTTATTGATGGCTCGGCTATCTACGCACATCCTCCATGTTCCATCCTTCTTAGGCGTGAGTAAGGCGGGGACTGCACATGGGCTTAAGCTCTCCTGAATATGCCCTTTGACGAGAAGTTCTTCCACATGGAACCTCATTTTTTCATGCTCCTTGGGACTCATGCGGTAATGTGGGCGGTTGGGAAGACTAGAACCGGGCACCAAGTTGATTTGATGTTGAATGTCCTGAAAGGGTGGAAGCTCTGTGAGTAACTCAACCGGGAACACATCGGAAAATTCTTCTACCAAACTCGTGACCGCAGCCGGAACTACCTTTGTAGAACCACACTCCTTGCCATATCATAGATACACACAATCCGAATCGAGCATCTCCTTAATGAACTCATGCTTAGCTAGCAATGTTTGACCTGCCCCTTTTGAAGGTTTGGAATCTTCTTTCGGGTTTGGAAGGAGAGTAAGTTTGACATTATCCACCAAAAAACTGTAGGTGTTCTTCCTCCCGTCATGATGAGCATTCCGATCATATTGCCATGGCTGTCCGAGTAATAAAGGGCATGTATCCATGGCCACCACATCACACCATGTTTCATCTTTATACTTATTTCCAATTGAAAAATTCACAAGGCAACGTTTGGATACTATTACCTCGTTTCCTTTCTTAAGCCACTCCAAACGATATGGTGTAGGGTGTTGCTCCGTCCCAAGACCCAATTTTCGGACCGCTTCCTCCTCTACTATGTTCTCACAACTGCCCCATCAATGACAAGCTTGCACCCTTTGCCCCTAATTGTACATGTTGTCTTAAACAAATTATGGCGCTGGCTATCGTCGCTCTCCACCTTCCGAGGTGTAAAACACACCGTCCTAAGCATTAATAGAGGGTTGTTATCTCCGGTAACAAATTCCTCTTCCACGTCACCATAGTCGTCAAAGAGTGCTTCGTGCTCATCCTCATCGCCCTGCTCTTCAAAGGCATCTCCCGAGTCGATGAGTAACCCCTTACCATACTTTTCCCCTTTGCGACAATCCGCCATGCGGTGGCCCGGTTCGCCACACTTGAAACATTTAGGCCCATTGGATGTTGCAACTAGGGGCGGTGACCCCATGGTGGTTGGGGTACGGCCTTGGTTTGGGGTGGTAGTGGTTGTGCACGCCGTGAAAGGCCCACTTGACCGGTTTGTGCTGCCCTCGGGTCCTCGACCAAATCCTCCAAAGGACCCTCTAGATGCTGTCCTCTCTAGCAATAGTGCTCTTTGGTGGGCTTCGGACACATTAGAGGGATCAAAGAGGTTGAGGGAATCCTGAATTTGTTGGCGTACACCTCCAATGTAGCGTGACACTAATTGGTCGTTTGTTTCGGCTAGATCCACCCGAGTGAGGTACTTGTAAAATTCTTCTGTATATTCATTCACGGACTTTGAACCTTGGCTCAAATTTTGCAGCTTTTGATACATGGTTCGGGTATAATTGTATGGTAAAAAGGCCGGTCGCATATGCTTCAACAGTTTCTCCCACCTGTCGATTTTCTTCTTGCCTTGCTGCTCTCTTGATTGCTTCAATTGTTGCCACCATGCCGCTGCTCTCCCTCGGAACTTGGTTGCTACCAAAGAAACTCGTTGATCTTCGGGCACCCCCTTGAAATCAAGAATCTCTCCAATTGCCGCTACCCAATCCAAAAATTCCTCGGGTTGAAGACCCCCGTGGAATTGTGGAATATTGAGTTTGAAATCGCTCTCCCATCGATTGGCATGGGCTTGTACACGAGGTTGGTGGCCATGTACTCGGTGCCCTGCAAAAGGGTTCCCAGCTTCATTCTCCATACCTTGTTCGTCTTCCCCTTCCGAGCCGGGCGGTGAGGGTTGGTGGCGACGCTCACGGTGGAACTCCAGATTGGCCAATCGAATATTGGCGGCTGCAAGTTGCGCCCTCAATTCTGCAATTGTGTCCTCCATAAGTTACCATTGTGCCGCCGCTTGTTCTCCACGAACTGATTCTTCATGTTCATACACGTTCTCCAAATTTGCATAGCGGTTACCCCTTCCTCCTCTTGTGTTTGGTGCCATGGAAAGAAACTTGGGCTCTGATACCAACTGATGCAACGATGGATAGTAATGAACAAGAGAAACAGCAAGTAGAAGGGATAATTATTCCTAAGATTGTGAGACTATCACAAGAATCAAAGAAACCTTCTCAAATCAATAGATGCTATCTATGAATTTAAGAAAAAGTAATGAAGAAACTCAACTCTGAGTATTCTTATTGATAAAACCAAATAACAATCATAAACTAAGTTTGCTAGAGGCTATAAGCATGTATTTATAGCCTCCAATACTCCTAATACTACTAAAATACGGAATATGGACTTTCAAAACCCTAATCCCAACAAAACAAGGAAAGAAAATCGTTTTACAGCGAAATAAATGCGGAAAAGTAACATAGGCGCCCGGAGTGCGCTCGATCGCAGGTAAACTTGCGATCGATCGCACTTCCAGAGACGAGGTGCGCTCAATCATGCGATCGATCGCCGAAACAGGGGCCATCGGTCGCAGTTCCAGGAACTCCATTCTCCAAAACAGGGGAACTGCACTTGATCGCAATCAGGGTGCGATCGATCGTAGTTCCAGGGACTACTTTTGCTGCGCGAGTCTGAGATCGTGTCGCCATCTTCTGGGGCGTCTTCACACACTTATCCATTCCCGTCTTCTTCATGAAGTCCCATACACTTCGGTCTACATCAGAAGCTTGCTCGGACTTTGCATGAATCTTGACAAAAAACTTGTAGTATACATTATATCTGGCCTACTGTTTGTTAAATACAACAAACTTCCAACAAAACTTCGATAATCACCAGCATCAACCTTTTCTTCTCCATCATTCAAACTGAATTTCTGATTGGTATTCATAGGGGTCGTCATTGGGTTGCACTCATGCATTCCAAACTTCCCAAGAAGATCACTTGCATACTTCTTTTGAGACATATAAATTCCTTCATCACATTGCTTCACTTCCAACCTAAGAAAATAACTCATCAAGCCAAGATCCGTCATTTCAAACTCACTTATCATAATTCTTTTGAATTCCTCCACGAAAGTAACACAATTACTGGTGTAAATAAGATCATCTATATAAAGACACACAATAAGTACCTCACTAGCCCTTCTTGTTTTGACATACAAGGTTGGCTCACTTTCCCTCCTTTGGTACCCATGTTGCTCAAAATGACCATTAATTCGATCATACCAGGCCCTTGGTGCTTGCTTTAAGCCATAAAGAGCCTTTGTTAACCGGTACACTTTCATCTCCTTACCTTCCGCCTCATAACCTTGTTGTTGCTGCACAAACACTTCTTCATCCAAAACACCATTTAAAAATGCTGATTTGACATCAAATTGATAGACACTCCATTTATGGTTAGCGGCTACAGCTAAAACTATTCTAATGGTATCAAATCTAGCTACTGGAGCAAAAGTTTTTTCAAAATCAATACCTTCATGCTGCATGTAACCTTTTGCAACTAGTCGAGCCTTGTACTTCTGAATGGTGCCATCTGATTTGTACTTAATCTTGTAGATCCACTTCAACCCAACAACTTCTCTTCCATTTGGCAAATCCACAAGCTCACATGTCTTGTTTTTCTCCAAAGCTGTAATTTCTTCATCCATAGCAACACACCATTTTTTGTCTTGAACAGCTTCTAGAAAGTTTCTTGGCTCATTTACCTGTGTAAAATGACATCTTTCACCCTGCTCATATATCTTTCTCAAGTCCTTCAATCACCTTTCTTGGTGGTGGTTCAGGTGAAGAGAAAGATGAAGAACCTGAAGAGCTAGATGGGCTGTTTCTAGGTGTGAAAGGACTTGAAGGATTAGATGGGTAGCTTTCACCTTCATGCTCCACTATCTCATCCACCAAGTTATCATCCTCTTGGATTGTCAAAGGAAAATGTTGTTGCTCATTCCAATTCCAAGCATTTTTCTCATCAAACAAAACATCATGACTAACAATTAGTTTTTTTGTGAGAGGATCATAACATCGATATCCTTTAGTATCCATGCTATAACTCATAAATATGCACTTCACACTATTATCTACAAGTTTGTGCCTCTTTTGAGAAGGAACATGAACATAGGCAATGCAACCAAAAATCTTAAAATGAGTTACCTTGGCAACACAATTACCGGTATAAATAAGATCATCTACATAAAGACACACAATAAGTACCTCACTAGCCCTTCTTGGTTTGACGTACAAGGTTGGCTCACTTTCACTCCTTTGGTACCCATGTTGCTCAAAATGACCATTAATTCGATCATACCAAGCCCTTGGTGCTTGCTTTAAGTCATAAAGAGCCTTTGTTAACTGGTACACTTTCATCTCCTTACCTTCCACCTCATAACCTTGTGATTGCACTTCTTCATCCAAAACAACACACCATTTTTTTTTGTCTTGAACAACTTCTAGATAGGCAGTGTCAAAACACAGATTTTGAGGATTTTCTTAATACGTCAGTACAAGTAGGGTTTAGGGTTTTTCCTATATATAAGTATGATGTAACCCTGAATCATTAAGCGTAAAAAATACAGCCACCTATCTGTGGATGTAGGAAAATTGCCAAACCACGTTAAATCTGTGTTTCGACTCTCTCTCTCTTTTCGTTTTTATATTGTTCATCAATTATTGTGCACGGTAACAACAACATGCATTAAGAGGAAAAAAAAAATAAAAAATAAACCCATAGAATGTTTTGGTTGATTTTAGGAAAAATTCTCTTTTCTATTCGTGACTCTTATCCTCTCTTACGGTATACATTGATTTCCTCTCTCAAGAACTTGCATCTTCTCTATATTTTGTTTCAATTAATGAAAAATTAGTAGGTTAAGACTCTTGTTCGTATACCCAGAAGAGGATTTTGGTGGATGTTGGAAAATTGGTAGTGAGAAACCGAAACCCTACCGAGTATTGAGTAAAAGCTTAGGTTATGTTTGGCAAAAGGCCGGACTGGAAAGAGGACACATGACCCAAAACCCAAAAAAAAAAAATTTACACTTTTTCTTTCAAAATTAATTATAACATTCTTACTTTTTACATTAAATCAATAATTTTTTATTAGGGGAAACTTCACTAAGGACCCCCAAACTTCCACCCGTTTTGAAATACCCCCCCTGAACTTCAAAATCTCTTAATTTAGTCCATTGAACTTTCAATTGCTTTCAATTTGGACCCCTCCGTTAGATTTTAAACGTCACATGACGTTTATACCCCTGACTTTTATATAAAATTTCAACTTCTAAAACGTTTTTTATTAAAAAAAAAAAAAACAAAAATCAGGGATATTTTGGTCTTTTTTTGAATTTTTAACGGCTAAAATTAACGGAAGGGTCCAAATTGAGAGCAATTGAAAGTTCATGGGACTAAATTGAGAGATTTTGAAGTTCAGGGGGGGTATTTCAAAACGTGTGGAAGTTTGGGGGTCCTTAGTGAAGTTTCCCAATATGCTGTAACCCTGAATCATTAAGTGTAAAAAATACAGCCACCTATCTGTGGATGTAGGAAAATTGCCGAACCACGTTAAATCTGTGTTTTGACTCTCTCTCTCTCTCTTTTCGTTTCTATATTGTTCATCAATTATTGTGCACGGTAACAACAACATGCATTAAGAGGAAAAAAAAATAAAAAATAAACCCATAGAATGTTTTGGTTGATTTTAGGAAAAATTCTCTTTTCTATTCGTGACTCTTATCCTCCGTTACGGTATACATTGATTTCCTCTCTCAAGAACTTGCATCTTCTCTATATTTTGTTTCAATTAATGAAAAATTAGTAGGTTAAGACTCTTGTTCGTATACCCAGAAGAGGATTTTGGTGGATGTTGGAAAATTGGTAGTGAGAAACCGAAACCCCACGGAGTATTGAGTAAAAACTTAGGTTATGTTTGGCAAGAGGCCGGACTGGAAAGAGGACACATGACCCAAAACCCAAAAAAAAAAAATTTACACTTTTTCTCTCAAAATTAACTCTAATATTCTTACTTTTTACATCAAATCAATCATTTTTTATTACTATTCAAATAAAAAAATCACTACAAAACAAATTTTTTCACTTTTTTATACAAAATATTCTTACTTTTTTCTCTCACATCAATCAAATCTGCTACAGTACCGATCCACTTCCTAAATCCATTCCATTGCCAAACATAACCTTAGTGTTTGATGGGAATTGATTTGTGAATAATTTGTGATGAGGAGGTGTTATAGTTGCTGATTTCGGTTTATGGTACTACCCATGAAGATCTATGGTGCAAGTAATGAGAACTCCGTAGAATTTTGGTTATAAATGAGAACTCTACACACTGTTTTGGTAAGTTAACCAAGTCAGTGCTTCTCAAATTCTTTCAGTACTGATGCGAGAATGCATTTAACTTGTGTTTGTGTACTATTATGAATCTCTTGTATTCTTATCATTACCATGTATATTGTTATTTAGTTAAACATCAAATAAATTAGTTTAGATTGATTCAAATCTGTTGGTTCTGGTTGAGTATGATAAACATGAAAAAGAAATTATATATTTGAGTAGAGTGGGTTATATTGGTGTCTTTGTGTTATATAAATACTAGATACATGAAGATTTACAGAAAATTTGGGGATATACATTAAACCACAGAATAATAAGTAGAAAGGAAAAGACATAATGAACAAAACAATTTGTAAGGAAATCCTATATAGTAAGAAGCTCAGCCCCTCTAGAACCTGAGATGGAGAAAATTAAACCTACCAAATTCTTTCATAAAGATACCAAGCAATAAAATTCACTTGCAATATTCCTTAGCAAACAGTCAGTATGAGTGATATCCTTGCAAGTATGAGCTCTCAACATCTGAGTTTTGACTTTCCATGTCAGGATCTGCAACGACTCTTGCCCCTCCATCCCTTGTCTGTTTTCTCCACTTCATTTTCCTCAGCCAGTGCTCAACCAACTTCACAGCTAGACCAATAAAAATCACTCCCAAGGAGCCACAGCTTACTACTATTAGCATCACAAACAACATATATGTCCCCTCATCATCCTGCGGCATGACCACCCATGTGGCTGCAACATAAGCTGTCGCCATGAATGCCACTGACACCCACATGACCTTGTGAGCAACCGTCAGCAGTGTCATCTGTGCCTTTCTTCTGAAAGGGATGATGCTGACAAGAACGATTACTATGGAGAGAGAGGTGAACAATGCAATGTTGTTGCTCACCTCAAAGACCTTGAAAGCAGTTATTCGGCCCCCCGCTGTCCCATTCCTTCTTCCATCTCGGTCATCAACGCCGCCATGAGGAGGACTGATTCCAGCAGAGAAAGTAACCGTTGCAATCAAAATGGCAACTAGTATTATGGTGTTCCTAGCATTTTGTAAAGCTTCCATGTATATTTCACCTTGCCTATTTCGGTGGCCATTGTGAAACTCACCTATCCTTTCCCGGTGCCTTTTCTTAACACGTTTGTGTTGTTGCAGATTGGCTGGGAATGTCTCCCAAACTTGCTGCTGTGGCGATGAAGTTCTAGAGCTAGTTCCGGGGCTGATTCCGGCTGGCGAGTTCTTGTAACCAGAAGAAACAAATTCATTCATAATGGAGATCTCCAATCCACCATTTATGCCACCGTGACTGGTGAATCTTTCTACTTCCGGCGAGCGGGATAAGAGTTCGATACTTCTTCTGCCACCAGCTTTAACAAACGTGGCTTCAAGACGCCGATTCTCTCTGCTGTTCTTGGCCTGGTCGAGGATGTCAAGTGCTGTGAGTCCTTTGAAGTTCCGAGAATTAATCTCCACTTTTGTTTTGTTGATCAAGAACTCTGCCATCTGAAACAAACGTGAAATTAGTAACGTATCTGTGAAGAAAGATTCAGACAGTAACACAGGGAAACCAACATGCATGAAATTCCCAAAAAAGTAAATTTCTGTGAAATTCCAAAAAAAGTAAATTTCCAAATCATCACACTATGGAAACCCCTTCCAGTTCCCTCACATTATTCACGATGCATTTTTCCAAAACAAATCAAAATCAAAACATTTTTACTTTTTTATTTTTATATTACATAATTTACTTTTTATTACTCTTCAAATAAAAAATAAAAACAAATTACTAAAAATATAACTTTTTCACTTTTATACTAAACATTCTTACTTTTTTTTTCACATCAATCCACGTCAGCTACAGTATCAAACGGAAAATGGTGGAAAAGGGTTTGTCAAACACTCTTTATCTAGTGTTCCTAGTCTTAAAAAAGAAAAATTCGCTTGCACCCGTGACCATCAGCGATTTTGCCGTCAAAACCTCAAACTTTTAATTTTACAGGGTTAGTATCTCAAAAAATTCTCTTTTAAAGTGAGAAATTTCTTGCTATATTGACATTGCAAAAATTAAAAGTTATAGAAGAAACTTCAGTTTAGCTCTCTGAACTTTCACACAATTTGACAAACCCTCAAACTTTCAAATCTCTCACTTTGGACCCTTGAACTTTCAATTTCTCTCAATTTGGACCCATCCGTCAGATTTTAAACGTTACATGACGTTTATACCCCTGAATTTTGTATAAAATTCCAACTTTACCCTTAAATTCCAAAATGTTTTTTTTTAAAAAAAAAAAAAAAAAAAATTAAAAAACGAAAATCAAGGATATTTGGTATTTTTTTGTATTTTTAACGGCTAAAATTAACGGAAGGGTCCACATTGAGAGAAATTGAAAGTTTAAGAGTCCAAATTAAGTGAGAGATTTGAAAGTTTGAGAGTTTGTCAAATTACGTAAAAGTTCAGGGGGGTTAAACTGAAGTTTCCCCAAAATTATAAGTTATGATTGCAGAAAAGCAGAGGTTTGAAAAAACATTAATTTTTTGGGGAAACTTCACTAAGGATCCCCAAACTTCCACCCGTTTTGAAATACCCCCCGAACTTCAAAATCTCTCAATTTAGTCCCCTGAACTTTCAATTGCTCTCAATTTGGACCCTTCCGTTAATTTTACCCGTTAAAAATTCAAAAAAAGACCAAAATATTTCTGATTTTTGTTTTTTTTTTAAATTAAAAAACGTTTTGAAAGTTAAAATTTTATACAAAAGTCAGGGGTATAAACGTCATGTGACGTTTAAAATCTGATGGAGAGGTCCAAATTGAAAGCAATTGAAAGTATAGGAGACTAAATTAAGAGATTTTGAAGTTCAGAAAAGGTATTTCAAAACGGGTGAAAGTTTGAAAGTACTTAGTGAAGTTTTCCCTAATTTTTTCTCACCTGATGGCGGCCTCCAGAAACTGCAAGATGTAAACAGGTGTTACCATGATGATCTTGGCAGTGAATGAGATTTGTACCGTTGCAGGTATGCACCAAATACACAAGGGCCTGGTACTGCCCATGTATCACAGCAAGGTGAAAGACTGTATGGCCCTCACTCGTGGCATGGTAAAACGACGCCCAAGCGAGCAGCACAAACTCTTCAAGCACCGAAACTTTGCCATTCATTGATGCCATGTGCAGTGGGGTGCACCCATTGCTGTTATATTGCAAAGCCAGAGCCACGTCATGCATCAGGAGAATCCTGACTATCTCCCTGTGCCCTTCAATGCAAGCGAGGTGCAATGCTGTGTCCATGGCGTCGGCTGTTCTCTGCTCAATAATTCCTTCGTTTGCTTGAAATAAGCTTATCAATGTCGACGTGTCGTTTGCCTTTATTGCCTCTACAAGCCTAGAATCCATTTCAATTCCTTTGAGAGAGAGAGAGAGAGAAACAACCTGCGAATGAAGAAGTTGTGTTGATGAAGACACGTATATATAGGGAGTTTTGTCAATGGTGTCTTTAGATGATTTGAAAATGATAAAGAAATTGAGGCAAGAGAGAATCTTCTGTACACGTGCGTGTGATGGTGATGTGATCATTGTCAAATTATCATCTTCCTGGGACCTTCCTTGAATGTTTTATGGTCATCTTGTGAGTAGGAAGCGAGTCCAAACTGTAACAGAATTTGATTGATGTGTTTTTTATAAAAAAGTAAGAATGTTTTATTTAAATAATAATAAAAAGTGATTGATGTGATGTAAAAATAAGAATGTTGGAATTGATTTTGAGAAAATTTTTTTTGAGATTTTGAGTCGACTCCGGTCCGACGCACACTTGGCCATGGTTTTTTGGTTTAGAAATGTAGATTGAGCTGCTTCAACCCAGAAGTTTCGACATGGTTGCTGTACGTGACATCGGTGTGGGAAACCATGACTTTTGTGTTTTATCTTTTTTGTCTTCCACTTGCCAAGAAATTAATGTTGGGAAAAATGGGGATTATGATCAATCAAATAAAGTTGGGAACGGTTGCTCTTGTCCACCATGGGAAACTTCTCTTTAAAGTCTTTTTAAGGCAAAGTCGTATGCGTTTATATTGGGTTTGTGTTTTGGTTTTTATTATTATTTTTTATTTTGGGTTTTGGCTGATGATAACAATTAGGACCGTTTTTAAAGTTACCACTTACCCCATTAAAGTTTATTCAATCCCATTAATATATATATATAATGGGATTGAATAAACTTTAATGGGGTAAGTGGTAACTTTAAAAACGGTCCTAATTGTTATTATCAGTATATATATGCAATTTTCCTTCCATACTTTTAGGGGTGAAAAGACGGTTACTTCTAAAACTGTGAACCATAACCCTGTATTTAATAATTGGTTAGTGGTTAATAAAATAGTTTTTAACCACTTTTTAAAAGAAAAAAATAGAAAGAAAAAAAATTCAAAACGTATATATATATATATATATATATATATATAGCAGTTAGCGGTTAGGGTTTTTTCAAATTTTAAAACCGCTAATCACACCGTCTAGACGGTTGGCGATTTTTTTTTACCGCCTTCGAAAGCTGTTAGCAGTTAAAACGGTTAACCACTAACCACCGGCTATTTCAGCCCTACATATTTCTGCAATCCTAAAACTTGTATGAAATGAAGTACCATTTTTTGCAATTTGAGTATTAGGCAGGGGTGTTAATTCGTCCAATAAGCCAGTAACTAGGCAAAATGCTCAATAGAGAAAATGCTAAAGATATACTAAAATAGTGTCTACATCATTGCTAATTCACCAATGACGTCAAGTTCATCCAAACGACGCGTTGTGAGAACTGAGAAAATACCAAAACAACTTATCATGTAGCAGCCTGTCCCACATGTGTGTTTTAGGGGCCTACCAAAACGTGTTTTTTCTATTCAATGAAAGGGGAAAGGAAATTGCTACGGTCCTTCTCTTAATTTCATTGGATACCAAAGGAGTGAAGTGGGAAGCCGCTCATTTGACAATTTGGTGTGAAAAGAAATTTGCACATTTAGAAGTGGGAGTGCAAGGCCATTCAATGAAGAGGCGAGCTTTGTTGATGGCTAAGATAGTCAACAATGTCTCGTCTTCAAGAATGAGAGAAGATCGATCTTCAAGAATGAGAGAAGAGCATCGGTCCGTTGGAGATAGCTAGATTGACAACGAGGCGGGCGGGGTGCCTCCTGGATGGAGGCTTCCATTAGGGGCAACCATTTGGAGGAGGCGGCGGTAAAGTTATCATTGTGGTCACTCAATACAATAGCAACAACAAAGAATTGAGGCAGATAGCTAAGTCAAAATTTGTCTTCAAGAGAGTTGTTATGTAATGCCCTTGCTTAAATAAAGCCACTAAACGGAATAATTGTATATTTCACATGGCGCTACCATAATACTCTTTTGATTCACACAGTGAGAACTGCATATATTTATTTTTTTCTTTTTGAAACCATAAACTCACTTTTATAAATTACACCGAACTCCAAAGCTTTAAATTGAATACACTTTATATAAAATATTGTAAATTCAATACAGACAGAAAGAGAAAACATTTTCATCAAACAAAATGCCACATATGGCAATCTATTATCTTAGTAAGCTCTTTGCCTCCAATGATCGCTTCTGTAAAATTGAACACTTTTACGGGTGAAAAACAATGGGTTCATGGCTTAATAAGTAAGAACTATTGATCCATGTTTGTGTGTAACATAAGCGCATTCTTTGAACTTTCTTACTCTCTTTGTAACAACTCGAAAAATAAAACTATTTTTAAAATATAAAATATGTTTAAAAAGGATCTAGCTTGCATGCTGTAGAGCCGTTTTCCACAGTTGAAAATTAGGTTTAAAAAATTAATAATAAAAAAATATTAAAACTTAAAAAAATTATAAAATATTAATAATTAAAAAGCTAAAAATATTTTGAAAAAAAAAAAGAGGCGATAATTATTATTACAGGAAGTGTAGCCCGGCCGCCCCAGTAAAGGGGATGGCTCAGCCACAAAAAACAAAACAAAAGGTTAGAAGTTTTTAAGGGTGGTTAGATTGCAGGGGTGGTTTTGACCACCACCTTCACAGTCATTTCAGGGGGTGGTGTCTTTCCCTGGTGCTGAGTGGTGGCCACCCCCAAAGGAGCCAAAAGAAATATAGGTTTAAGGCCAAACCTCCCCAAAAGAACTTGGGTGGTTTGACCCGCTTGCAAATGAGGGATGATCCAGAAGCCACAGGCCCATGGAGTGTTAGAGTCCACTCCTGATTTGACCATGTTTGGAGCCACCATATTAAAGTTGGTGACCACCCCACTAACTAACCCATCCCCATTTTTTCTTTTTTAGCTTTTTTGATATTTTTTTTAAGTTTTAATGACACAAACAATACAATAGTCACGGTACCATTTAGTGGAAAACGGTACCGTTTAAAAATTCATCTAGATTTTAAAGCAAAGTGTATTAATTATATTTCTTCAAAATACTCCTGTGACTAAATTTTTTTTTTTAAAAAAAAAAAAAAAAAAAAAGAAAAAGAAAAAGAAAGGGGATTGATCCTTGGAGTTAGGGGCAGAACCACCTTATGGCTTCAGGGGGCTTGTGACCCCCCAAGCCTTAAGGTGGCCTCCAAAAAAATAAATTTTTTATAAAATATACCTTTAAAAATTAATTTTTCTCCTCATTTTTTTTTTAAAAAAAAAAATTTTTGCTTAAGTTTAAAGTTCTAATTTTGCCCTTGTTTGGAGTCATTCCCCGCCGGAGGCACAAAAAAATTTCATTAACTTGATCGGAAGCATCTTCCGCCAAAAAATTTCCAAGCTAATTCTCATTATCTTCTATACGTATTCTTGGTCTATTAGTTGGGTGTGAAATTAACTGCATAAAAAATAGACAGCTAATTTCTTTTGGTTATTTGAATTGTGATCCAAGCCGATGATGAAGATCTTCACACTCTCTTTGATGGGTAAAGTCAGTTTAGAATATTAAAATTTTGGAATTAATCAATAAAATCATTCTAGTTGTTCATCTTGACAACCTACCTTTGACATTCATGCGAATCATAATGTGGTTTCTTGGCAGTTTATGGGTTCCCTTGGCTACTCTAGAGCAAGAAGAAATAGGATCCTCTCCAGTTCAAAATGGATTGGAAAATATCAAGTTTATGGATAGGATTTCTTTTTAAAAATCCTAAAACCATAAATAGGATACTTGTCCACTAACTAAAAATAATAATAAAATATTATTTTAGATTTAAATAAAAATAAAAAATAAAATTATAAAATATTAAGGGGTGGGGGTGGCCAGACCACCTCAGTTAGGGGCTGAGGTGGCTTTGGCTACCCCACACCGGCGTCTGGGGTGTGGATGGGCTGTCCAAAAATGGGCACTTCCTGCCCATTAGTCAACCCTGTTGGGCTCCTTTGATAGCCCAAGTGTTCTTTGAAAATATTTTGAAGCTTCATGAGATTCTAAAGTCAATTGTTTGTGATAGGATCTCCACTTTCACTATTGTTTAATTAGGCTTAATGAACTAAATTCTGGTTAGTTCGGGGCTATTGTTTGGGTTGTCCACCCATTTTTATTTTCATAAAATTTCCCGCTCTCTCTTCCTTTTGGATCACGAGTGGGCCTCTAATCCTTTTCCCTTATTTGATTAAAAAAAAAAAAACTTAATTCAATTTTAGCTCAACCTATCATCTTCAGGATGATCAAATAAAAATTGTTAATAAGACCGTTGGTACGTGCATAAAGCATGGGTTCAATGGTTACCATGGGCCGAGTTTAATTTGTTCATGATCAATGGTTACCTCGATTAAAAATTGTTAATCAAGGACAGCCAATTCCTAAAACGTGTCTACATACTATAGAATAAAAATTACAATTAGTTTATACTTAAAAAATATTTGTAGTAAAAGCTTGAATTGTAGCTAACAAAGCTTTCTCTGGCATTTCTTCTATAAAGCTCTCTCTCCAACTCAAAACTTTGGTGGCCGAAAGTTTGATATGTATGGTTTAAGAGCATCTCTAAAAGTTATTGTAAATTAGTTTTTTTAGCTAAATTTAGTTACTATGCCTTATTTTCTTGTTCTAACGGTCCTTGTAAAATATAACTTTTTTTAACAATTGCTACAGTAAACTTTCATATTATTGTAGCAACTTGTAAGTAATAGTTTATTATATTTTCTCTTTTTTTTTCTACTTTTTTAATATTTTTTCTTTCATTCTCTCTTTATGGAAAAAGAAAAGGAAATAATAAAAAATAATACTAAAAAATAATATTTAATTAGGATAGATAGTTAAAATAGATGTTCTGTTGAAATGTATAGTGAAAAATTAATAGCTAAAAATAAAATAAAATAAAAAGGTTGTATTTTGAGTAGTTAAATTGAGAAAGCTCTTGATGGAGATGCTCTAGAATCAAGGAGAGGTTAGAGAATAAAGTTAGTCTCCAAGAACCCAAATAATGGCCATAGGGTCTTATGAAAATCATGGCTCATAGCCTTATACTGCTTATATAGTCTTTGAGAAAACTAAGGGTTAATGAATAAGTCTATTAAGAAATAACACTTTATGAGGCTATTGCTTTTGAACAAGAATAAGTCTCGTTCGAAGGAAACTAGGATTTTATAACTTACCGCATGCAGCATTCAAACGGGATACGACTGTCGTTGTGATAGTGTTTTGGATTCACCTTGATTATCACCGCATTTAAACCACCTTAGAACCTAGTTGTGAGCAGGTTTCTTAGTAAGATCTTGTGAAACAATGTGATTCAGCCCCGTTCGAACCTGGTGCGGTCACCCTTGAGATTGAGCCTCCCTATAGATTGAATTTTGAAACCTCGAAGTCTTCTATCCAAGGTTTTCAGGCGTTAGAGGCGATTTTATCAGAACCTTGGAAAAGTTTCAAAAAAGTAATAATTATGTTTATGGATTCAATGAGCTACAATGTTTTTTTTTTTTTTTTACACATGATTTCTTGCTGTATTGTCAAGATACTGCCAATTCTTATAAATCAATAACAAAGTTGGCTCCTCATTTTCATTCTCAACATAATTGACCTTCTTTTCAACTATATTTGTAGCAATTCTATGAACTATATATATAATAGTATTGAATTTGAGATTCATTATGTCTTCATCGGTGAGACCTTGAATTGCTTCCTTTTTACGCCCTTCTGTTTGATATGAATCTTATCATCTTTCTTCTTTCTAGGGAATCAACTTAACATTCTTGAGAAAATAATTGGAGAAGATGATTAAAAACATCATATTATTTTTGTTCTGCTCACTTGCATATTTATAAGTAATAAAAATATGCAACTTCCCAAACAATTCATTTTATTTTTAATTATTGCTTTATCATCATAATACATGCCCATTGGACAAAGGCCCAAGGCCCAACGAGAATTTCATAGGTGCTCATCCTCACCTCTCATCAACTGCCTCTTTTATTCTCGGCATGGAATTTGGGCAAGAAAGAATTTACAAGGAAAGCATGGTATATTCTATTAATGAACATCTCCAATGGGACCACGACACCTGGCAGACGGTTAGAGGGAACACATTTTATAATTACAAGCTCACTAGTATTCTTCATTGAATTTTTTCTAAAATATTCTACTAACTCAAACATCGGGGTGGTTCTCCACTGACACACAGTGGTCTTCCATCTAGGCATTCTAGATGATATATGATATTTTCCTCCCATGCTGCATTTTTCCACCTTACTAAGTTACTATGCATCATATCAAAGGCAGAATAAAATTGGTCTAGGGTGTGTCGGCAGGATTCGAAGGTTGTTGTGATTATCGAGTTCTTTCGACGTGTTTTTAAAAAGAGTAGTGTTAAAAATTATATTTTTATCTCACAATTATTTTATATGTGATTAGTTTAGCTAACCCTTAGATTTTTTTATTTATTTATAATAAAAACTAATCCAATGATTGGTTGAGACTGTTATATCAACATTATAAGATACTTATGAAATAAAAATGTGTTTATAGCATTATTCTTAAAAATACCGTCAATTAATCGCATAATTCTTGTCTTATATCATCTTTAGATATTGAAATATACCTCTTTAGATTCGGCGGGGGGCTTGACGCTCGTGAGTCACGACTTGTGTATAAAGCGAAAAAGTAATGCTAAATACTACACTTCTATTCCATCTTTATTTCACTGGGGTTGATGTGCCAGTGTCTACCCGTCATATATATATATAAAACAAGGGCTAATCTAACAGTTGATGGACATTGCTACATCAACTCAGTGGGATAAGGGTGTAATTGTATTTAACATTGAGTAATACTATATACCACACCACTATCCTACCACTATCTCACTATGCTGGTGTATCACTGTCAATTCACCCTTAGATCATCACTTGTTAAAAGAAAAGAAAAAAAAAAATCCAATTGTGAATTAGCACTATCATGTTAGCATAGTGTAATAGTGGTGTGGTATATATCGTTACTCTTTAACATTATTCAAAATAAAAGGAGAAATATTATATACCAAATTTTTATCTCACAACTATTATACATTGTTGATGTAAAAATGTCAACCAACCTTTGAATTTTTATTTTTTTATAACAAAGACCGATCTAATGGTTGATTGTAACTACTATATCAGTATTGCACAATAATTGAAGGGGAAAGTCTATATATCCCTCTCAAACTACCACACAATTGACAATGTTCTCCCAAACTTTCAGTTGTGACAATATCTCCCCCTAAACTACCAAAAATTGTCAATGTTCTCTCCAATGACGAAACTACCCTTAATAAAATAAAAACAAAAAATACTACAACTTCTACAAAAAAAACCTAAAGCTAAAACCCAAAATCCAAGGGGTGGCCAATTTTTTTTTTTTTTTTTTTAAAAAAAAGTCCTTTTTATAAGAAAAAAATTGAAAAATTTTCGATTTTTTTTTAATTTTGTTTTAAAAATTTTTTAATTAAAAAATTTCGTTTAAAAAAATATAATTCTTTCGTTTTTTTTTTAAAAAATAAAAATCGTTTTTTTAAAATAAATTTTCCTTTTCTTAAATTTAAAATTAGTTTTTTAAAATTAAAATATCGTTTTTAAAAAAAATGAAAATTTTATTTTTATTTTTTTCGAATTTATATGAGTATTTTTATTTTACTGAAAATTTTATAAGGGTATTTTTATTTATTTTTTGTTAACTTTAGAGGACATTGACAATATTTTGGTAGTTTGAAAGGATATTGTCACAATTAAAAGTTTTTAAGAATATTGTTAATTGAATGATAATTTAAATGGAGTATGTAAACTTTACCCATAATTAAAACATAAAAAAGTTTCTAGAATTACTCAAACGCAAACACTAAAGGATGTTAGGGACATATCAGTAAATGTACTTTGTTTTGGAACATTTCTAGTCGTTGATTTTGACTATAGAAATCCATAGTTCCAAAAAGGAGTTGGAAATTAAGGATCCAAGTCTTTTTTTTATGGTCATTTAAAGTGGTTGTCCTTGTCTCCAAGTGATGCAAGGCCAATGGATGAAGAGTCCTTTGGTTCTTCTATTTCTATACGCCGTTTACTTAGCGTTCAACACCCCCATCCATCCCAATGGCGATGCACAAGAAGATTTTTTTCTTCAAAGATTCTTTTGTTGATCATTTAAGTAATTCTTTAATACCGTTCAATTAGGTTTGAGTGAACTCATATAATTCTCACTGTTTAGACCTATTATATTAATAGTTTTTAACGAGCATATGCTACTATGATCACGTCTAAATAAAATCACTCTAATTACAATTTGCTACCCTTTTAATTAAAAAAAAAAAAAAAACAAAACAAAACGGCATTGATGTTCACTAGTCAAAAATCAAGTTCAAGCAACAGACAATTAGACAATGACTTCTAGGTTTAAGTCAGATCCATGGGAAACCATGACTTTTGTGTTTTATCTTTTTGTCGTCCACTTGCCAAGAAATTAATGTTGGGAAAAATGGGGATTATGATTGAAAAACGCTATGCCGACTCCAAAAACTTGTTTATCACAATTTATGCGGAATTAATATTATGAAGCAATAAACAATTCAATCACCCAAAATATATAAAGCAATAAAAAGGCAGACACAGATATTTTGGTTACGAAGAGGAAACCTTTTAGAAAACGTTCTAAAAGTAAAACCTCTCCGGGGTAGCCAAACCCAGGAAATCACTATCAAAAGATTATCTAGAGATTACAGACACTAGGAACACTTACAACCCTTTGCAAGACCTTGACTCTGTAAGATCGACAAGCCTACAACTCGTCTCCGCGCTCACAATCTTCTTCAACGTGATTCTCCTTTACCGGACCCTTCCGATAGACTTCTCAACCGTAGATTTATCAAAGGAATAATTAAAACTCTAAGAGATTCACTTTAACGCTCACCACATATGATCTCTCTTAGCACAGCCTCGGACGAACTCTCTGGGGGTGAAAATTCGTACTTCTATCTTCTATAATGATATACATATACCCCCGACAAAACCCTAGACTTAAACCACTTAAAATCACGTTTTTGGGCCTAAAACTTACGGGGTGTCCGGACATGTTAATGGGCTGTCCGGACACGGCTTTGCGGAGCAAAATTTGAGTTTCTGGAAATGAGGTCCGGACCCGGGGAAGGCATGTCCGGACATGGGTGAAACAGCATTCTGGAAATGCTGTCCAGTCTTGATCAACAGCCCCGATCGATGGGGGTTTGTGGTCCGATTGAGCTGAAATTTTGCAGGGACGTTCATAACACATGAATCTACATTATGAACGGTGGAGATTGGATTCTGAGTATTCTATATCAGTGTTTGAGCTCGTGAACAGTAGCCTCTGCATTTTGGAACTGAATTAAGCCAACACAAGAACTAACAAACTCCCCCTTTGGCAATTCAGTGACAAAACCAAAATGCCGAGCCAATCCCATCATCTCCCCATATTTACTCCCCATATTTACTCCCCCTTTTTGTCACAGAATGACAAAAGGTCTTCATATTTCCTGAAACACTTCACAAAATATATTAAGGCATATGTGGAACAGGAATGCAGAAATAAAACTCATGATCACAAAAAAATGACGTAGAATGCAAGATCATGAACACACATCACCAAAAACTCCCCCTCAACATATGACTCAATAATCAACAAGAAGCTAAAAAA
>NC_081543.1:9422682-9430557 GCF_901000735.1 Corylus avellana | reverse complement strand
AAAAAAACTATCAGCATTGAAGTTGTAATTCCCGCTTTTAGTAAATCCAAACATTTTTTTTTTTTTTTTGGTAAAGTACTAGCAACAAAACAAATACTCAAATAGCTTGTTTCTGAAGAGATAAAAACAACATATTACTAACAATAAACATGAGCCTATTAATCTCCATATAAACTTTAAATTGTTCACCGAATACTATTATTCAGACCACATTTCCTAATCATTTTGTCATAAAATTTTCAACTCATATATTATTTATTTGAGATATGCTAGAATTTAATAAAAATTTCACATTTTGCCCATAAAAGTCTACATGGCAAGATGTCGCATCTTCTTTTTTTTTTTTTTTTGTGGATGAAAAAAGACAACAAAAAGAAAATAATATGGCATCTTGCTACATTGACTTTTAGGAGCAAAATATAGAGTTTTTATTTTATTTTATTTTATTTTGAAATATGAGATTTTTATTAGATTCTAACATATCTCTATTTATTTCAGCATCATTTATCTATAGTTGGTGAAGGAAAAAAAAAAGTATTTGAAAAAAAAAAAAAATATATATATATATATATATATATATATATAATAAAGAAATAACATATAAGGCAATTAAATCAGAACAGTTACATATACTCATTATCTGCATCAGAATAGGATCATCCTTATTTCATTTGAAGTATCCCTGTTAATGTTTTTTAAATACGTGAAATTGTCATTTTAATTTTTTTTTTAATAATTTTACCCCTCTAAATTAAACTAATAGAAATTTTTATTCATCCACATCTGCATATATGAATAGTAAATAATTGTAAATAACAGATACGGCATTTAATATCGGTTTGCATTTACACCCCTAGCCGTTGGGATTATGTTAGAAAGATTAAAAACTGTATTCAACTTCTTTT
This sequence comes from Corylus avellana, assembly GCF_901000735.1. Taxonomy (NCBI): domain Eukaryota; kingdom Viridiplantae; phylum Streptophyta; class Magnoliopsida; order Fagales; family Betulaceae; genus Corylus; species Corylus avellana. Next base: position 9,429,652 of record NC_081543.1, on the reverse strand, counting down.
TTTCCGCACAAAATTGATTTTGCATGATTCTTAAGGGTCAAAATAGGTTGAATGGCTTTACATTGGTCATAATTTATAAGGAATATAAATTATCGTAGAAATTTTTTAAATTTAATTTTTAAAAATGCCATTAATTATTTAGGCATGTAAAAACTGTTTTTTTTTTAATATTATTAAAAAAAATATTTTTTTAAAAAATCGTCCTTTTCAAATGCTAAGGGACACACTTTTAATTTAATTAGGTTAGAAAAAAAATTTACAACTCAATGTATTAAAAAAAAAAAAAAAAAAAAATCTGTCCATTTATAGGTGCTGAAATAATTTAATTGGCATTAGGCTTAAACTAAGAGCCACATACAGCCGTCTCCAAGAGATAGTTCAATCGGCTGCAGACCGTGCCTTATAAAGCGGATATCTCTAGTTTGAATCTTCCTCCTTCATCTTGTGTGGACATGTCAAAAAAAAAAAAAAAAAAAGGCCGCATACTGCCTAGATTGGATATATTTTATATTAAAGTCTCTTTTAATTTTATTTTTTTAAAAAAAAAAATTATAAAGTGAATGAATTTGTTTATGATGGTTGTGACAGACATTGTTTGCAGCTCAATTCTCATGTCTTTTTTATTGTTTTGGTTTTTTTTTAGTTTGTTTCCTTTCCTTTAATCAGTGACTGCTTTTGTTTGTTTTTATTTGTCTGGTTTCAATCAATAAGTACTACTCACTCCAATTGATTAAAGTTGTCCAATTCCATGGATGTTATTAAAGGAAATCAAAATATTTTGTGAATAAAACTAAAACTAAAAATAAAAAATATTCAAGTTTTGGTTGAGACTGAAATGTTATAATTATGGAATAATTACGACTTACGAAATAAAAATGTACTTTCTAGTTTATAATATTGATGTGACAATTTCAATCGACCTTCAATTTTAAAATTTTTTTTTTTCATAAAGTCTAATTCAAAAGTTGATAAAATTACAAAGTAATTATAAAATAAAAATACAATTTTTAAGATTAATCTTACTCGATTAAGGGTGTGTTTGGGATTGCAATTTCGTAAAAATAATTTACGTTTTTAAAAGATATTATAAAACGTAAGACATTTGGTATTGCGATTTAAAAAATACTAAATTTAAAATTGGAAAAAAAAATATGCGATTTTAATAAGCAGGCTATGGGGTGCTTATTTGAAAAGGTACGAATTTAAACCAAAATCATAAATTCGCATAACAAATATTTAATAAAAAAATACTTTTGAACATATTTTACCTAAGGCCTTTACGATTTTAAAAGTAGTGTTTTAAAAAACACTATTTTTAAAATCGCACTTATTGAAACTGTAATTTCAAATAGACCATAAAAATCATTTGATTTAATCTGCAAATCAACAGCAATGATTGTGGCTCACAAAAGATCTAAGGATGGATAGGCTTTGGCTTAGTATCCCAACATCATAGAAACAGCCTAAGAATCATTTGATTCAATCTGCAAATTAACAGCAATGATTGTGGCTCACAAAAGATCTAAGGGTGGATAGGCTTTGGTTTAATATCCCAACATCACTAGAAACAAAAACTGTCAGATTCTCAATCTCGACCGACATAAAAACATGGATTTGAAGATCTAAAGTCATGGCCATCCCTACCATTTTTGAGCCAAACTAACTCATAGGTTACATTAATCATTAATGTCTTAGTACCCTAAACAAAGATGGAGCCTAATTAATTTGCATGACATGTCCATCTACCTCTACTCTAGCTACTAACTGGAATAATCACAACAGTCAACAACACTTCAACCGTCCAATTACTCACATCCACAAACCATAGTATATTATATCATATCAGATGTCTATTTTTTTTTTACAAATATTCAATTATTCTATAGCTGGTTATATTCATCTTGGTTCAAGGAAACCACACTTACCCTCTCACATTGTATTAACAAGATGTAATAAGTCTTCAAACTACATAACTCTTTTACTTACTCTTTCTCTTTGAGTACTGTTTACTCATCATTTTATTTTAGTTAAAATGGTGAGGCTAAAAATGGGAGATTTTAACAACTTTTGCTAAATTTGCTTACCAAAATAACTAAAAAATGATTTTTTGTGAAACTCTAAGGAGTGCTCTTAGAATTTTTGGTTAACTCTGACAAAATATCTGCACATGACAATAATACCACTAAAATAAATTTAGAAAGAAAGAAAAAAAAAAAAAACGTTTAGCCATGGGTCTCCACTGTTTCATGGAAATTAGGATCCTCCCATCTTAGTTAGATTGAAAAGGTATTTTTGTTCATTCAAAAAGTGAAAAGACACAAATACCTTTCAAATATTACTAACTAGATAATCTTCATTTCATTTGAATTGAAGATAATCCTATCCCGCTCCATGGCTAGAGTTGGCAAAAGATGATAACACGTGTGAGTTAGCCTGCTGAGTAGACGAGGAGGGAGTCCTATCAGCAATTGGAGTATTATCCTTAGGCACTGCAGGAGATCACAACTTGTGGGGAAGGCTGAATTTTGTAGAAGTTAACCTTGGTAGTGGTAAGTTGCCATGCGTGGCACTTAGTTATGTGATGTAATGAGCAAAATTTTTGTGAGAGATTATGTAATGACTCTCTTCATATATATATTTTGTAACAATTCCAATGAAAAAATTAATTAACTGGTAATTGACCCCACGATTCGTTTCCCAACCCAAGCTTTCACGGTACAAGACTCAGTGATCACAACATCTCCTATACGAGAGACCTCAGCGAAAGACTTTTAAATTATGGGAATAGAGATCAGTAGCTAAAACAACCACACATTCATACACCAGAGTAAACATAATACTTTATAATATAAACATAAGTCACCAAATGTATCAGTCATCAAAACATCCTCAGAACATAATATTACATTCCCAAATCATAATTGTTTTACAAAAGATCCATAAATCAAATCTTAAGCTTAAGTAGTGCTAAAGAGATAATAATTTCCACCATATATAGTTCATCCATCATCCCATATAGACATCAACCAGACTGAGTCCATATCTTAAAAAATGACCCAGATTAGGTCCTGTGCAATCACCCATGTCTGATCCGAAGGCATCCTCATCTAGGCTAACTAAACCACGCAATTATTCATAATGAAGGGGGGAAAAACATAAAACGAAGGGGTAAGTCTAAATATTTAGTGAATGTTAATGCACAAAATACCCATGCCAGTTTAGTGATGAACTCTATTTGATAAAGTATGCAACAGTATGATCATGACGATTTTTCATAGATGTGATATAGATATATGATATATGCTTATAATCATAAATAACAGTGATAGTTCAACAATATAGCCTACTCGAGATATTACTCCTTTTGAGGAGGATTGGCGTTGTCCCGATGGACCTGTAATATAACACCAATGCCTCGGATATTGTACGCTACTGTCCATAACACTAGTGGCACGACCGAGTCCGACCTCGGGTGGCGCACATCACTAATGATGTTTATCTGTAGTGACCGCCCGTTAAGACTGCGCTGGTCACGAAACAATCATTGGATCCAAGGTCTATATCAACACACACATTTGCCATAAAGTTAACATGCATAGTAAGCCCATGGCCGTTATTCTTCACGTACTAGTGTACCATGTCATACGATGCAATTTATCTTGTCCGTATTTTACATGCATGCGTTTACAAGTCTTACTTTCATTTAACATGTTAAGTACAACATTTTTCACAAATGCTAGAGTTCATGTGCAGCAAAAATATGTTTCCGTGAGAGTTGCAAATATGCATGTTTTGGTAAGCAAAATAGACGTGCAAATGTGAAAAAATAAATTGCGAGCATTATGTGAGTTAAAACTCATCTAAGTCGATTAAATCCTCTGAGTAATCCTCCAACAAGTTCGGGTTCTCCAAATCTGTGAAAAATCCTCACATTAGTCCTAAGTTTACTAACACAACCGTAACTTGAAAACAAGGGGCGTTGGGTACTTAGCCAAAAAGGCCATCTACTGAATGTCCTTGGGCGAGCGCTCAATCTAGGAACGAGCTTTCGTCCAGTGAGGTTCAAGTGGAAACCTCATTTGACCCACTTATTTCCCTAGCTGTCTAACGGTCTCTTATGCTATCAAAAGGCTTTCTAATACTATTCTAACAACGTCCTTGAACAGTAAGATTGAATCTAAGTAAAAAGGAAAGCTAACCAACGACAAAGCTTAGATCCAAAAATAGCACCAAATTCAAACAAATAACCGACAGCTTTAATACTACTACGTTGATGAAATATCTAATCAACTATAACAGGTACATGTGAAACAAAAGTAGCATAACAAATTAAAATAATCACAAAGATGGTAACAAAAATTTACATGGTAAAGAAATGTTATTTAATAGACTATCATACAATTTGGATGACGTGATAGTAAAAATTAGTCGTTGATTTTTCCTTTTTCAAGCTTTTGTTAATTCAAATAGTGATTTTCATTATCACGTCATCTTAGTTGTATGACAGAATGACAGTCATATAATATTTTACTAAATAACATTACTTGTACATGGTATAATTTTAGGCCTATGAACTTTCATTTCACTCTCATACAATTAGGCTGATGTGTCAATACTTATAAACCATTAGATCAATCTTTATTAAAAAAAAAAAAGTTGGACCGATGGCATAACAAATTAGAACAATAAAAAAGAATGTAACTAAAATTTACATGGTAGAGAAATGTTATTTAATAGACTGTTATGCAATTGGATGACGTAAAAGTGAAAATCAGTCTTTGATTTTTCTTTTTTCAAGCTCTTGTTTTAAATGATGATTTTTACTACCACGTCATCTTGGTTGTATGACAGTCGTATAACATTTCACTAAATAATATTATTCTTACATGGTATGACCTTAGGCTTATAAGTAATGCTACGCGCACAGCTCTCATCTCACTCTTATATAATTGTGCCTATGTGGTAATACTCATAAATTATTGGATCAATCTTTATTTAAAAACAAAAATTAAAAAAAAAATTAAAAATCTAACAAACTATCACGTCAATCCTAATATGAGAGTGAGATGAGAGTTGGGTATCTACAAAATTTACAGGGGTAATTACCTTTTACCCCTATAAACTACCAACTATGACACCTAACTCCATTAAACTACTATCTTATGACAAGAAGCCAATTTCCGCTAGTCAAAGGGGTTAAAATTGACGGTCAACGGTCATGTACAAATCATGTGCCATTTTAAAAAAAATTTCTTCCACTTTTGGCCTCACTCCAGACCAAGAAAATGACGCTTATACCCTCCTAAACATATTAACTTTATTTGTTTGAAGTGAAGGCAAAAGTATAAGAAAAAAATTTAAAATAGCACATTATTTCACTACAAGAAATTAGCTCTTTAGGGGCGACTTTAAGTCGCCCCTAAAGACCCTAAAGTGGACGCTGTTGGCAACAGCGTCCACTTTTCGACCCTAAAAGTGTCGACCCTAATAGTCCGACCCTAATGATCAAATGTCTGATTATCAGGGTCCACTTAAAAGTCGACCCTAATGATCACTTTTAGCGTCCACTTTATCGCCCCTAAAAGTCGCAATGTTTGGACCCTAAAGATGATGTAAACGGAAGCGAGAGTCGACCCTAATAGTCAAGCAATAGCGTCCACTTTTAGTTAACCATTAGCGTCGACTTTATGGACCCTAATATCCCTTTTAAAAAATAATAATAATAACTATTAGCGTCCAAATAAAAGTGGACGCTGATAGTTAAACCATTAGCGTCCACAAAAGTGGACGCTAATGGTCCTAAAAAATTAAAAAAAAAACTAACTATCAGCGTCCACTTAGAGTCGACCCTAATGATGACTTTTAGCGTCCACTTTATCGACCCTAAAAGATGCATGTGTTTGACTCTAAAGATGATGTACACAAAAGAATTAGTCGACGCTAATAGTTGACCATTAGCGTCCACATTTGGTCCCAAAATATTAAAAAAAAATTGACTATCAGCCTGATAGTTGACGATTAGGGTCGACATTTGTCAACCCTAATGGTCCTAAAAAAAAAATAAAAAAAAAAGCGATCGATCGCACTTGGAGTGCGATCGATCGTATCATCAGTAGGTTTTCGAAATTTTGGGATCGATCGCACTTGGATTGCGATCGGTCGCAGCATCAGTAGGTTTTCGAAAATTTGCGATCGATCTCACTTTGAGTGCGATCAATCGCAGCATCAGTAGGGTTTCGGAAATTTGCGATCGATTGCACTCCAAGTGCGATCGATCGTAGCATCAGTAGGTTTTCGAAATTTTGGGATCGATCGCACTCAAGTGCGATCGATCGCAGCATCAGTAGGTTTTTGAAATTTTGGGATCGATTGCACTTGGAGTGCGATCGATCGCAGCATCAGTAGGTTTTCGAAATTTTGGGATCGATCGCACTTTGAGTGCGATCGATCGCAGCATCAGTAGGTTTTCTAATGATTTCCAGTTCAAGTGAAGAACAATTCACACAAATATATAACATCAAAAGTCAGTTCTAGTCTTAGCAAAAAGAGTCACTAATAGAGTAAGATCTTGAAGGCTTAAAATATATCATATTTGTAACTCTAACAAATGACAACTAAAAGGCCAAACTGCAGTCCATTCTTATCCATGCAACACATATCAATTGATGTTAAAAATTAGACTTTTAGTCAGCTCATTATTTATCAACCCACTTAACTTGTCTCAAGAGTTATGGAGAGATGAAGACCACATGAAATTAGTCAAAATACAACCACCAACCTCTTGTTGAATGTGGACACCAAAATCTCCAAATACAATGTTCCCAGACGCATCTTTAGCATTAGTTTTCTGAATAAAATTCTGCATCAAAAAACAATAACATACTGAATTTTACTCTTCATCTTGGGGAAAAATATAATGAAGAAGTTATAAGATCTATGCAATGCAATGAAATGAACACAAGCAGTTTTT
>NC_081543.1:9406653-9422582 GCF_901000735.1 Corylus avellana | reverse complement strand
GGGACCGGGGTGTTACATATTGGGAAGATGAGAAGAAGCCCACATAGAGTGGGTGGTTTATAGAGATAGTCATGGGTGCTAAGTCCCACATTGCCTAGTTACTAGGTGAAACTGGGCTTTATAATGAATTCTAGGGAAACTCCAAATTGACTAGTCCTTTTGGGGTAATAGCGCAGATGTGGCTAGCGCTTTTCCCTGGGTCGTTACAAGTGGTATCAGAGCCACCTAGTAACGTCAGGTCATGTGGTACTGGAGCACTGCATGACGTGGACCTGACGAGGACATCAGGAGTTTAAGAGAGGGAGTTTGTAACACCCCGGTCCCATATTGGGAAGATGAGAAGAAGCCCACATAGAGTGGATGATTTATAGAGATAGTCATGGGTGCTAAGTCCCACATTGCCTAGTTACTAGGTGAAACTGGGCTTTATAATGAATTCTAGGGAAGCTCCAAATTGACTAGTCCTTTTGGGGTGATAGCGCATATATGGCTACCGCACGGTAGAGTTATATATATATATATACTTTAAAGTACTCATGTATATATATTTATAAATCCTTCAAATCACCATATATATATATATATATATATAGTTGCACGTGAGGAGTAAAACAAGAAGAAAACAAATCTCTCTTTCCCACTACAAGACCACACGGCAACCAAGGCAAGAAGACACTAAATTTGACAAAACACTAATGCTCTCCATTAAGTATATATATATATAAGAAGAAGAAAGAAACAATATGTGAGGCAAAAACCATACCTGACGCACAACAGGAAGAGTGACGTGAGGAGAAAAAGTGAGTGGCAGGGAAATTCTTCCTTTTTTTTTTTTTTTTTCTTCCTTTCTCTCTTCCTTTCCTGGTGTGTGGCAAGAGTTTGTTCCATACCATTATATAGGCTTTAGAAAAGAGATAGAAAATAGGTTTTGAGGAGCTTAGGGTTTTTATTTTTTTTTTTTTTATTTTTTTTTTTTTTTAAGTCGGTGCCTAGGCTTTCCATATATATTATTTATATTTTACTCTTTTATTTTATTTACTTATTATTACTATCATTATTATTATTATTATTATTAATATTATTATATATTTTTAATTTGTCCATTCTCATTGTTAACCTAAGCCAACCCTTTTTTTTTTTAAAAAAAAAAAAAAGACTACAAGTCAACTACAAATATTCTAAAGGGACTTAGGATTGTCACACCTACTGCTGTAGTTATATATATAGAAAACATTGTATTGACTTAAGTATCAAAGTGTCTGAGTTGATATCTCTAGCAAGTCACCCCTTGTGTTTTTTATTTTGCAAGTACCCTAGACCAAGTCGAGGGCTAAGTAGCGATCAACTATATCAACCGCGACTAAATTTAACATCAAAATCTCCTTGAAAGAAAATTTAAGATATCCCACAAGAATCAAAAAGACATTTTCTTGGTTACAACAAATTGCATTAATATGAAGTCTCCATCACCTTAGTTATGATAGTGGCAGGAGTAGTTCAAATAATTAATGTGGCCAATATTAGATAATTCATGAAAACACTCTGTTCCAGCAAGAAATTGATACATCAATACATCATATCATATACAAAGCAATTAATATCCAGCTCTAATTTGTGGCTAAAGCTGCTCCTGGGTCACCAATTAATCAATTCTAGACAACTAAGAAGCAACTTTCTGGTTTTTCCGCGATCATATCCCATGCCAGTGTATGTAATAAAATAAAGTACTTCCTTTTCTTAGTAATTTTTTTTTTTTTACATGTCCGTCAAGATAAAGAAAAGCAAAAAGGAGATTCAAACTAATAACATCCGCTTCATAAGGTATGGTTTTCAACTGACTAAACTACCCTTAAAGACTTCTTAATTAGTTTCATTTACACAGTCGCTTGCATTGACATTTGTCACATTTCAAAAACAACAAATGCTACCAGAGCAAAAACATGAGTGGGGGAGACCTTGTTGATTAGAATTTCTAGAAAAACAACAAATGCTACCAGAGCATTCCTGGCGCCAGAGGGAAGATCTTGTTTTGAACATTTCTTGCACAAGATTGAGAACATGAAGGAAACCATCAGATTATCTGTAACAATAAATTGATGAGGCATTGCATTGAGTCTCAAGGTGGACAATTAATTAAGGCTTGTCTAAACTTTTAGATGCAATTTGTGTAGCAGACAATGAAACCAATTAGCTTTGGAAATTATATTTCATGATCAAGGCTAGCACATTGTTCTGCAGTGCAAACCAGGAGTTCAGCATAGTAAAAGCATCATTGACATCTTCTTGGAACATAAAGAAGTTCATTTCAACTAGCAATATACTTTACAACTTCACCTGTATTAGAACATTTTCTTTTGTGTACTGAGCCCAAGTGGGATCCTAGTTTTTGACACTCATTTTTTGTGCAGACAAAGCTTTACAATGAGGATTGGATTGGTTTGAAAACCTTAGATAAAGCTGGAAGGGTCAAGTATGTTAGTGTTCCAGGAAATCATCTTGGGATCTCCAGAAGTGATATGAAAAAGTATGTTGTGCCCTACTTGGAGGGAAAGGCGTCAAGAAAGAACAGCATTGAAAAGGATTGTGGCATTAGTTTGCATGGAGTTGATGGTGGAGTTGTCCAAAGTAACGAGAGAGAACAAATTGTGTCTCAATTTGGGGAGAAAGCATCAACTAATGTGATACTCAAAGGATCATCATCCTATTGGTGGCCCCCTTCAATTACAAGTTTCATCAGTGAACTTCTCGGGCTCAGAGAGCTGTTGCCTCGTACTTGATTTGGATTTTTTTTTTTTTTTTGGGGGGGTGCTGTGGGGCATCACCATCTCTTGGTGAAAGCTTTATATATATATATATACTCTGATTGTGGAAACATGTGATGAATACGCAAGGACAAATCTGGTTATACTATTGGCATTCATATAGTTAAAGGATTCTGCATATATATGTAGCTTGTTAGATACTTAGCTTATTAGTCTGTGATATCAGAATCTGATTATGTTGAGATCACTCGGTTATTTATACATTGTTTCATATACAAGTTTATTTCATTATTCTGTAATATTTTGTATTAAATTTCTGATTTCATTCGTATTGTATTTCCTATTTTGATTGGCCGCATTCTACTATAAATAATGCCCAGCAACAAGGTTTTCTTTGTGTGTTATGTATTCTTCTTTAGCATAAATTTCAATGCCAGCAAGGAATTGGGACAGCTGCATTCTTCCTTGTCTCGTATTGCTGCCACCTGAGAATTGGGAGAGAGACTGCGAAATGTGGGGAGAAAGAAATGAAAAGAAAATAACAAAAAGCAAGAGATTCTCTTCTCCTTTTGTCTTTTTTATTTTTTTTTATTTTGTGTGTGTGTGTGTTTTGGCTAATTCTATAGATAGGTTTAGAGGTGAAGCCTAGTAATCTTATTTCGTCTTCTTGATATGATTAATGAATATTCTTCATAGATTTAAAAGCATAGCTTTGTGAAAAGATGGGACTGCAAACGTAATGGTTTTGCAAGGAAACCGTGGATTTTTTTTTATTTTTTATTTTAATAATAATAATAATATAGAGAAATGGTATATAATTTGATGTAGAGTGTATTTGAATTGGTAGGTAATACGAAGAGCCTAACGGTATATCATTCATTGTTCAAACTGCACCAACAAAAGTAAGCTATATGGTTGTGTATGCTTTGTTTTCCTCCGACCATTCTATTAAACTGATGTGTCCAAAATTACGTCCACTAAAAAATTTCTTTCAAACCATTCTATTAAAAATACATGTGCCTAAAATTACATGCATATTGGACTATGTCATTCAGCTGCTCATCTTTTCCAATTAAAATAGGCAAGAGACTCTTGTGGTTTCTATTTCCTCCACTATGCACCTTACTTACTAAAAATATCTCACCTACACTCTAGTACTCTGAATCTTTTGAGTCCAGTCAAATATTACCCCTATTCAAGTTCCCACTTATATCCGCCACTGCATTGTGGTTTCTATTTCCTCCACTGTACACCTTACTCATTAAATATCTCACCTACACCAACTTCCCACACTAGTACTCGTGGATCTTTTGAGTCCTGTCAAATGTTACCCCTATTCAAGTTCAGTTTGATCGTTAATCTTAGCCCAATCCCACCGACACACAGCAATCTTGTTGGTCAACCTATAATCTTCATCGGAAAAACCACCATGAATCCGGCTAAAGAGTTATTGAATACATCGTTTCTTCTCTCCCTACTTGTTTTCCGATTTTGCATTTCCCTTGACACCATTTCCCCAAACCAGCCCGTTAAAGACGGTGACATCTTGGTTTCGAAAGGAAAAACCTTCGCACTTGGGTTTTTCAGCCCGGGAAACTCTGGCCGCCGCTACGTCGGAATATGGTATAACAAAGTTCCTCAACAAACCGTTGTGTGGGTGGCAAACAAAGACAACCCTCTCAATGACACCTCTGGAGTCCTCTCCATCAACGGCCATGGAAACCTCGTCCTTAACAGCCAAAACCGAAGCACCCCAATCTGGTTTACAAACGCTTCAATCTCAACCACGAACAATTCTATGGCTCAACTCTTAGATTATGGGAATCTTGTTTTGGTTCTACGAGACAGTCAAAGGGTTACATGGCAGAGCTTCGACTATCCCAGCAATACTATGCTTCCGTTGATGAAACTTGGGCTGGACCGGCGGACCGGGCTCAGCCGATACCTAACATCTTGGAAGTCCGAAGATGACCCGGGAACCGGAAGCTTCTCATTGGGGATTGACCCAATTGGGTACCCACAATTTTTGTTAAATAAGGGCGCAACTCCATGGTGGCGGGCCGGACCTTGGACTGGCGAAAGATTTAACGGTCTACCTGAAATGAATCATAGTCCTATTATCAAAGCCAGTTACGTGAATAATCAAGATGAGGTCACGCTTATGTATAATGTAACTGACCCTGGAGTTTTTACTAGACTGGTGTTGAATGAATCAGGAATCGTTAATCGATTCACGTGGGTTGAGGCAACATGGTTCGTGGTTTGGTCTGATCCGAAAGAGCCGTGCGATATGTACAAAGAGTGCGGTCCAAATAGTTATTGCGACCCGTACAATCCAGACAAGTTCCAGTGCACATGCTTACCTGGGTTTGAACCCAATTCGACCCGTAATTGGTACTTGAGAGACGGGTCGGGCGGGTGTGTGAGGAGGCAGGGAGTATCCGTGTGCCGCAGTGGAGAAGGGTTTGTGAAGTTGGCACGTATGAAGTTACCGGATACTTCAATAGCACGTGCGGACATGAATCTGAGTTTGGAGGAGTGTAGGCAGGAGTGCTTGAGGAATTGTTCTTGTACGGCTTACACCAGGGCAGACGTGAGAAGGGGAGGGATTGGGTGCTTGGCATGGCACGGGGATTTGGTGGACACTAGAATCTTCTCCAATGCAGGACAAGAATTATATATACGTGTGGATGCAGTTGTGCTAGGTAATTTTCCATTTTTATAACTTTTTCTTTATCACTATTTTTTGAATCGGAAAATGTTATCTGAATGTCTATTATATATTTTATCTTACTTGAATTCTAACCCACCAGCAACAAGTGGATTTTTGTATGATTTTCTAAACTTGTATTGATGTATTCCTTATTTTTTTATGTCCTTATTTGTCACACATGCCGCATCTGATCTTTGATATAATGAAGACAGTTTCATGCATTCCCCTTAGGATGAGGATCATGTTATTAGATTTCCTCAATTTTATTGAAATTCGGATAATTTAAAAAAGCGGGACTATATAGTTCATTTGCTCTAAACAATTTAAGATGTAGGATTCACTTGTTCAAGACAGTTTGGCTTACAATCTCATCTGTTAGGCTGTTTGAATTTATGTAAAATTCGAAAAGCCTAATAATAAGATATCCCAATCATTCCCTTAAACCCATATTCCTTTCTTCCACTCCCTTTTTTCTTGCAATTTTCATCAATATTTACCCGTTATGTTCAATTACCCTCTTCGATTTATGATGCCAATACAAATAATGTTTATGTTAAATTACCATTTATGCTAAAAATTTATAGGAATAAAAAAAATATATGTAAATTTAAATATTTAATTAATATTGAACACTCTCCTTATCTGTGAGTTCAAACTCTTTTGTATTCAAAACAATTGTTTTGATAGCATGTTAAATCACCATTTATCTTAAAAAACTTAAATCAATAAAAAAAAAATGTAATAATTTAATAATATTTTAACAGTTTCTTTCTTTTCTTTTATTTTCTTTTCATTTTAGCTCAAAATTCAAAGAAAAAAGGCCTTATTAGGAGCAAGAAGATATTGGCAGTTCTTATAGTTTCTGTTGCTGTAATGTTGCTTCTTTTGGTCTCCATTGGATATTGGCTGGTAATGAAGAACAAAAGAGGTAAGTAAACTATTTTCACTATTTTATTTGAACCAGTTTGTATTTCTTTTTTCTATTCATCTATTTCTTTATTTCTAAGCCTGGTAATTAATGAATGCTGTCAAGGTGACTTTATGTTGTAAACCAATAATCAGATATTAAAAAATAATTAGTTTGGTAACCGAGGAGGCAAGAAAGAAAGTCGGAATTTTTACTGCCATAATCAATCAATTACCAGAAGAGCTATAAACCCAACTCATTTCATCCTACCAATGATAAAATGGAAAATTATAAGGTTGAATTCTGCAGCTTGTTCTGCTCCTCTATTTCATTATTTTCTTTTAATGCATTTCTTTTTGAGTTGGAATTCATAATTGCAAAAACAATCTTTTGTAACGATGTGCTTGCATGATTGGACAGGGAGCAGAAGACAAGTCGCATTGTTTAATGACGATACAAATGGCGCACAATCATTTCTTCGAGATTTTGCGAAGCTTGATGAAACTAGAAGAAAACCAGATGTGCAATATTTCGATCTGAGCACCATAGTTGTTGCCACGGACGATTTCTCCCTGTCTAATAGGCTTGGACAAGGTGGTTTTGGCCCGGTCTATAAGGTTAGTTTCTTGCACGTACACATTAAATGTAAATATTAACCAATATTACTATTGCTATTTCAGTACAAGTTGAGAAATGGTAGAGCATCTATCCCATCTTTTTCTTTTTTTTTTCATACATTTAAAAAAGAAAAGAAAAATAAAAAATCAATCATTAGATTTGTAAGATATATGAGATATTTATGGGTACACATAGAATTACAAAGGGATTGAGGCTTACACGTTGACGTGGCAAGAGCTATGTCGGTTTAAAAAAATTCTCATATTCGATTAAGAAATAATAAAAATTTATTCTTTCGATCATCTTCATATAGTGAATTGATGAATTTACTATTTAATTTGTGTGTGACCCACATAATAAGTTCACAAATATAGTTATTAATTTATTGGATTTGCAAAAAGAGATAGTTGAAAGATGATTGTGTAGCATGCCTCTATTAAACTCGTCCTCGTAATGTCTACGGAATGTGACAAGCACCCGTTTGAAGAAAGTGATCAACGGGTGCTTGAACGTCTAAAAAATTTATAAGAAAAATGATTTTCCCCTCTTTTGAATTCGAGAATTAAAAGGCAAAACTGATTAGAGACGATTTTAACGAGCAAAGAGAAGAACCAGAAGAAAACAGAGTCAAAGAGTGACGAAGCTCCAATGAGGAACAAAGAAAACTGAGCCAAAGAGACAAATGCTCAATGACAATGAATTTTTTACAAAAAGGATTTCTTGTTCAGACCCACGAAGGATGGATATATATATATGTGTTGACAATGAATCCTAAAGTTTTAATTATGACAATTTTTTTGTTCAGACCCACGAAGGATTTCTTGTTGCAGACGTTCAGACCCACAAATTTCAATGCTTGAACCACAATTAAAGCAGACGTTTTTCAAAGAAATTTGTTGAATCATCATTTCAAGTAGGGCGGTTTTCAATCAAACCAGCCTTATAAAAAAAAAATCATATCTCGAGTTTCTAACATGGGATGTAAGCATGCTTGGTGGCGTTAAAAAGCTAATTCAAATGAAGTTTATTGGGTCAAAACGAGATCTAAAGAGAAGATTAAAACCCTGGAGAGTGTTTCTCATTTGAAGTTACGTTTGAATGAGTTACTTGTTTGGAAGCCGGTTCAAACAAGTGTTTGGTAGGTTTGAACAAGGATTTTATAGAAGCACTCCGTTGAAGTCTCGTCTAAAGTTAGGTTCGAACGAGCCACTACCTGAATTTAAATAATGCTTTAACATGCACCTAGAGCAATATTTGATGGAGGGATTCACATGGTGGTTTACATGCATGGCTACATCATACATGCATAGCAATGTTAAAAAAAAAAAAAAAAAAAGAAGATAATATATGTTAATTAATTGGTGTAAGTTCCCATTATAATTGCAGGGTCAACTAGCGAATGGACAGGAAATAGCGGTGAAAACACTCTCAAAAAGTTCAAAACAGGGCACTGAAGAATTTAAGAACGAAGTTAAGCTGATAGCGAAACTCCAACATAGGAATCTTGTGAGGCTTTTTGGTTGTTGCATTCACAAAGGAGAGAAAATGTTGATCTATGAATACATGCCAAACAAAAGTCTTGACTTTTTCATCTTCGGTATGCATTCTCTTCAATCACCACTCATTTTCAATTATATAAATGTGAGTAAAATTTTATTATTTTTTTGGCATGTAAGTATTGTTTTCACTATGTATTATTGATAGAATCTTAATTTCATGTTTTGGGTCAGATGAAATAAAAAGGAAATTGTTAGATTGGAGAAAGCGATTTGACATTATTTCTGGAATTGCTCGAGGAGTCTTATATCTTCACCAAGATTCAAGGCTAAAAATCATCCACAGAGACCTAAAAGCAAGTAACGTTCTACTGGATGCGGCAATGAATCCAAAAATTTCAGATTTTGGGTTGGCTAGAATGTTTGGTGATGATCAAGATGAAGCAAATACAAGAAAAGTTGTTGGCACATAGTATGTCTCTCTCTCTCACACACACACACATGGACCTACAATGCTACTAAAAACAAAACTTAGACGACCATCATTTTTTGTTTTTTGGTGTAATTGCAGTGGATACATGTCTCCAGAGTATGCAATGGAAGGGTTATATTCTATAAAATCAGATGTCTTTAGCTATGGTGTCTTGACACTAGAGATAATCAGTGGCAAGAGAAACAATTATTATCACATCGGAAGTCCTTCCCTAAATTTGATTGGATATGTAAGCGAAAGCCTAAATTTGATTGAATTTTACCCCAGGTGGCAATTACTCTAAAGATAAAAACTCTTAAATTTATTGCAGGTATGGGACCTATGGATGGATGGCAAAGCCTTGGACGTAGTCGATCCATCATTGGGTCAGGAATATCCCACTCATGAAGTTCTGAGATGCATTCAAATTGGGCTCTTATGTGTGCAAGAACAAGCCACAGATCGGCCAACCATGCTTGAAATTGTCTTCATGCTTAGAAATGAAGGAACTGTTCCATCTCCTAACAAGCCAGCATTTATCAACAGAAGTTACAAAACCAATAATTCTGGTCTGGATTCCTCAAGCTCTAAAGGACCACCTACTTCCTTAAATGAGTTGACCACCACCATGCCTGAAGGTCGTTAAACTTGTGTACAACTATTTGATCTCTACATTTGTAAAAGTTGGTCTGTAAAACTATGAATGTTAAGTAACATGATACTTCTGAGTTTTATCCTTCAGGTCAACCTTATTTCTTTTGTTGGTTTAATGACCGACATAAGTAGTCGATAACGAGTCAACTATTTAGTTTCCTTAAAAGCTTAGAATTTATTTTCAGACACCATAAGTTTTATTTTTAGTAAATGTAGAAACAATAAAAATGATTCACACTCATTAATACCATCCCATGTACTTAAATAGTTTTATCCCCTATACAAATGAGGATACAAATGCATCGTCATGAAAAGGATATGGGTATTTTTTCAGGAAGAAAATTAAAGGATATGGAAATTGGGTGGTGATGTAGACCAGGAGAGAATTACAACCCTATTGACCCCATAATTTTAAAAATCTCTTCAATAATTATAAGTTCTTCTCAAATAAATCCTCTAAAATTTTATTTTTACCCCTTTAAAAGTTTTTGCTTTAGTTTTGCCCACCTAATTATTAATATTCGGGTTTCACCCCTAAATGTAGACCAGATTGCCCACAGCTTTATAGACGGCATGGCCTCCCAATTAGGATGGTGTGACCTCCCAATCGGTGTTATTCAATATGAAACATTCTTGAGAGAATTTTTCCCTCATTCCCCATAATTATATTCTTAATAAAAGTTAGGATTTATAGAAAAGTTAGTTATTTGCAAGTTTTTGTTCTCACCACAACACATTTCAGCTTTTTTTTTTCTTTTTTTTTTTTGTTAATGTAAATTAGTCCAAATTGAATTGCACCATTAAATCACTATGATCAAGTCCAAAGAAACTCATACTTATAGCATCAGCAACTGGTGATGGGTAATACCATCGACTTTCTAGAAGGCGACCAAGTGCCTTCTAGGCCCATGGGCCATCGGGCCCCTTTAACCTTCGGCCCACAAGCCTTGATCCATAGGGAAGATTGAGTGACCTCTCAAGTTCCACACCAGCCGAAATTGATGCATCATTACATCATATCATATACAAAGCAAGAAATTGATGCATCATTACATCATATCATATACAAAGCAATTAATATCTAGCTCCAATTTGTGGCTAAAACTGCTCCTGGGTCACCAATTAATCAATTCTAGACAACTAAGAAGCAACTTTCTGGTTTTTCCACAATCATATCCCATGCCAGTGTATGTAATAAAATAAAGTACTTCTTTTTCTTAGTAATTTTTTTTTTTTTACATGTCCATCAAGATAAAGAAAAGTAAAAAGGAGATTCAAACTAATAACATCTGTTTCATAAGGTATGGTTTTCAACTGACTAAACTACCCTTAAAGACTTCTTAATTAGTTTCATTTACATAGTTGCTTGCATTGACATTTGTCACATTTCAAATATTCCTCTTTAAGGAGATTTGGACCACCACCTAGATTTCAATGCTTTCCGCAACCTCATATGATTAGCCAGGACTTATATATCTAATCTTCATTAGGAAAACCATGTTTCTTGCTAAAGCGGTATTGATTACTGAATTAAAGGATCTTACAAGTAATCGAATATATAAAACATATTATTTAACCCTCATGCATATGATTGATTTTTGAAAAATATTTGAGATTGTACATGTCTTTTACTATAATTTTCATACAAATTGACGTAGCAATTCATAATTAATGAACTGATTAAGGATACATAAACTATCATGCCATTTTGTAAAGAAATTTGTACTAAAGGCTATTAAGTCACTCTTATTTTTATGGTACAATTGGGTTTACAATTTTAAAAATAGCGATTTAAAAATGTGTATGTTTGAAAATGTAATTAAATGTTTAACAAAATCGCATTTTGACCTTTAAAATTATAAATTAATATTTAAAATCATAATTTTTTAAAAACAACTTCTTCATGAAAGGTAGAGTCTAACATATTGAGCTACCCTCGAGAATATGCCAAATTGTCTTAAAAGATGTAAAATTCACAAGACAGAAAAAGATATGTATGGAAACATTATTAACCTCAAGAGTAATGCTACACACATTATAACTCCAGCACTTTCTCTTTCGCACTATCTAAGACGTGGCATTACTCCATCCTTAAACATACGATCATGCATTTAACCGTTGAAGTAGATTCTTGAAAAACCATTCTCATTGTGCCAAGAGAGGCATGATATGAGATCTCGTATGACTCATATTATTATCACTCAGAATCTCTGCAGACCTCAAGGTTTAAGACAAGCAAGGACAAGTTCATTTCTTGTAACGTTCAGGATTCATGCAGTATAACTAGATTGCCTCGTATGGTTTTATTTTGTATTCTTTTCTTGATTCTTCACTAGATTGAAAGACTTCATGCCTCTTTTCTCAGGCTTCATCGACTTTCTTCTTCACTTTCCACCACCTCTTCTAGTATCTCTATCTTCCACCACTAGCTCACTCTTCAACTCCAGATACTAATAATGCCGTATGTTTTAATAATATAAGGCCCCAGTTTTGTGTTGCTGTGACTGTTAAATTACTGGAAACATCTTTCAGATTGTAGAAGAGTTTGGCCCTAGTTGCCTCCTAGATTAGGTCAATAGAAAGTAGAGGTTGAAAACAAAATATACTTCTGCGCCAGATAGTGTTGCTTCTTTTCCCTCGCCTATAGTGGTGATGTCTTGAAAGAAACTCACAAGTTTCTGCTTTGGTGACTCATAAGTTGCATGTGTAAGCATAAATCTAAACGTATGCTATAGTTTATCATCACTAGGAACAGCTCTTTTTCCAATTATATTGCAACTCGAAGCTCATGACTGTGCAAGTTTCAGGGAATATGCCCTTACTGATGATAAAGTTTTTGGGACATCTGTTCCTGTTCCATGCTCCACTACGAGTGCAAGTGACAAGTTTTTGAAGGTACTTCACAGTGCTAAAAGCCCTCCCTTCAATTTTATGGATGCAATCTTCCAAAGGTATTGTCATTATTTACTCGGCTCATAATTCTCATCTTTCTTACAGTTTGAATCAAGACAAAAGTAACTCAATTTACAAGGGGGAGGGGGGGAGACCAAAGCTTCAGGTCTGCCTAATACAAACATTATTTGCCTTTTTTTTTATGTACGAGAAAGGAAATGTGTAGGAGAGAAACTTATCAAACATCTTCTATGCAACTTCGGTGATACTCAAAGTAACGAGAGAGAGCAAATTGTGTCTCAATTTGGGGAGAAAGCATCAACTAATGTGATACTCAAAGGATCATCATCCTATTGGTGGCCCCCTTCAATTACAAGTTTCATCAGTGAACTTCTCGGGCTCAGAGAGCCGTTGCCTCGTACTTGATTTGGATTTTTTTTTTTTTTTTTTTGGGGCGGGGGGGCTGTGGGGGGCATCACCATCTCTTGGTGAAAGCTACTCTGATTGTGGAAACATGTGATGAATACGCAAGGACAAATCTGGTTATACTATTGGCATTCATATAGTTAAAGGATTCTGCATATATATGTAGCTTGTTAGATACTTAGCTTATTAGTTTGTGATATCAGAATCTGATTATGTTGAGATCACTCGGTTATTTATACATTGTTTCATATACAAGTTTATTTCATTCTTCTGTAATATTTTGTATTAAATTTCTGATTTCATTCGTATTGTATTTCCTATTTTGATTGGCCGCATTCTACTATAAATAATGCCCAGCAACAAGGTTTTCTTTGTGTGTTATGTATTCTTCTTTAGCATAAATTTCAATGCCAGCAAGGAATTGGGACAGCTGCATTCTTCCTTGTCTCGTATTGCTGCCACCTGAGAATTGGGAGAGAGACTGCGAAATGTGGGGGAAAGAAATGAAAAGAAAATAACAAAAAGCAAGAGATTCTCTTCTCCTTTTCTCTTTTTTTTATTTTTTTTTATTTTGTGTGTGTGTGTGTGTGTGTGTTTTGGCTAATTCTATACATAGGTTTAGAGGTGAAGCCTAGTAATCTTATTTCGTCTTCTTGAGATGATTAATGAATATTCTTCATAGATTTAAAAGCATAGCTTTGTGAAAAGATGGGACTGCAAACGTAATGGTTTTGCAAGGAAACTGTGGATTTTTATTTTATTTTATTTTAATAATAATAATAATATAGAGAAATGGTATATAATTTGATGTAGAGTGTATTTGAATTGGTAGGTAATACGAAGAGCCTAACGGTATATCATTCATTGTTCAAACTTCAAATAATAAAATGCAAACTGCACTGACAAAAATAAGCTATATAGTTGTGTATGCTTTGTTTTCCTCCAACCATTCCATTAAACTGATGTGTCCAAAATTACGTGCACTAAAAAATTTCTTTCAAACCATTCTATTAAACTAACATGTGCCTAAAATTACATGCATATTGGACTATGTCATTCAGCTGCTCATCTTTTCCAATTAAAATAGGCAAGAGAGCAGTGGTGGATTTAGGAATTGGAGTTACTAGGGGCGCAAAAAAATAATAAAACATAATGATAATTTTTTTTTTTGTTCTCTTTATGTATTATATTTTTATTATAATATGATAAATACAATCAAAAAATAAATTATACCATAATATATGTATCACGAAGCAAATCAAACTCATCAAATTACCCAACAAAGAAAAAAAAAAAATCAAAGAAACTATTAAAAATCTTCATCTAACAACATCACAAATACATAATAATTTAAACTACTTGCGAAATAAACTAAACACAATTAAATGACTAGAAGTGTCTAAGAAAAATGAGTACCTTTTAGTGAATTAGTTATCTTGAAGAATTTCTTGAAAACACACAGACCGGCAAACCAATAAAAACAAATAATTAAAGCAATATTCTTGTTTATAACTTTATAATTAAATTGTCTTTATTCTTTTTTCAAAGCAATAATATTCTTGTGAGTTTTATTATCAATTAAAGACTAAAAAGTAAAAATAATTTTAAAGACTATTTCCCGGCTACTATCTCAACAAATTTATTATTATTTTTTTTTTCCCTAAGCAATTCATGAAAGAAAGATGATAATGACAAATTACTTTCACCCACACACTGAGTCACTGACTAACTGACACACGGCAACACCTTCTTTCACAAAATCACACAAAACCATTCTCATGGTGGTTTCTATTTCCTCCATTGTGGACCTACTTATTAAATATCTCACCTACTTCCCAGACTTTAGCACTCCTGAATCTTTTTAGTCCTGTCAAATATTACTCCTATTCAAGTTCAGTTTGATCGTTAATCTTAGCCCAATCCCACTGACACACAGCAATCTTGTTGGTCAACCTATAATCTTCATCGGAAAAATCACCATGAATCCGGCTAAAGAGTTATTGAATACATCGTTGCTTCTCTCTCTACTTGTTTTCCGATTTTGCATTTCCCTTGACACCATTTCCGACATTTCCCCAAACCAGCCCGTTAAAGACGGTGACATCCTGGTTTCGAAAGGAAAAACCTTCGCACTTGGGTTTTTCAGCCCAGGAAACTCTGGCCGCCGCTACGTCGGAATATGGTATAACAAAGTTCCTCGACAAACCGTTGTGTGGGTGGCAAACAGAGACATCCCTCTCAATGACACCTCCGGAGTCCTCTCCATCAACGGCCATGGAAACCTCGTCCTTAACAGCCAAAACCGAAGCACCCCAATCTGGTCTACAAACGCTTCAATCTCAACCACAAACAATTCTTTGGCTCAGCTCTTAGATTCTGGGAATCTTGTTTTGGTTCTACGAGACAGCCAAAGGGTTACATGGCAGAGCTTCGACTATCCCAGCAATACTATGCTTCCGTTGATGAAACTTGGGCTGGACCGGCGGACCGGGCTCAGCCGATACCTAACATCTTGGAAGTCCGAAGATGACCCGGGAACCGGAAGCTTCTCATTGGGGATTGACCCAATTGGGTACCCACAATTTTTGTTAAATAAGGGCGCAACTCCATGGTGGCGGGCCGGACCTTGGACTGGCGAAAGATTTAACGGTCTACCTGAAATGAATCATAATCCTATTATCAAAGGCAGTTACGTGAATAATCAAGATGAGGTCACGCTTATGTATAATGTAACTGACCCTGGAGTTTTTACTAGACTGGTGTTGAATGAATCAGGAACCGTTGATCGATCCACGTGGGTTGAGGCAAGATGGTTCGTGGTTTGGTCTGATCCGAAAGAGCCGTGCGATATGTACAAAGAGTGCGGTCCAAATAGTTATTGCGACCCGTACAATCCAGACAAGTTCCAGTGCACATGCTTACCTGGGTTTGAACCCAATTCGACCCGTAATTGGTACTTGAGAGACGGGTCGGGCGGGTGTGTGAGGAG
>NC_081543.1:9371969-9406553 GCF_901000735.1 Corylus avellana | reverse complement strand
CTTTGATAATAGGAATATGATTCATTTCAGGTAGACCGTTAAATCTTTCGCCGGTCCAAGGTCCGGCCCGCCACCATGGAGTTGCGCCCTTGTTTAGGACAAATTGTGGGTACCCAATTGGGTCAATCCCCAATGAGAAGCTTCCGGTTCCCGGGTCATCTTCGGACTTCCAAGATGTTAGGTATCGGCTAAGCCCGGTCCGCCGGTCCAGCCCAAGTTTCATCAACGGAAGCATAGTATTGCTGGGATAGTCGAAGCTCTGCCATGTAACCCTTTGGCTGTCTCGTAGAACCAAAACAAGATTCCCAGAATCTAAGAGCTGAGCCATAGAATTGTTTGTGGTTGAGATTGAAGCATTTGTAGACCAAATTGGGGTGCCTCGGTTTTGGCTGTTAAGGACGAGGTTTCCATGGCCGTTGATGGAGAGGACTCCGGAGGTGTCATTGAGAGGGATGTCTCTGTTTGCCACCCACACAACAGTTTGTTGAGGAACTTTGTTATACCATATTCCGACGTAGCGGCGGCCAGAGTTTCCCGGGCTGAAAAACCCAAGTGCGAAGGTTTTTCCTTTCGAAACCAGGATGTCACCGTCTTTAACGGGCTGGTTTGGGGAAATGGTGTCAAGGGAAATGCAAAATCGGAAAACAAGTAGGGAGAGAAGCAACGATATATTCAATAACTCTTTAGCCGGATTCATGGTGGTTTTTCCGATGAAGATTATAGGTTGACCAACAAGATTGCTGTGTGTTGGTGGGATTGGGCTAAGATTAACGATCAAACTGAACTTGAATAGGGGTAATATTTGACAGGACTCAAAAGATTCATGAGTGCTAAAGTCTGGGAAGTAGGTGAGATATTTAATAAGTAGGGTGCACAATGGAGGAAATAGAAACCACCATGAGAATGGTTTTGTGTGATTTGTGAATCTGTGATTTTGTGAAAGAAGGTGTAGCCATGTGTCAGTTAGTCAGTGACCCAGTGTGTGGGTGAAAGTGAAACACTAGACCAAAAAAAGAAAAAAAAAAGGTGATTCGTGAAGAGTGGTGATGAAGAAAGTAATTTGTCATTATCTTCTTTCTTTCTAGAATTGCTTAGGGAAAAAAAATAATAATAAATTTGTTGAGATAGTAGCCGGGAAATAGTCTTTAAAATTATTTTTACTTTTTAGTCTTTAATTGATAGTAAAACTCACAAGAATATTATTGCTTTGAAAAA
Source organism: Corylus avellana (assembly GCF_901000735.1). Taxonomy (NCBI): domain Eukaryota; kingdom Viridiplantae; phylum Streptophyta; class Magnoliopsida; order Fagales; family Betulaceae; genus Corylus; species Corylus avellana. The sequence continues at coordinate 9,405,338 of NC_081543.1, read as the reverse complement.
AGAATAAAGACAATTTAATTATAAACAAGAATATTGCTTTAATTATTTGTTTTTATTGGTTTGCAGCATTGTTAGACTAACTCCTTTTCGTGGTCCGTGTGTTTTCAAGAAATTCTTCAAGATCACTAATTCACTAAAAGGTATTCATTTTTCTTAGACACTTCTAGTCATTTAATTGTGTTTAGTTTATTTCGCAAGTAGTTTAAATTATTATGTGTTTGTGATGTTGTTAGATGAAAATTTTTAATAGTTACTTTGATTTTTGTTTTTTTCTTTGTTGGGTAATTTGATGAGTTTGATTTGCTTCGTGATACATATATTATGGTATAATTTATTTTTTGATTGTATTTATCATATTATAATAAAAATATAATACATAAAGAGAAAAAAAAAAAAAAAATTATCATTATGTTTTATTATTTTTTTGCGCCCCTAGTAACTCCAATTCCTAAATCTGCCACTGCATGTAATTTTAGGCACATGTTAGTTTAATAGAATGGTTTGAAAGAAATTTTTTTAGTGCACGTAATTTTGGACACATCAGTTTAATAGAATGGTGGGAGGAAAACAAAGCATACACAACTATATAGCTTACTTTTGTCGGTGCAGTTTGCATTTTATTATTTGAAGTTTGAACAATGAATGATATACCGTTAGGCTCTTTGCATTACCTATCAATTCAAATACACTCTGCATCAAATTATATACCATTTCTCTATATTATTATTATTAAAATAATAATAATAATAAAATATCCACAGTTTCCTTGCAAAACCATTACGTTTGCAGTCCCATCTTTTCACAAAGCTATGCTTTTAAATCTATGAAGAATATTCATTAATCATCTCAAGAAGACGAAATAAGATTACTAGGCTTCACCTCTAAACCTATCTATAGAATTAGCCAAAACACACGCACACACACAAAATAAAAAATAAAAAAAAGAGAAAAGGAGAGGAGAATCTCTTGCTTTTTGTTATTTTCTTTTCATTTCTTTCCCCCACATTTCGCAGTCTCTCCCAATTCTCAGGTGGCAGCAATGCGAGACAAGGAAGAATGCAGCTGTCCCAATTCCTTGCAGGCATTGAAATTTATGCTAAAGAAGAATACATAACACACAAAGAGAACCTTGTTGCTGGGCATATTTATAGTAGAATGCGGCCAATCAAAATAGGAAATGCAATACGAATGAAGTCAGAAATTTAATACAAAATATTACAGAATAATGAAATAAACTTGTATATGAAACAATGTATAAATAACCGAGTGATCTCAACATAATCAGATTCTGATATCACAGACTAATAAGCTAAGTATCTAACAAGCTACATATATATGCAGAATCCTTTAACTATATGAATGCCAATAGTATAACCAGATTTGTCCTTGCGTATTCATCACATGTTTCCACAATCAGAGTAGCTTTCACCAAGAGATGGTGATGCCCCCCACAGCCCCCCCGCCCCCCAAAAAAAAAAAAAAAAATCCAAATCAAGTATGAGGCAACGGCTCTCTGAGCCCGAGAAGTTCACTGATGAAACTTGTAATTGACGGGGGCCACCAATAGGATGATGATCCTTTCTCCCCAAATTGAGATACAATTTGCTCTCTCTCGTTGCTTTGGACAACTCCAACATCAACTCCATGCAAACTAATGCCACAATCCTTTTCAATGCTGTTCTTTCTAGACGCCTTTTCCTCCAAGTATGGCACAACATACTTTTTCATATCACTTCTGGAGATCCCAAGATGATTTCCTGGAACACTAAGATACTTGACCCTTCCAGCTTCATCTAAGGTTTTCAAACCAATCCAATCCTCAATGTAAAGCTTTGTCTGCACGAAAAAAGAGTGTCAAAAACTAGGATCCCACATGGGCTCAATACACAAAAGAAAATGTTCTAATACAGATGAAGTTGTAAAGTATATTGCTAGTTGAAATGAACTTCTTTATGTTCCAAGAAGATGTCAATGATGCTTTTTTTATGCTGAACTCCTGGTTTGCACTGCAGAACTATGTGCTAGCCTTGATCATGAAATATAATTTCCAAAGCTAATTGGTTTCATTGTCTGCTGCACATATTGCTTCTAAAGTTTAGACGAGCCTTAATTAATTGTCCACCTTGAGACTCAATGCAATGCCTCATCAATTTATTGTTACAGATAATCTGATGGTTTCTTTCATGTTCTCAATCTTGTGCAAGAAATGTTCAAAACAAGATCTTCCCTCTGGCGCCAGGAATGCTCTGGTAGCATTTGTTGTTTTTCTAGAAATTCTAATCAACAATGTCTCCCCCAGTCATGTTTTTGTCATGATATAGAAGTTGCAGCTATCATTTACTGCAAATAAAAGAGGGCATACTGGTGGTTTAAATATTTTAACATCTTCACCTAAATGATGGCTGTGCCCTCTGCTATGTGTGATCAGGATGGTAATTGCAGTTATGTAACACACATACACACAAGAGCAGAACAGATGACTGAAAATAGACCAAGTTCATCAAAAAAAAGAAGCAAATTTCTAAACCATTTTCGTGGAATTCCATGTCAGCAGACATTAAAATTTTGAAAGTAACTTCTGTTATAAGATAAAAATAAAACCTGCTGCGGAGGTAAAACTGGATTGAAGGCCCCATCTGGGTAATATCCAAACCAGGAGGTTTCCTTAGGTATCAAAACAGTGTCATGCTCAAACTGTTGAACATACAAAAATAAAATGGAGAAGGTTGAGAAATGTTTAATAAGCTAAATTCGTATTATTCTCAGATAATCTAAGAAATCTCAGAGGACCAAGAAATATTGGTAAATGGAATAAAGCTCTCCAACTTACCATAATAAGCACCAAGTTCTGTAAGCTAGTGAACCGTTCCTTGTAAGTGGAGTTTTTCTCAGTAGGGATTTCATTGTTCAGCTTTGGAAGAAATCTGCATTTCTCTAAATAGTTGGAGATAGCCTGGAAATTAAATAGTTGATTCTGATGCTTAGGTTTTCGATCAGGAAAGAGAGAAACATGATAAGGTGTATAATTATCAAATCACGCATATGATGCAGTGATTACATGACGAGTGACAAGAAAAACCACCTATTTCTTTTCTCACAATTAAAATTTAAGAAAAGTTTGATTCTTTGACAGAGAATTTTTAAAAGAATATTGAGCCAAAAACAATTGAAAAGAGGTGGGCTTCTAACTTTCATACTATCTCACTACTACAGGGTCCTAGAATGCATTGCTAAGAGAAGATTATGCAGTAGAAAAGCCTCACTGCAGCATCCATAATGCTCCATCAGCTTATACTACTCACATTTGGTAATTTAAGATAACCGCTGGGGGCTAAGTGACCCTGCAATTCCAGAAATCAAAGTGTCATGCATTGTGAGACATCCTATAGAGAATTGAATTTGACAGTGAAATAGTGACAAGAAGAAAGATCTAACTCCAATAAGGAGTTAAAACACCATAAATGTAAAAATAATAATAATAATAGTAATAATGATACTTTAAACTGAAGAGATCTCAGGTACAGATTTATACTTGGATATACTCGGAATAGATCTCTGACTTGATCAGTTTGTCCGCAATAATGCATAAAACGCCAGACTATAAAAGCAAAAAACCATACAAGAATATTAGACAGAGCTGAAGTTTAAAGAAATTCAAATAAATATCTGCTCCTTGCATTGTCAATTGGTATGATAGTCATTTATTCCCAGGTAACATCATTATCATGGAGACAAAAATTAACAATTAAATTAAAGCTTTGCAAAATCTAACAGATCAATACATATTATGCAGGTCTCAGCATAATCCATGAAGTGAAAGTTCAGAAGTACTCCAAACTTGACTTCACTGAAAATGTGCACACAAGTGATAACCTTAACAACAATGGATCTTTGTGCTGAAGCTGCCCTACACTAACTGGAGCCTTAAACACTATATTTTCAAATTACTAAGGTTGTGATTCAGTTAAATTTATGTAGGGCAGCCGGTGAGACCTAGATAAACACAATAAACATGGGAAAGAGCTAATCCAGTTGGACTCTTACAAGAGCACAAAGAGAGCAATAAAAAAGATCTGTGGATAGATTTGTCTAACATTATACTCAATTACTCTAAATTCAGTAATAATATCAAGAAGGTAATATTAGTATGTAAAGTGGTAATGATGGAAAGCCACGATGATACTTACACCACACAGAGGAACAGAAGCAGTACCAGCATGAGGCCCTCCTAAAGAGATAAAATTCTTAACCTGTTTCAAAAATTAAAAGAGAATTTTCAATTCTTTATACCCAAACATGTATGAAGTAAAAATGCTAAGAGAAGACTAATAGTGGTATTATAGAAGATATGCCCTAAACTGAAAAAGCAAGGATCTGTAGATAGTTTTGTGAACCTATGCAAAGAAGACTAATAACAGTATTATATAGAAGATATGCACTAAACTTAAAAAAACAAGGATCTGTAGATAGATTAATGAACCTATGCAACTTATGCTGAGAGTACACTAGGATGAGACACCCCTTATTTACACTAGCAAAGGAACTCTATTTTCCCACATAAAAAACTTAGCAAGAAAACAGAACACTTTCATTCCAAAGCTGAAAATGGAGAAAATAAAATACCCGTCAATCACTCAGGTATGGTCAACCAGAACGCTGGATGGCAATATCAGCATAATAGAGATGACAAGATAGTTATTTACAGTATTTAAATTTTTGTTTTTTAAATAAAAATAAAAAATAAATCGGTGCACATAGACAGAGAGATTTGACTCATCTATCACCAATACATCTCATTATCATTTCAGATTGCACAGCTGATTGATACTAATGAATTTCAATTATCTGTTTATTGGTTTAAACTGCAGGTAGAATATGTGGTTATTAACCTCCTATTCCTATCCCCATCACCAAAGAGGACAAGAAAAAAAGAAAAAAAAAGAGGGAAAGACTGTGAAAGTAGTAAAAAGAAGAGAAGTATTAGTTATTTCTTCTAAAGTTTTCCAAAAACTCTACATGTAAATGTAATGGATTGACATCTTAAATTATAATTACCAGACAAATAATGAACTTACAAACACCATTCAGCATGCCTTCAAACATACTTAACATGATTTAGGTATATACAAGTATGGTCAAAATATGAAATCATTAAAACAATTCATGCAATATCGAACAACAAATTAGAAAACACTAAACCAGCAAAGTTTATATTGAAGACTGGTTCTTACAGGAGGTCCTCCATCGCAAAATTGTAAAACGCCTCGACCTATTAAATTACCCTGTTAAATCAAACAAACATTAAGAACGAGAACCAGAAGCTACCTGAGAAGCAAAAAAGCAATATACAGTGACTAACTTAATAATTGGTAGTTTGCCAACATGACAAATTGATTCAGCACATACTACAACAACATTTTTCTTCCTTGATAAGAGTAGAGACACATTAAACCCATTCCTAAGTATACCTAGCACACAGGATATCATCCTACCTAAAGCCAAAAAGTGCAACTGAGAAGTATATCAACAGTGTTTTTCCTTTAGCAAGATCACCTAGAAACATCTCAAGAAGAGCTTAACTGCAGCAATTGTCATTGACTAAAAGCAAACATTTTCACCTAAAGTTTGAACATAATTTGCTCTGAAAGTTCATTAAAGGTGTAAAATCGAGCAGAGAAAGGAATATGAATGCACCCAAAAGGAGTGATACAATTCAGGTTGGAAGTAAGTACAAATTCAAGAGGAAGCTAAGCACCAAAAAGAAAGGCCTCTACAGGCAGTGAAAAAAAACAAGATAATGTAGTATTTACTAGAAGGCTGTGATTTTCATAGAGCAGAAAGGTAAAGAAGGAATTCATGAAGCTTCCAGTTGTTGGGAATTGATATTGTACAGTTGAACTGAGTTTATCAACAATAACTTAACTTAAAAAGAAAAAGAGTTTGTCAGCAATGATTAACTCATTCCATTTCCAGTAGCCAAGAAAATTTGGCATCAAATCCTCAGTCTCATTGCACAGAAAAAAAGTACTCAATCTCATTAGTGACAATTGGGTATAATAAACTTACTTTGCTACGATAAGAGCTGAAGACATAATTGGTTTCTCATTTTTAGAACATGTGAAACTATAGGAAAGGAACCAGAAAGGACTCTTCCAAGCTGAGTGGGCTTTGTGATTAAGTATTAGGGTGAACTCAAAGGACCTATACACAACAAACTCCTTGCATGCTAAAAAATATCTTACATGTACATGGTTATGTTGTTTCATGAATCACCTGGCAAGAATAGGCTGCACGTGTGAGTGACATACAAGCACGCACAAACACACACACACAGAGTTACTTGAAAGAAGCAAATTTATTTTCCATAATCAACTGAAGAAAGGATGATGAATTTAAACATGGTATGTTCAACTGATCGGTGAAAGGACATGAATTACATCTCTTATATTGAAAGAGAAATTAAGAAGTGATTCAATTGAAAAGTGCCTGTTCCAATTGAACGTTCTGTAAATTAGATGGAGTTTTAACGGTTTGTCAATATGTCATAAGAGACAAAGAAGACACAGTTAACCAGGAAACAAACTATGTTGCAGTACAAAGGCGTTTGAAACAGGAAAAATCTGATTCTCATAAATCACCTGGGAGAGACCAACTATGTTGTAACCCTTTCTCAGTTCTTTCATTTCCTTCACCTGTAATATAATATTGAACTCAGTGAATCAAAAAACAAACTTTAAAAGCCAGAAGACATAACAGCAACTGTAACCAAGCTAGCTATATCACCTTCTTGCAAACAATTCCGGCCTGCAAACATATAAACTAATTTAAATGAGAAGTGGACAATATAAACAGTACTTCCAATAAAACAGGCCTAGTTTTATTAAGTTCTTGCCTGTTCCTCAAGAGGCATAAACCAAGAATCCCATGTTCCATCTCCAACTTCACTGCAGTAAGGAAAGAAATAAGCATATGGAGGAAATATCTCACATTTGCAGGTCACGATACAAAAGCAAAACATACTCTGAAGACAATGAGAAAAGTTCAGAATTGTTCCAGAAAAAACTGTAACTTCCTGGAACACATTTGATATGTATATCCGTGCATGTATGTGAGTACTTTTTGGTCCCATTAAACATAGACCAGTTTGATAGTTAATTATGACCAAATCTAAAATGCATAAGTGACGTTAAAATCTTTTAAAGAAAAATAGAAGAATAACATAATTTTATTTACAAAAACTAGCTGATGCAACTATGAGTGGTTTAATTATGACATTTTACATGTTCTAATATCTATGCCCTGTAAATTCCGTGATCCTGTCAATTTGTGTGCAAGGAACCAAAGACTCCTAATGGAGATATATAAATATAATAATATAATGAATTAAGAGTGAAAAGTCAATTAAACACTTTGTAGCAAAATGTACTTGTTTAATGTCCACTTTCAGTGATGTATTGTAAGGCAATGTCCAAACTCACAAAGGCAAAAAGAAATTTGATCAATGTGGTAACAAAATGTATGTTGCACACTACAAAATGATTTGGCAGTGGGTTGAGTTGAGAAAACGACAAAGATCCACATTACTGCTCACCTAGTGGGTCAGTCACTTAAAAGGAACAAACATCAATTATATCTATCCTTTCACCTCCTTCAACTAGAACACAATAGGAATAACATATTTGCGAACAACTCATAAGACAAGGTATTAAAAGCATCTAGTCATGATTTATCTTCTTCTTACATAAACTTTTATTTAATTGTATACTTGCAATTTTTTGGTCTATATTCAAATACATGCAGATGCACCACAAGATCCACAAGAATTGAATAGGGATCATTTATAGGGATCATTCAATTTTTCAGAGGATCATATTCTATACAAGCGTACATGCAATATCCTTCAGTGCCAGAAAAGTTGCCCAATAGCTCAGTGAACTGTTTAACTCCTCGATTAGAGCACTGATCTCCAATGCCTGCCATGAAACATTAGAATAGAATAATGACTCTACAGATATCAACCACATAAATATTAACAACAATGAGAAAGGAATAAACTTATTCACACTAATCTGCTAATCCATTAAAGTTAGAAAGCTAGGCATTACATCTTAACAGTATCAAGGGAGATATAATAAATAAAAGAGTATACTAAAATGCTCATGTATAAATACTTAAATTTTAATTGTAAATATATAAGGTCAGAAACTTTAAAAGAGGAATTGCAAAATCCAATTAATAGAATATTAAATTCAGGACTAAAACAGTAAGGGATTCACAAAAAAGCTGGACATCAATTTTCAAAATGCTCAAACTTCTCAAAAAATATGATAACAAAGAGTTTTTATTGCCATAAATAATAATTGGTCTGCTAAATTCCGCAGCTAATTAAATGCACGAGTTAAAAAGGTAAGAGGAAAACATAATAATAACCATTGTCATCTATTGAAATTGTATTGTGCTACCTTAAACAAGTATTAAAGAAATATAAGTAGACATATTTACGTGCCACTATAGTAAAATCCATTCAAAATACTAAATTAAACACAGTTCACGATTTAATTCTCCGCAAAATAACCTAGCATCCCACCATTTTATGTATGTCTGACTCTAGAGGTTATGCACATTAGATGATTCCAGCAAAAGCACATATGGTATAACATGCAATCCCACCATAATAATTGTTTTTCTCCTTTTGATTTGTAAGTCTTATCACTAAACCAAAAAAAATAAATGTTGACACAGCTAGCGGCAACTCTAAAAAACTACTCTATTCTGAAAGGTTTCAATTTAAAGAGTTTTTAGCAATGACAACCTCAACTTGTCTCCTAATATAAACAATTTTTGATAAACATAACTAAACAAGCATCATCCTTCCTTTAGCTTATTTTTCCTTCTGTTTAGTCTTGCTTCAAAAAAGCAAGGCTTGCTTTATACAACTAAAAATTTATTTGCATAAATTGAAGGAGAAGAGGTTCTGGGACCTTCTGCTCGCATGCAAATGAGCAAGCTTTCCTTGAAACCAAATCAGTCAAGTAGGGTCAAGTGTGGTGTGTGCAAGCATGTAATGGCATTTTATCATTTATGATTACAATTCTGCAATTAATTCTCACCCTCTTGCTCTGTAGGGTATTTTCTTCACTTTTTCATCAGCAACTCGCACAATATTGAGTTTGTGATAGTACCACCCCTAAATTAGGATTTTTGTAAGCTACCCAAAGGGTTTATTCGGCTTTCATTAATTCTAGATAAACAGAGGAAATTCATGAACTGTGGCAGGATGTTAATATGTCTATGCTCCGGTACCTTCCAATTAACCCCTAACAGGACCGTGTTAACTCAAATACAGGGATGCTTGATGTTTTTAGTTACCTTAGAGACTTCTTGAAACATACTCTTGACGTCACTGGTTAGATTAATTAAAACAAATACTCCTATTCAAACTCATCTTATTACAACAAAATCTACTGATATATTGCTTAATGATCAAATAAAATGAAGACTCATTCCATTTCTTGCTTTAATTGTCAGCTTTACACTTAAGACAAGCATATACACGCGTGTATATACCGATTAGTGACAGATTTAGAATACGGTTTCTATATAAACATCTTCAGCATCATGAGCATACGAATTCCAATTACAAGATGATACTTTACTTCACAATCTACCAAAAGCTTTCATTAGTAGCGTATAAAGACTATCAATTATCTTGTATATCAAATGCCCAAAAAAAAAAAGAAAGAGTAAACAGTAGCATCCAAATTCCAAATACCCAGCGGGAAAAGAAAAAGAAAAAGAAAACCCAATAACACCACAAATCAAAAACAGAATCAACAAACAAAAGTCTGATTCAGAAGAAACAGAGTGAAAAAAGATACCATGAAGTACTATGAAGGGCATGCACTGCGAAAGTGGGATGCTTACGAAAACCCAGATGAAGATGGAGGCAAAAACCGGTAAGGGGAAAGCCATGAACTTTATGAGTTGTACTTACAAGAAGAAAAAACAAAAAAAAAAAAAAAGATCAAAGGGAATGGAAACGACTCCAGGAACTTTTGAAGGATTTTTCTTCTTCTTTTCTCGTTTTGGTTGGCCGATTAGGGTGTCATGGTAGTTGGGGGTAAGTGATTGGCGAAGAACTCGAAAAACATGGGAAGGCACAAATCTGACGACACGAGGGAGCGCTGCTTGTGCTGCAGTACCATTTATTGTCGTCATCAGTTCTCTTCTTCAAGTCACCAATCGGATGTATGATAGGATTGGATTATCTGCAGCAATGTTCTTGTTTGTTACTATGTGGGCCTTGTTTTGTCGAGTTTAATTTTTATTATTATTTTTTATAGATCTGTCAAGTTTAATTAAGTTGCGGTTGGAAATGAAGATTAGAACACTGGGGAAAAAAAAAAAAAAAAAAAATCTTGAATTTAGTTAAAGGAAAATATGTTTTGAGTGATTAACAAGCTTTAGGCTAAAAAATTATCAATTTACTCTCGAAGGTTAGAATGATTATTAAAAAAAAAAAATTCACCCACCTTCAGTTGAGTTTTAAGGGCGTTGCTACGTACCCAGTCATAAAATGACACGTGTTTCATTTAATAAAAAATAATATTAAATAAAAATTCTAGAAAGGCTACGTTGGTCTTTATCAGTTGGGCATGAAGGTGAGGTTGATAATTTTAAGATCCAAATGATTTGCACATTTTTTTTCTTTTGATAGTGATGGTACCAAATTTCGTGCGATCGGATACAATGGTCACTTGCAAATCAAAGAGAAAATCATTGGAGTAGCATCGGTCTTGAGCTAGCGAGTCTAGTAGGACTAGAGTTGCAATTTACGATTGTTTCATGCAGAAGCATAAAATAGACAAAGATGCCTGATAACTATGCTATTGATTAGCGCAAATATGGCTAAATCATATTTAAGAATAATCAAGTAGATTGGCTTGTGGACAGTAGTATATATATATATATAAAAGAATAAAAAAAATTGGAATCTTGTAGGATGAGGGAAAAGATGCAAACAGAAAAATGAGATGATGCTCTAGCATGCCAAAATGATACCAAGCTGCTTAAATCTTCAGCTAGAAATATAAGAATAGAAAAGGGTCCTGGAAAGTGGTGTAAATAGGCTCACAAGAAGTTTTTGTCATAATATTGAATTCTAAAACTGCAGTCACTAAAGAAATTTCCACCAATAAAGTTAAAAAGTTCACAATTTCACTGGAGAATTGTCGAATTTTTCAAGTCCAAAAGATCCTACTCTATAGCATACATACAAATGGAGCCAACTAGCTGGACAAAAGATATGTAGTACCAAAAACTAATGCTCCCACCTTCTTCCAGATCCATTATAGATTTCTGCATCCATTTTCCCTCTTGGAATTTCTGTCTCTCAATTTTCCTGTGTTACCTAGCATTAAAATCTCATTATAAAACAGCAGTTAATGAAACTTCAACAAGTTGTATTCATATTTGATGACTTGCCCATTATCGGTTCGAACACGATATAGTTATGAATCAATCTGTATCACTAACATGTTCTTAGATAGTACAACAGCCATCACCAGTTTAGATGATTATAAATTTATAATTGGAGTATAGGAGTAATAGTTGATGCATTTTCTCTTCTTTTTAATATGAATACACATTCTCTTTTGTTTTCATGCACATACATTATATCATCTCAATCCACATTAAACAAAAAGATTTCTCTTCTTTTTCTTTTTTTTTTTTTCAATTGTTAAAATTTAAAATGACAAATACAAGTTGTTACCCGCAATTCAAAAACTAAATGGTTAAAGCAAGAGTTGCATATATATATATATATATATGATTCAAGATGATCGGCCATAAAAACAACTTGTATTTTTTCCTGCCATCAAATTAACTAATTGGGGTTCATCACAATTTAGTCTGAACTAAAGTACCAGATAAAAAATTATTTCACTAAACACGTCACGAATTTGCAAAAGCTGGGAGCCCCATCATTCTGCATATATCAGCTCATCTGTATAGTGATGATAGTTAATTACACTCCTTGAATGTCATGTGAATAATCTCTTACACAAGGTTTTCAAAAAATAATTGTATCTTTGGAAACAAAAGATTGTAACAACCAATATTTAAGTCCATTAGTTTTGGAGCTTATTTGGCAAGGCAATCCCAAGTTGGCCTACAAATGAGCTTAATATTTTATATCAACTGCACTTAATTAAAACTTAATTAAGATATATGAATAGAATACTAACCTCTGACAGTCTGACTCACTGTCTCTTGCGCTTAAGTGTGTTGATATTCTTTAAGATGTAACTGATGACCTCCTTTAATGTGGCTTTCCTTTCTTCTTTGAAGTTCCAGAGCTCAGAAACAATGTATCTGCCACTTGGATTATACTCATTGATCTCTTTCAATGCACAAATGACAACCATGTATATCCCTTCCCCCCACAACTGTTTGAGATTTCGTAGCTTCTCATCTTCTTCATTTACTACTTCCTGCATCAACACAAATTATTAGCCTTTCAACCATTCCTCAAATGTTGAAATGAGGATTAAAAAGAAAAAAAAGTTTAATCCTGGAACTTATGAAATCTTATAGACAACATGAACAAATTTCTTTTTTGAGTCATGGTTTGCATGCTTAAAAGGACACACTTCATATAAGAAAAATTTAAGTAAGCAATTAGGAGACAGCAGCCCATCATGAGTAACTTGTGAGCAGAAATCGAATATCTAAAAACTTTTTTTGGATAAGTAGAAATCGAATATCTAAAAACTAGTTTTGATTCATGCTTTTTATAATAGCAACATATACAACTATATGATATAAATGACAAATATGAATTCACACAAGCTCCTAACACAACTGTATACATGAATACAACAATAAGAGGCTTAAACAGGATTTAAAAGAATATACCTGGGTTTCACCATCGATATCAACAATTTTAAAAGGATGCCAGCTTGGATCTTTCAAATTCTCCTGCCACAAGGAGCATAGTGTCAAGGCCTGCACATTTGCTTCCTCAAGGGGAAGTCGCTGCTGGCATGTATTCTGAAACGGCTTCTGATCAATTTCTCCCATTCTCTTTATTCCAATATTAGTGCGATTACACAGCATATCCGTTAAACCCTAAAGAAGGAAAAAAGAAAAGCAACTTCCATTACATTATTAATTATACATGTAAACATGAAAAAGTCACTAATGCAACTTTTTTTTTTTTTTTTCCACTTTGGTTTTAGTATATGGCATGATTATGGGCAGATTCATCTCTAGGAGCTTATGCCTTTTTTACTTTATGGTCCATTAGACACCATTAGGGCCTCTAGGGCAATACAATTAATGGTGGTCTTCTTTTATCCCATGGAACTCTTGTACTCCTTTCAGCAAAACTAAAATGAAATAGAGCACACAATTGCTATCAATTGAATGTCATTAGCTTGTTTCTGAAAGTTACCAGTCAAAAGCACATCAATGATTAAAGTACTTAATCTCGTTCCCATCTCTGTTCAGAAACAGAAATGTCAATTGGATGATAATGTCATCTGCTACTTCTGATTTTTGAGATCTCAAGTGGGACAATTTGATCAGTGGTTCCTGATTCCTATGCATAACTTGAAACCACATATTTAAGACACATTTAATACAATTTCCAACACAACAATACTAAACCGCTTTCTAAAACAATATCAAACTAGTGACTCTATTGGATGCATATTGTCCCCAAATACACAGACACATGCATATAGACAAATGTGTGTATAGCAAAAGAAATCATACTGCAATTAATTTTTTGCGAGCTCCTTGTAGCTCGTCATTGCTCTCTCGCTCTTTAGCAATAAGGACAAGATTTGTATATTCCATATCATTTAAATCATCGACTTTTTGTTGCAATTCATCATTCATGTCTTCCATCTTCTTTCGAACTGCTTCATCATCGTCATCTCCAAGATGCTTTATCACCTGGAGTTTCCCTTTAATTTCTTCAATTTCCATTTCTAACTTCAGTTTAGCATCCAACTGCTTTTCCAGCTGAAGTATCTTATTAAGGGCTTCCTCTTTCTCCCTCTAAAAAATTAAAATTCCTAATTAACGAGTGCTACAAAAAGTGTAAAATGAAGAGCAACTATTATGCAGCATATGAGACAGACTCTAGTTAAAACCTGAGCCACTCACCTTTTGCTCTTCAACCAACCTTAAGACATTCCCATCAGCCTTTTTCTGCTCCATGGATGCCAATTGAAGAGAATTGTTCCTAACATCATGCTAGAAGTACCAAAAATAAACATCAATACCCAGCATGTAGTGTTTTGCATGGAGCACTTCAAAGAGCTCCTAAATCTATCATTTATTATTTTATTTATTCCAAATAAGAAAGTATCAGTAGCTTTTATTCAGTGAAAACTAAAGGATTCTTGGGGCAGTAAGCTTATATATAAAGATGTAGATATGAAGGATAACAGTGAATGTGCCATTACAATGAAAGTGAAAGTAAGCCGCGCATAAATTGGTAAAGAAATGTTAGAGTTGGTCCCCAGTTCCAGCATGGGACAAGCACCCAAACAAGCTTAGCTCAAATCATAGCAAGTTGATCTAAAGCAAGTACGTCTGAAACTACTAAGATTTATAACAAGCATCTAAGCAAGTGATATGGAACGTTAAAACTTCTGCTTAATGAAAAGAATAGTTCTGTTTGGAAATGTCACATTCACATATATCACCTTTTTCTTCTCCTCATCAAGCTTTTGTCTCTCATGCTCAGTTAGTGCTTCCCGTTTGTTCAGTTCTTTGCTCCAGGAATCAAGTTTCTTTTTCTTAGTCTCCAATTCGTGATTCAGTTTTTCATGTTCATCAAATATCCTTCGAACATTATCACGTGCAAGCTGCTGCATCTTCCTCATTTCTGATCAATCAAACAGTTAAATATAATTTATTTTTCATGCCATATCATGCATAATGATGATGGCATTAACATAATTTAAAATGATGGCATGATTTTTTGTGATTTCTAATTCCTGGGTCTCAACACTATGAACTTCTTTTGAAGCGTATTGAAAAAAATCTTTCCTTTCATATGGCGTACAATCATTGGTCTTATGATCTGTCATGAGCCCGATATTCAAATCCAGCAATAAGGAATAAGTACAAGCCGTAAAGTTTTTGTTGTTTTGTCTAGGATAGTGAACAGAACATTCATGAGACCTTTCCTACAATGCCACATTTCTATATTTATACAAGTTTGGCTAAGCATTAACATAACAAAAAGGCAAGTTTCAACATACACCAGACACTGCAAATGAGCATGCATTTGTATTATGAAGCATGTATCAACAAACACAGAAAGAACCAGCAACAACCCTCCAAGAAAAGCAGAGTGTAGCTTGTCTTTCTCCACAAGCATCCTACTCAAGGACATGGTCTTTTCATTGTACTGGTTATGTAGTTCATTGAGGGTTTCAATTGTAATATCAATTTTATTGGCTAGATTTTCCAAAACATTGTTTCTGGTATGAGCTGCTTCCTGGACAATGTCAGATACAGTTCTTAACTGCCCTTTATTGCGAAGGAAATCTCCTATTGGCCCTTCTGCATCATAATCATCAGCACATGCACACCACCCATATGTATCAGAGCCAAGATGTGTTTTCCGTGTACTCCAGTCCTTTTTGCTGCAATGCTCAGTTACAAACGATTTCTCAAATTCAGTTGCATTCATGAAACCGTTCCAATCATTATTAAATTCCACTACAGCTTGGGCATTTAAGTCATCTTCATCCGAGAAAACATGAACTCCCAATGGTTTAAATTTATCAAATCTTTTCAACCAGTACTCAGAACAATGAACAGTTTTTGTATCTCCTGGCTCGCACACTATGTTAACAATGATCCCCATCCAAGGCCACACATAAATTTCATCTTGGTTTGGAGGCTGAGTGAGAGGTTGTGGTAAAATTGGGACTTGTGTTTGATCCACTTCATTGGCTAGGTCAGTCTCCAAGTACTTTGCCAACGCAAGGTGGTTTGCCTTTTGTTTTGCACTTCTGTTAGCAGAACCTTTACCAACTCCCGAAGCATGTTGAAGCAAATCCTTGTACTTGTAATCTTGTTTCTTCTTCCCAGCACAGAAAGGACATCGAAGCATACCATTGAGACCTTTAACTTTGTACTTTCCAGCCATCAGCTGATCATATGGCTTCTCTACAAAGTCATTGATCTCAGATTCACTAATATCTGACTCTTCAGAGCTGTAGTCCATTATACTTTGATACAATCGCCAGAAAATACTCAGACTAGGAGCCTGAAAGAAACATTCTAGTGGCCATTAAGCAGCATTTCAAAAAAAAAAAAAAAAAAAAAAAAAACAATGAAAGGATTGATTAACATCCAGCAAGTTTAGAAGAGTGATGCTAGGTTGTATTCTCATCCAGATAAACGGTAGGGCCAAGGCACACTGAACGATAAATGATGTTGCAAAGAATATTGCATGACTACAATATGTAATTAAGCAATCATTTAAAAGTTTTAACAGAATCTCTCACAAAGTTTTTGGATTCGAGCACATGGTGTCCAATTCAACCACTAAAAAACACAGCCTCAAGCGAGAAATTTTTGATAAAAACCTTAGCCTCAAAGAGAGCAACTAAGATTAGAAAAGGCAGCTAAAGGGGGCAACTAAGAAAGAGTGAACTAATGAAGCTAGTGCCGATGCCTCTGAGAGATTAGAGGACAGAGAAGCTTTACATACACATAATTGTTGAAGAATGAATTTATTTCAAAAAAGCAAAAGGAATCCTCAAATATAAACATCTAAAAGATGAAGTGCAGAATGAGTAAATTAGGGTTCTTCCATCTATATATAAGTAGGAACACACCTAGAACTACTTTCTTCTACATAAGTATTTCCTATTGTTATAATGATATAAATTCTAGCAATTATAAAATTCAATGCAAACCACAATCATATTGTTAAGAACTAACAAATATGGTAAAAGAGATAGCTTATAAAAATATCAAATTATATAACAGTGAAACCTAATTCACTTGTTTTTGTCCTATGCTTTGCAAAATGGTGCATTTTTTCACACTTAAGCTGCACCCAATAAGTGGCATTTTGCCTGAACGAATCTTTGGCTGCCAAACAACTCTTGCAGTTGGTGAAGCTCTTCCAAATATGAAAATTTATTTTATTTATTAAAGACTTGAAAGCCATTTATGGGGATTAGGAAAGTTTGAGAATCATTTCAGCAACACAAGTTGAAAGGCATTTATGGTCTCAAACATAATTGAAGTAATCTTTTCGTAAAAATCTTATAATGCAGAACAGGAGACAATATCTCCCTGAAACTTCTAGGCTCAAATGATTAATAGATCTTCACAACCACACTTTTTTTAATTTTTTTATTTTTATGAATAATCTTCACACATAGTTGAACCCACTATCTTTTTCCTTTCTTGTAAGTACGCAATTGAGTGATATGTCTGAAAACAAAACTAATAATAATGACAACAACAATAAAAATCATGAAAGGAGAAAAAGGCTTGAGATAGAGAGATAGAGAGATAGAGAAACTTTGTCCTAGTTGACTTGATATCAAGGGAACAACTATGATTTTTTTTTTCTTTAAAAGTGAGAAAACGTGTGAGTGTGATAAAAACGCAAAGGGTAGGAAGTGAAGAAAACTTCTGAACAAGAGCAATAACATAAATTGAAACAAAATCACTAAAATGCTTGGTGTTGTGGCAAAGTGCAATCAAATGAGTGGTTTGCCTCCATTTTTGCAGATAACCTTATTACATGCGACAAAGTCGCACGCTTATGACACTTCAAAGAAAATAGAAAATGAATCTAGAGACATAACAACATAGGAGGCAAGAACTTGAAATGATTAGGAAAAGAAGATGCATTTTAAGCTATTTAAAATGTAATGGTAAAAGGGATATTTTTCATAACGCAAGGAACCCAAAAAAGAAAAGAAAAGAAAAGACAGAGAAGTGCTTCAAGTGCATAAAAGTGATGAAAGTATACAAATACCAGTAAAAAATATCAAAAGGGAAACCCAAATGAGAAAGAAAAAAAGAAGAAGAAATTGGCCTGTATGCTTATACAAATACCAGTAAAACATATCAAACAGGAAACCCAAATGAGAGGGAAAAAAAAAAGAAGAAGAAGAAGAATCTGGCCATTATGCTTAGACAAATACCAGTAAAACATATCAAACAGGAAACCCAAATGAGAGAGAGAGAGAGAGAGAGAGAGAGAAGAATCTGGCCATTATACTTATACAAATACCAGTAAAACATATCAAAGAGGAAAAAAAGAAGAAGAAGAAGAAGAAGAAGAATCTGGCCATTATGCTTATACAAATACCAGTAAAACATATCAAACAGGAAACCCAAATGAGAGGAAAAAAAGAAAGAAGTAGAAGAAGAAGAAGAAGAATCTGGCCATTGGCCCATTATGCTTATAAAAGAACAAATGATAAAAGCATATTTGGTGAAATCGATAACTTGAACTTATTTTGTCCTCCAAATTCGTTTTCAACATCAAAGTAACCAACTTTAGGAGAAAAAAGAGTCGAACCAACATAGTGACTTCTTCGGCTCCGGATTACAAAGCAAGAGAATTTGACCTGTAAAGTTGCTTTGGAGTATCTTTATCTTCTTTCTTCTTCTGCGTAACGTTCCTTACAGTGATACGAAAGAAAGAGCAATGGGGGAGAAAGGAATACACAGTGGTGCAGACTGCAGTGTGTGTGGCCGTGTGGGTGAAGAAGCAGGTGAAAGGGCGCTGCATTAAAGGTGAAGCGTCAGCTGGCTGCTGACTGTCTGGGGAAGACTAAAAGATGGACTCTTTGGCGAACAGGGAAGACAGGTGGAAGGATCTGGGTCAAAAGTATGTGCCACGTGTATCTTAAGTAGGTGGAGGAGAAGCTGATGTGGAGGTGACCTGGCAGATTTGCATGGTGTTTAAGCTGACGTATACTTTGATTTGTAATGGTTTGGGCCCGGTTAGTTTTCGTTTTGGGGCCCGGTTAGTTGAGTGGGTTAAAAAGGCTCATTGTTTTGTGAATTTTCTGTTTTTTAAAGTAACGATAGACACTCAAACTCTCATGATATCGTATTAACGAAACTTTTAAAATTATTATCAAATATTAATTTAATAATGATTCATTCTAAATTTAATAATAATTTTAAAAACTACAACAAAAAATATGAGAAAGTGAGTATATAATTTTACTTTTTTTTAAAAAAAAATTGTTTGTTAATGGGCCAAGAACTGGTCTTATAGTAGAGATAGTTCAATCGGCTAAGGACTATTCCTTAGATTACTCTTTATAAAGTGAAAGTCATTAGTTCGAATCCCACATATTACCAAAGATTAAAAAAAAAGGAGATATGCTATACTTATTTATTTGTAGTCTTAGGGCTTTATCCTATGAATATAAATCATAAACTAAACGGCGTAAAATATCTTGTTTTTATTTTCTTTATTCAGCCATTTATTTATTTTCTAATTTCATTATTAATTTCTTCATGGCATTAGACCTATAGACTAAAGCCGATTGTTTGATCCTATATTGCAATTTTTTTTATTTGTCCTTTGTTTCATATTGATTTCACAATTACAAAACTTCTTTATTTTATAATGTTGTTTTATGTTTGTTTAGAAAAAAAAAAAAAAAAAAATTGCAAACATTGCCACAATTTTCTAGTTTGCAATTTATGTTTGCCTCAGCCAACTCTACCGCCAAAGAAGACATTACCATATCCTCATCCTCTGGCACCTTGTCCAATTGTCGACTTTGTCTTTTCTAGTGCTTTCTTTGACGCGTCGCCTCGATTCAACGCCTCACAGTGCTGCCACCTTCTTTGCCGTTGTCCACCTTCCTTTGGCCTCTAGCAGTCCACCGGTCCCTTTTGTTGGCAGGTTTCATCCTGTCGTCTCTATCTTTTGCCCTCCATGGCTCGATACTGCCGGTTCCTCTGGCTATCCATGCCTCATTTTAGGCACCTCCACCTCTAGTTGTACAAGCCCAACGCCGATACCTTCTTTTTCGTCATTGCACAATGCCGTTCCCTCCGATCGCTGCCGTTTCCTTTGAGATTGTTTAAAACCCAGACCCATTTTAATTCATAATTAGCTTCCATTTTGGCCCATAGTTGGCCCTCTTTTAGTATTATTATGTAAGACGCATTTCCAATCATTGTCGCCGACTGCCTCCAAATACTGTGGTCAACCGCATTCAAAGGAAAAGATCAAACTTAAGTTTCCAAAATCTTTCACCTTGAGTTTGATGAGGGTTGTTACAATATATTCCAAGATATGATTTAACTAAGTGATTAGATTCTAGCATTTTTTTTTTTTTTCCTTTTTTTGAACAAATTATAATCTTTATTGATAAAACGTGAATCAAGTGAGGCAAAATTGTAATGCCCCAAAAATGGTTTTGACCAGTTCAGTAGGCTATGCTACTAACAATTACCCCAATTTAGCTAACTAGGGAATCGGCGCCCCTCTCACGCTGTTGCATATTTTAACATAACTAACATCAAATTCTTCCATAAAACATAAAACAATTAGTAAAATTCGGTTGCAATTAAACCATATAATCTTATCACCTACAAAAAAAAAAAAAAGAAAAAAAAAACCATATAATCTTATCAATCCTTTGAGAGGCAGAAACAGTCAATATGAGTGATATCCTTGCATGTATGAGCTCTCAACATCTGAATTCTAACTTTCCAAGTCAGGATCTACAATCCCCGCCCTTCAGTCCTTTCTTTGCTTTCTCTGTTGAAATTATAACGAAAAATTGAGTAGAAAACACCTGCCCAACTTTTAGTCTGGTCAAAGTCAACGGTCAACGGCCAACATGTAAAAAGTCAAAGTCAAAAGTCAGCGCATAAAAGTCAACTCTTGGAAGGTGCTGACGTGACCAATGTGCTAACGTGGCCGTTCTGATGATGTGGCAGAGGCGCTGACATGGCACTGGATGACATGGCCTATGGCTAATATGGTGCGCTGAGGGGTTCACACGTGGTTGGCAAGCGAAGAAGAGATGCGTTGGCGCATGTGGTGCACGCGCCAGGAGCTGCGACAGTGTGAGGCGCGTGCATCTCACGCGCCAAGGAGGAGTTTGGCATGTACGGCGCATGAATCCCACGCGCAGGAGCTTCTACTAGCGTGTGCAGGGTCCAATGGTGGCATGCTTGGTGGGGATTTGACTGTCGTCGTCGGATCTATAAGGTGGACTGGAAACTTTCCTGATTGGGGTCAACAGGGCGGCACGTGGGAAAAAAAATGGCAGTAACTTCGAGCAACGTGTGGGGGCGTGTGAATGGGCCGATGAGGCTGTGCTTGATATCTCTAGACTCGTCTGGCCCTGATCTATCGATTGGCGCTATTACCAAGGTGATCGGCGCTGTGTGGTGGTGCAAAACAGAATGGACAAATTCTTAGGCAAGTCTTGCCTGCGCGTGGACTGCTCTTGGGACGTGCGTGGAGGTGTGTTTACTGACAGACAGAACCTTCTGGTGGCACGTGTGAGCGACACCAAGGAAGCCTGGACGCTTTAGATCTATTTGGATTTCTACTTGGCGGCGTCTGAACTGTTGTCGGCGGTAGAAGCGTGTAGCTCCTGCAAGGGCAGTGGAGGCGCAGGCAGAAATTGGTGGAGGCATATGGCGGCACGTCGGAAGGCCGATGACAGTTTCAGATCTATAGGCTAGGACAATTTTGAGACTATGGGCAACATAAATTTTGGCGGCGCTTGATGTAGGGCAATAAACTAAAATTCGACAAAAGGAAAACACTATAAAAGACATTTATTGAAGGCCATAGAAAAGTGGCTCTGATACCATGTTAAAATGCTTTGATAGCATGTTGGAATAATGGAAAGATATAGAAGAGTGGAAAAATAATAGGAAGAGCGGAAGCACACAATGAACTGCATTGTATTGATATTCTTATATGATAATGAATACAGAAGCCTCAATTTATAGAGAGACACGTAATCTAATAGGTTAAGGAAAGGTAAACCTAGTAGACTAATAATACCTAAGGAAGTAAATAACAAGTAAATAACCCTAACATAATATTCTTAACAATAATATTAGAGATATTCAGTTCATTGCCGATGCAAGCCGACCATGAAAAATTCTTAGATATGATTGGCAGTTGAATGTCATTGCTTCTTCTACCATCGGCTTTAACGAACTGGGCTTCAAGATGCCTTATCCTTGCAATGTTCTTGGCCTGGTCGTTACTAGGTGTGCTTAGTAACGACTTTCAATGTAACATCCCTACTTCAAGTGGTATGATATTGTCCACTTTAGGTCAAGCCCGCACGGTTTTATTATTGGGTTTACCCCCAAAAAGCCTCATACCATTTATAGAGAATATATTTCATATAAACACATCATCTTTTCTGTGCTCAGGCAATGCGGGACGTCACAATCACCCCCTCTTAGGACCTAGCGTCCTCGCTGGCGACCCTCATGGGCTTGTGCACGCTTCCCCCATCTTAGGCTGGGTTATGGCTCTGACACCATATGTAACATCCCTACTTCAAGTGGTATAATATTGTCTGCTTTGGGCTAAGTCCGCACGGATTATTGGGTTTACCCCCAAAAGGCATCATACCATTTAGAGAGAATATATTTCATATAAACACATCATCTTTTTCTATGCCCAGGCAATGTAGGACATCACAATCACCCCTTCTTAGGACCTAGAGTCCACAATCACCCCCTCTTAGGATCTAGAGTCCTCGCTGGCGACCCTCATGGGCTTGTGCACACTCCCCCCATCTCAGGCTGGACTATGGCTCTGATACCATATGTAACATCCCTACTTCAAGTGGTATAATATTGTCCGCTTTGGGCCAAACCGTACTGTTTTATTATTGGTTTACCCCTAAAAGGCCTCATACCATTTATAAAGAATATATTTCATATAAACACATCATCTTTTCCATGCCCAGGCAATGTGGGACGTCACATTCAAGCCCTGTCGGAACATGCCGAGTGTTGGGTGCACTTACTAGTGGTTTTAGAGCCTAGTCGGACCAAGTCGAGTGTAGGGTGTTAAGGTGTCCAGTATGTGGCACATGTCTTAGCCCCCTGAACTCGTGGCTCAGTCCTAGTCAAATTGTTCCCGATCGGACGAGGCCGAGTGTTAAGTGCACTTGGTAGCATCTTTGGAGCCCAATCGGACAAAGTCGAGTGCTAGGTGAGCTTAGTAGCAGCTACAGAGCTTAGTCGGACCATGCTGAGTGTTGGGTGCGCTTGATAGTGACTTTCTGGCGATCTTGGCAGTTCAAGACATATCCCGATCGACAATGTTGTGCCGGTCCTACTTTTGGGGTAGTTAGGCTTTATTGTCGAGTCTAGTAGAGTTGCAAGTTTCGATTGTTTCATGCAGAAGCATAAAATAGACAAAAGATGCCTGACAACTATGGTGGTGTTGATTAGCGCAAATATGGCTAAATCATATTTAATGAGGTGCACCATCTTCTGTCAATTCTGGTTTTATGGCGTGTTTTTTACTTTGTAAACTTTTTCTTCCTTTATTATTATTATTATTATTATTATTATTTTGTTTTATTAAATTTTTGGGTGCAAGGTAAATGACATTGCATAACCAGCACCACATGGAAGTTATAATATTACTGAAAAAGCGTGGAAAAAATTCTGTCATTTTAGCATTCAGTTTTTGCTTTCTCATTTTCTTTTTTCTCATATTTATACAAGGTTCACTAAGAATATAATTATATATTTAAAAAGGAATAAAAAAAATTGGAATCTTGTAGGAAGAGGGAAAAGATGCAAACAGAAAAATGAGATGATGCTCTAGCATGCCAAAATGATACCAAGCTGCCAAAATCTTCAGCTAGAAATATAAGAATAGAAAAGGGTCCTGGAAAGTGGTGTAAATAGGCTCACAAGAAGTTTTTGTCATAATATTGAATTCTAAAACTGCAGTCACTAAAGAAATTTCCACCAATAAAGTTAAAAAGTTCACAATTTCATTGGAGAATTGTCGAATTCAAGTCCAAAAGATCCTACTCTATAGCATACATACAAATGGAGCCAACTAGCTGGACAAAAGATATGTAGTACCAAAAACTAATGCTCCCACCTTCTTCCAGATCCATTATAGATTTCTGCATCCATTTTCCCTCTTGGAATTTCTGTCTCTCAATTTTCCTGCGTTACCTAGCATTAAAATCTCATTATAAAACAGCAGTTAACGAAACTTCAACAAGTTGCCCATTATCAGTTCGAACACGATATAGTTATGAATCAATCTGTATCACTAACAGGTTCTTAGATAGTACAACAGCCATTACCAGTTTAGATGATTATAATTGGAGTATAGGAGTAATAGTTGATGCATTTTCTTTTCTTTTTAATATGAATACGCATTTTCTTTTGTTTTCATGCACATACATTATATCATCTCAATCACATTAAACAAAAATATTTCTCTTTTTTTTTTTTTTTGTTAAAATTTAAAATGACAAATACAAGTTGTTACCCGCAATTCAAAAACTAAATGGCTAAAGCAAGAGTTGCATGTATATATATATGATTCAAGATGATCAGCCATAAAAACTTGTATTTTTTCCTGCCATCAAACTAATTGGGGTTCATCACAATTTAGTCTGAACTAAAGTACCAGATAAAAAATTATTTCACTAAACCCGTCACAAATTTGCAAAATCTGGGAGCCCCATCATTGTGCATATATCAGCTCATCTGTATAGTGATGATAGTTAATTACACTCCTTGAATGTCATGTGACTTATCTCTTACACAAGGTTTTCAAAAAATAATTGTATCTTTGGAAACAAAAGATTGTAACAACCAATATTTAAGTCCATTAGTTTTGGAGCTTATTTGGCAAGGCAATCCCAAGTTGGCCTACAAATGAGCTTAATATTTTATATCAACTGCACTTAATTAAAACTTAATTAAGATATATGAATAGAATACTAACTTCTGACAGTCTGACTCATTGTCTCTTGCGCTTAAGTGTGTTGATATTCTTTAAGATGTAACTGATGACCTCCTTTAATGTGGCTTTCCTTTCTTCTTTGAAGTTCCAGAGCTCAGAAACAATGTATCTGCCACTTGGATTATACTCATTGATCTCTTTCAATGCACAAATGACAGCCATGTATATCCCTTCCCCCCACAACTGTTTGAGATTTCGTAGCTTCTCATCTTCTTCATTTACTACTTCCTGCATCAAAACAAATTATTAGCCTTTAAACCATTCCTCAAATGTTGAAATGAGGATTAAAAAGAAAAAAAAGTTTAATCCTGGAACTTATGAAATCTTATAGACAACATGAACAAATTTCTTTTTTGAGTCATGGTTTGCATGCTTAAAATTAAGGACACACTTCATATAAGAAAAATTTAAGTAAGCAATTAAGAGACAGCAGCCCATCATGAGTAACTTGTGAGCAGAAATCGAATATCTAAAAACTAGTTTTGATTCATGCTTTTTATAATAGCAACATATACAACTATATGATATAAATGACAAATATGAATTCACACAAGCTCCTAACACAACTGTATACACGAATACAACAATAAGAGGCTTAAACAGGATTTAAAAGAATATACCTGGGTTTCATCATCGATATCAACAATTTTAAAAGGATGCCAGTTTCGATCTTTCAAATTCTCCTGCCACAAGGAGCATAGTGTCAAGGCCTGCGCATTTGCTTCCTCAAGGGGAAATCGCTGCTTGCATGTATTCTGAAACGGCTTCTGATCAATTTCTCCCATTCTCTTTATTCCAATATTAGTGCAATTACACAGCATTTCAGTAAAACCCTAAAGAAGGAAAAAAGAAAATAAACTTCCATTACATTATTAATTATACATGTAAACATGAAAAAGTCACTAATGCAACTTCTTTTTCCACTTTGGTTTTAGTATATGGCATGGTTATGGGCAGATTCATATCTAGGAGCTTATGCCTTTTTTACTTTATGGTCCATTAGACACCATTAGAGCCTGTAGGGCAATACAATTAATGGTGGTCTTCTTTAATCCCATGGAACTCTTGTACTCGTTTCAGCAAAATGAAAATGAAAAAGAGCACACAATTGCTATCAATTGAATGTCATTAGCTTGTTTCTGAAAGTGACCAGTCAAAAGCACATCAATGATTAAAGTACTTAATCTCATTCCCATCTCTGTTCAGAAACAGCAATGTCAATTGGATGATAATGTCATCTGCTACTTCTGATTTTGGAGATCTCATGTGGGACAATTTGATCTGTCGTTGTTCCTGATTCCTATGCGTGACTTGAAACCGCATATTTAAGACACATTTAATACAATTCCCAACACAACAATACTAAACTACTTTCTAAAACAATATCAAACTAGTGACTCTATTGGATGCATATTGTCCCCAAATACACAGACACATGCATATAGACAAACATGTGTATAGCAAAGGAAATCATACTGCAATTAATATTTTGCGAGCTCCTTGTAGCTCGGCGTTGCTTTCTCGCTCTTTAGCAATAAGGTCAAGATTCATATCTTCCATATCATTTAAATCATCGACTTTTTGTTGCAATTCATCATTCATGTCTTCCATCTTCTTTTGAACTGCTTCATCTCCAAGATGCTTTATGACCTGGAGTTTCCCTTTAATTTCTTTGATGTCCATTTCTAACTTCTGTTTAGCTTCCAGCTGCTTTTCCAACTTAAGTATCTTATTAAGGGCTTCCTCTTTATCTCTCTGAAAAATTAAAATTCCTAATTAACGAGTGCTACAAAAAGTATAAAATGAAGAGCAACTCTTATGCAGCATATGAGACAGACTCTAGTTAAAACCTCAGCCGCTCACCTTTTGCTTTTCAACCAGCCTTAAGATATTCTCATCGGCCTTTTGCTGCTCCATGGATGTCAATTGAAGATAATTGTTCCTAACATCATGCTAGAAGTACCAACAATAACATCAATACCCAGCATGTAGTGTTTTAGCATGGAGCACTTCAAAGAGCTCCTCCTAAATCTATCATTTATTTATTCCAAATAAACCAGTATCAGTAGCTTTTATTCAGTTAAAACTAAAAGATTCTTGGTGCAGTAAGCTCATATATAAAGATGAAGATATGAAGGACAACAGTAAATGTGCCATTACAATGAAAGTGAAAGTAAGCTGCGCATAAATTGGTATAGAAAATGTTTGAGTTGGCCCCATTTCCAGCATGGGACAAACACCCAAACAAGCTTAGCTCAAATTATAGCAAGTTGATCTAAAGCAAGTACGTCTGAAACTACTAAGATTTATGAAGAGCATCTAAGCAAGTGAAATTGAATGTTAAAACTTCTGATTAATTAAAAAAATAATTCTGTTTGGTAATGTCACATTCACATATATCACCTTTTTCTTCTCCTCATCAAGCTTTTGTCTCTTATGCTCAGTTAATGCTTCCCGTTTGTTCAGTTCTTTGCTCCAGGAATCAAGTTTATATTTCTTAGTCTCCAATTCATGATTCAGTTTTTCATGTTCGTCAAATATCCTTTGAACATTATGACGCGCAAGCTGCTGCATCTTCCTCATTTCTGATCAATCAAACAGTTAAATATAATTTATTTGTCCTGCCATATATCATGCATAATGATGATGACATTAACATAATTTAAAATGATGGCATATTTTTTGTGATTTCTAATTCCTGGGTCTCAACACTACAAACTTCTTTTGAAGCGTAACCTTGAAAAAAATCTTTCCTTTCATATGGCATTCAATCATAGGTCTTATGATCTGTCACGACCCATGAGCCCTACATTCAAATCCAGCAATAAGGAATAAGTACAAGCCTAAAATTTTTGTATAGTTTTATCCAGGATAGTAAACAGAACATTCACGAGACCTTTTGGTCCTACAATGCCACATTTCTATATTTATACAAGTTTGGCTAAGCATTAACCTAAGAAAAAGGCAAGTTTCAACATACACCAGACACTGCAAATGAGCATGCATTTGTATTATGAAGCATGTATCAACAAACACAGAAAGAGCCAGGAACAAACCTCCAAGCAAAGCAGAGTGTAGCTTGTCTTTCTCCGCAAGCATCCTACTTAAGGACATGGTCTTTTCATTGTACCTGTTATGTAGTTCATTGAGCGTTTCAATTGTAATATCAATTTCATTGGCTAGATTTTCCAAAACATTGTTTCTGGTATGAGCTGCTTTCTGGTCAGTGTCAGATACAGTTCTTAACTGCCCGTTATTGCGAAGGAATTGGGTTTGATCCACTTCATTGGCTAGCTCCGTCTCCAAGTACTTTGCCAACGCAAGGTGGTTTGCCTTTTGTTTTGCACTTCTGTTAGTAGAACCTTTACCAACTCCCGAAGCATGTTGAAGCAAATCCTTGTACTTTTAATCTTGTTTCTTCTTCCCAGCACAGAAAGGACATCTAAGCATACCATTGAGACCTATAACTTTGTACTTTCCAGCCATCAGCTGCTCATATGGTTTCTCTACGAATTCATTGATCTCAGATTCACTCATATCTGACTCTTCATAGCTGTAGTCCATTAGACTTTAATACAAATGCCAGAAATAATCAGACTAGGAGCCTGTAAGGTAACATTCTAATGACCATTAAATAGCATTTCAAAGAAAAAAAATAAAGAAACAATAAAAGGATTTATTAACATCCACCAAGTTTAGAAGAGTGATGTTGGGTTGTATTCTCATCTAGATAAACATAAGGCCAAGGCACACTGAAAGAGAAATGATGTTGCAAAGAATATTGCACGACTACAATACGCAATGAAGCAATCATTTAAAAGTTTAACAGAATCTGTAACAAATTTTCTGGATTCAAGTACATGGTGTCCAATTCAACCACTCAAAAACACAGCCTCATGCGAGAAATTTTTTATGAAAACCTTAGCCTCAAAGAGAGCAACTAAGATTAGAAAAGGCAGCTAAAGGGGGCAACTAAAGAAAGAGTGAACTAAGTAAGCTAGTGCTGATGCCTCTGAGAGATTAGAGGACAGAGAAGCTTTACTTACACATAATTGTTGAAGAATGAAATTATTTAGAAAAAGCAAAAGGAATCTTTTTTTTTTTTTTTTTTTGATAAGTAGAAATAGGAATCCTTTTGATAAGCAAAAGGAAACCTCATATATATACATCTAAAGGTGAAGAGCAGAATGAGCAAATTAGGGTTCTTCCATCTACATATTAGTAGGAACTCACCTAGAACTACTTTCTTTTACGTAAGTATTTTTTATTGTTATAATGATATAAATTATAGCAATCATTTCAATGCAAACCACAATCATATCAAACAGGAAACCCAAATGAGAGAGAGAGAGAGAGAGAGAAAGAATCTGGCCATTATACTTATACAAATACCAGTAAAACATATCAAACAGGAAACCCAAATGTGAGAGAGCTGAGAGAGAGAGAGAGAGAGAGAGAATCTGGCCATTATACTTAATACAAATACCAGTAAAATATATCAAACAGGAAACCCAAATGAGAGAGAGAGAGAGAGAGAGAGAGAGAGAGAGAGAGAGAGAGAGAGAGATAGTCTGGCCATTATACTTATACAAATACCAGTAAAACATATCAAAGAGGAAAACCAAATGAGGGAAAAAAAGAAGAAGAAGAAGAAGAGGAATCTGGCCATTGGCCCATTAGGGGATATTTGGTGAAATCAATAACTTGAACTTATTTTGTCCTCCAAATTCGTTTTCAACATCAAAATAAGCAACTTTAGGGGAAAAAAGAGTCGAACCAACATAGTGACTTGCTTCTTCGGCCCTGGATTACAAAGCAAGAGAATTTGTTATCTACCTGTAAAGTTGCTTTTGAGTATCTTTCTCTTCTTTCTTCTTCTGCGTAACGTTCCTTACAGTGATACGAAAGAAAGAGCAATGGGGTAGAAAGGAATACACAGAGTGGTGCACACTGCAGTGTGTGTGGGTGAAGAAGCAGGTGAAGGGGCGCTGCATTAAAGGTGAAGCGTCAGCTGGCTGCTGACTGTCTGGGGAAGACTAAAAGATGGATTCTTTGGCGAACAGAGAAGACAGGTGGAAGGATCTGGGTCATCAACGTGTGCCACGTGTGTCTTAAGTAGGTGGACGAGAAGCTGATGTGGAGGTGACCTGGCAGATTTGCATGGTGTTTAAGCTGACGTACACTTTGATTTGTATTGGATTGGGCCCGGTTAATTGAGTGGGTTAAAAAGGCTCATTGTTTTGTGAATTTTCTGTTTTTTAAACTAATGGTAGACACTCAAACTCTCACGCTTTCGTATTAACTTAACTTTTAAAATTATTATTAAATTTAGAATTAATCATTATTAAATATTAATTTAATAATAATTTTAAAAGTTAAAAAAAAAAAAAAAAAAAAAAAGAGAAAGAGAGTATATAATTTTTTTTTTTAATTGTTTGTTAATGGGCCAAGAACTGGTCTAATAGTAGAAATAGTTCAATCGGGTAAGGAATACTTCTTATAAAGTAGAGATCATTAGTTCGAATCCTACATGTTACCAAAAAAGAAAAAAGAAAAAAAAGGAGACATGCTATACTTATTTCTCTGCTTTCTCATAAATAGGGACCCCTTCGTATTGTAAAATCATCTAAGTGAATGGAATCATAATGTAGTCTTAAGGCTTTATCCTGTGAATGTAGATCATAGATCAAACAACATAAAATATTTTGTTCTTATTTTCTTTATTCCGCCATTTATTTATTTTCTTATTTCATTATTAATTTATTCATGGCATCAGACCTATAGGCTAATGCCAGTTGTTCGATCCTACATTGCAATTTTTTTTTTCTTATCCTTTGTTTCAGATTGATTTCACAATTACAAAACTTCTTTATTTTATAATGTTGTTTTATACTTGTTTAGAAAAAAAAAAAAAGAAAAAAAAAAAGGGATAAATATAAAATTGGTCCCTGTGGTTGGCCTAACTTACAAACCACTCCCTATAGTTTAAAAAATAATTTATAAGTCTCTAGGGTAGGCCAAAATAACATTTTACTCTTTGAATTCATTTTCTATTAAATGATTTAATGGAAACCGTTACATTGCTACATCACATCCAATAAAAATAAGACACGTATTCTTTTTTATTTATACTTTTAAGAAAATGACAAATAAGCTTTTCCATGTCAGTTTAAGGCTTCAACACACACTCCACGTCAAATTAAATAAACCTAATCCCTCTATATCTCCTGTGTCGCCGTCGTCTTCATCTTTCTCAACAATTCTTGCCGTCGTATTCATCTTCATCTTTATACTGTCGTCTTTATCTTCCCCACTGATTCTTGCGTTCATCTCTATGTGAGCTGTTTGGTTTCGTAGTACGACTGAAATCAAGGTGAAAGTAAAAAAGCTCCAAAGTAAGGTGGTTTACAATCGTGACGTTCACGGCGATTTCAGTCATACTATGAAACTCAGTAGCTCTCCTGGAGATGGACGCGAGAATCAATGGAAAGATGAAGACGACGGCATGAAGACGAAAATGAATACGATGGCAAGAATTGTTGGGGAAGATGAAGACGACGGCAAGAATCATTATACGATGACAAGAATTGTTTGGGAAGATGAAGACGACGGCAAGAATCATTGGGGAAGATGAAGACGACGGCATGAAGACGAAGATGAATACGATGGTAAGAATCGTTGGGGAAGATAAACACGACGGCAAGAATCATTGGAGAAGATGAAGACGACAGTAGTACAAGGGATATAGAGGAATTATGTTTATTTAATTTAACGTGGAGTGTGTTGGAGCCTCAAAATGACATAGAAAAGTTTATTTGTCATTTTTTTAAAGCATAAATAAAAAAGAAAACGTGTCTTATTTTTATTGGGTGTAATGTGGCAATGTAATGGTTTCCGTTAAGTTATTTACGGAAAATGAGTTCAGGGAGTAAAATGTTATTTTGGCCTACTCTATGGACCTATAAATTATTTTTTAAACCACATGGAGTGATTTATAAATTAGGCCAACAACAGGGACCAATTTTGCAATTATTAAAAAAAATTAAAAAATTAAAAAACATTGCAAACAGTGCCACAATTTTCTAGTTTGCAATTTATGTTTGCCTCAGCCAACTCCACCGCGAAAGAAGACGTACGTTACCATATCCTCATCCTTTGGCACCCTGTCCGATCGTCGACTTTGTCTTTTCTGGTGCTTTTTTTGACGCATCGCCTCGATTCAATGCCTCACAGTGCTGCCACCTTCTTTGCCGCTGTCCACCTTCCATTAGCCTCTAGCATTCCACCGGTCCCTTTTGTTGGCAGGTTTCATCCAGTCGTCTCTATCTCTAGCCCTCCATGGCTCGATACCGCCGGTTCCTCTAGTTGTCCATGCCTCATTTTAGGCACCTCCTCCTCTAGTTGTACAAGCCCAACGCCGATACCTTCTTTTTCGTCATTGCACAATGCCGTTCCCTCCAGTCACTGCCATTTCCTTTGAGATTGTTTAAAACCCAAACCCATTTTAATCCATAATTAGCTTCCATTTTGGCCCATAGTTGGCCCTCTTTTGGTATTGTTATGTAAGACGCATTTCCAATCATTGTCGCCGACTACCTCCAATCACTGTTGTCAACCGCATTCAAAGGAAAAGATCAAACTCAAGTTTCCAAAATCTTTCGCCTTGAGTTTGAGGGGGGTTGTTACATTATATTCCAAGATATGATTTAATTAAGTAATTTGATTCTAGCATTTTTTTTTTCTTTTTTTTGAACAAATTAGAATCTTTATTGATAAAACATCAATCAAGTGAGGCAAAATTGTAACGCCCCAAAAAATGGTTTTGACCAGTTTAGTAGGCTATGTTACTGATCATTACCCCAATTTAGCTAATTGAGGAATTGGCGCCCCTCTCTAGTTGCTGTGTATTTTAACATAACTAACATCAAATTCTCCCATAAAACATAAAGCAATTAGTAAAATTCAGTTGCAATTAAACCATATAATCTTATCACCTAAAAAAAAAAAAAAAAAAACCCTTATAATCGTATCAATCCTTTGGGAGGCAGAAACAGTCAGTATGAGTGATATCCTTGCATGTATGAGCTCTCAACATTTGAATTCTGACTTTCCAAATCAGGATCTGCAATCCCCGCCCTTCCATCCTTCCTCAGTTTTCTCCACTTCATTTTCCGCAGCCAATGCTCAACCAACATCACACCTAGACCAATAAAAATCAATCCCAGGGAGCCGCCGCTAACGGCTAGTAGCGTCACAAACAACCAATCACTCCCCTGACTGTGTGGCACGACCACCCATGTGGCTGCAACATAAGCCGTCGCCATGAACGCCACAGACACCCACATCACCTT
>NC_081543.1:9343282-9371869 GCF_901000735.1 Corylus avellana | reverse complement strand
TTTAGAAACCAATCTAAAAGTAAAACCTCTCCAGGGCAGCCAAACCCAGGAAATCACTATCAAAAGATTATCCAGAAATTACAGACACTAGGAACACTTACAACCCTTTGCAAGACCTTGGCTCTGTAAGATCGACAAACCTACAACTCGTCTCCTTGCTCACAATCTTCTTCAACATGATTCTCCTTTACCAGACCCTTCCGATAGACTTTTCAACCGTAGATTTATCAAATGAATAACTAAAACTCTAAGAGATTTAATTTAACGCTCACCACATATGATCTCTCTTAGCACAGCCTCCGACGAACTCTCTAGGGGTAAAAATTCGTACTTCTCTCTTCTATAATGATGTATATATACACCCCCGACAAAACTCTAGACCTAACCCACTTAAAATCATGTTTTTTAGCCTAAAACTTACGGGGGGTCCGGACAGGTTAATGGGCTGTTCGGACAGGGCTTTACGGAGCAGAAATTTAGTTTTTGGAAATGCGGTCCGGACCTGGGGAATTGCGGTCCGGACCCGGCCTGTCCAGTCTTGATCAACAGCTCCGATCGATGGGCGTTTGTGGTTCGATTGAGCTGAAATTTTGCAGGCACGTTCATAACACATGAATCTACATTATGAACGGTGGAGATTGGATTCTGAGCATTCTATATCAGTGTTTGAGCTCGTGAACAGTAGCCTCTGCATTTTGGAACTGAATTAAGCCAACACAAGAACTTACAAACTCCCCCTTTGACAATTCAGTGACAAAACCAAAATGCCGAGCCAATCCCATCATCTCCCCATATTTACTCCCCCTTTTTGTCACAGAATGACAAAAGGTCTTCATATTTCCTGAAACACTTCACAAAATATATTAAGGCATATGTGGAACAGGAATACAGAAATAAAACTCATGATCACAAAAAAATGACGTAGAATGCAAGATCATGAACACACATCACCAAAAACTCCCCCTCAACATATGACTCAATAATCAACAAGAAGCTAAAAAATGCGAAACATGTTTCTCCCCCTCAAAAGTCAAATGAACACAAATGATAACACATTAATGACTCATGTATTGCACAATGAATATCTCAAACATGCTCCAAATATGCAAAACATACATGATACTAGAAATGGCTAGAAACTCATATTGCTTAACCCAAGCCAAGAAAATGTTTCATTCAACCTATGCTTGTGTGGTGTGTGGGTAAGCCATCCAAAGAGAAAAAAATTTCAATTTACAAAATGAGGAGAAAGTTTCACCACCATGAGGTTTTGACAAGTATATCAAATCAAAAGTCAAACCTTATCATACTAGGGCCTAGCCACTCTCATCCTATACAATTCTCTTTGTAAAATATTTTGCACAAGTTTGACACAGTGAAATAAATTCCTTTTGGAATATGATCTTTTGATTTTATTTGTTTCACTATTTTGTTTATTTTTTTCTTTGAGAAAGTGTCATTAAACTTTTGGTGCTTATCACAACAGAGAAAGCATGAATTTTTAAGCCCTAGGTTCAACTAGCATATGGTCAATTTGAAAAATATGACTAGTCAAAAACCTCATATGGTTACCTAACAGACCTCACAAATAAAGTGAAACAAAACCTCAATTTAAGCTTAAATGTGCACAAAAGATAAAGCATAGGCAAAATGTACCACATAAGCTTAGGCTTTAGGTAACCACAAAAACAAGTCCATTGACACAAATTTTCATCTCATGCATATTAAGAACATTCCAAGACGTAAGGAATTAAATCCATAAAAAGCAACATGAGAAATTAATGGACTATCTAGGTGCATAAGACAAAAGAAAGAAAAGGAAACAATCAAAGTAACATATTTTTGTCTTTTTGAAATTTTTCACAAAAGAAAAACAAATGCAATGCAAAACAAGACAACATGCTTGAATTGAGATTACAACAGGCAAGACATGAATGTCCTTTAGCATTAAACTTTCATCACATCTTATAGGTCCCACTACAAAATAATGATTTGGTTTAATAACTACTTTTAGGTCTTCACAAGACATTACACATTCCTGAACATTTGATTAGCAAGTAGACAAAAATCTTGGTGGTCCGCACACAACATCTCATCTATAAGCTTTTCAAAGATCATGATATATGAATTTCTTGAAAAATCTTTTATGAATATGCCTCAAAACATGAATCTCAAAACAATCATGTATATACTCTTCATACGGAAAGTGTAACAACAAAAACAATGCAGTGCATAAACAATAAAGCAAAAAAAAAAAAAAAAAAATGCAATGAAAAAAAAACAACATGCTCTAGGATATTACAAAATAAGCAAAACAATCAATCCTAGGCATGTTATTGACTCACCTAACTTTAGGTGAGATCACTACCACTCCCCCTCAATGGGTGAATGGTATCATTCTTCCTAACCCACACTTGAGAAATCTTAGGTCTAGACTTATGACTTTGCTCAAACTTATCTAGCCTAGATAACACTTCTCTAATCATTATGACCAAACCCTCACTTTCTTTCCTAGAATATGAATTTTCACTTTTATGCTTATGGGATTTCAAATCAAAACACTTTGGTCGAATATGACCAACCTTTCCACAATGATGACAAGTGGGCACAAACCTTTTAGAAGGTAATTTTCTATGAGGATGCATGACTCTAAGCTTAGGGTAAGATGCATGATGTTTAACATACATTTTCTTACCTTTCTTACCATGGAGAGTCGAAGCAGCTGCCGTTTTTCTTTTCACCACAGAGTCTTCTACTTTTTCTGATTTAACAAATATTATCTCGGAAGTAGAATCATTGTTAGAAGACAAAGCAACATGACAATCAAAACTTAACTCAGATTTATCACAATCAGAATTCTGAGTATATAACATATTCTTAAGGGAATTGCTAGAGAATTTTTCCAATTGAGTTTCTGACTCTTTTAATTTATTCTCTAACAAATCAACTTTAGAACCTAAAACAGAATTTTCAGATTTTAAAGAATCAATTAAAGCATCTGATTCAGACAATTTAGTAACAATAGATTCATTCACATATTTAAGATCTTGAAACTCCCCCAAACAATTTGTGTATTGATGTCTCAAAAGAGTGAATTTTCCAAAATTGTTGAAGGAGTTTATAAGATCATATTCCCCTTGAGAAGTATTCATAGCAAACAGGACTCAACAGATCTCACTCAAGAATTTAATTCAAACAGAGTGAACCCGCTCTGATACCAATTGAAAAACGCTATGTTGACTCTAAAAACTTGTTTATCACAATTTATGCGGAATTAATATTATGAAGCAATAAACAATTCAATCACCCAAAATATATAAAGCAATAAAAAGGCAGACACAGATATTTTGGTTACGTAGAGGAAACCTTTTAGAAAACGTTCTAAAAGTAAAACCTCTCCGGGGCAGTCAAACCCAGGAAATCACTATCAAAAGATTATCTAGAGATTACAGACACTAGGAACACTTACAACCCTTTGCAAGACCTTGACTTTGTAAGATCGACAAGCCTACAACTCATCTCCACGCTCACAATCTTCTTCAACGTGATTCTCCTTTACCGGACCCTTCCGATAGACTTCTCAACCGTAGATTTATCAAAGGAATAATTAAAACTCTAAGAGATTCACTTTAACGCTCACCACATATGATCTCTCTTAGCACAGCCTCCGACGAACTCTCTGGGGGTGAAAATTCGTACTTCCATCTTCTATAATGATATAGATATACCCCCGACAAAACCCTAGACTTAAACCACTTAAAATCACGTTTTTGGGCCTAAAACTTACGGGGTGTCCGGACATGTTAATGGGCTGTCCGGACACGGCTTTGCGGAGCAAAATTTGAGTTTCTGGAAATGAGGTCCGGACCCGGGGAAGGCATGTCCGGACATGGGTGAAACAGCATTCTGGAAATGCTGTTCAGTCTTGATCAACAGCCCCGATCGATGGGCGTTTGTGGTCCGATTGAGCTGAAATTTTGCAGGCACGTTCATAACACATGAATCTACATTATGAACGGTGGAGATTGGATTCTGAGCATTCTATATCAGTGTTTGAGCTCGTGAACAGTAGCCACTGCATTTTGGAACTGAATTAAGCCAACACAAGAACTAACAATGATCAATCAAATAAAGTTGGGACTCAACGCTTGCTATTGTCCACCATGGGAAACTTCTCTTTAAAGTCTTTTTAAGGCAAAGTCGTATGCGTTTATATTGGGTTTGTGTTTTGGTTTTTATTATTATTATTATTATTTATTTCTTTTTTTTGGGTTTTGGGTTTTGGGTTTGATAACAATTAGGGCTGTTTTTAAAGTTACCACTTACCCCATTAAAGTTTATTCAATCCCATTATATATATATATATGCAATTTTCCTTTCATACTTTTAGGGGTGAAAAGAACTAAAACTGCAACCACAACCCCCTATTTAATAATTGGCGGTTAGCGGTTAATAAAACAGTTTTTAACCACTTTTTAAAAGGGAAAAATAGAAAAAAAAAAAAAAAAAAAAAAAAAAAATCCAAAACGACGTAGTTTCATGTATATATATATATATATATATATATATATATAGCGGTTAGCGGGTTTTTTCAAATATTAAAACCACTAATCACACTATTTAGACAGTTAGTGATTTTTTTTACCGCCTTCAAAAGCTGTTAGCGGTTAGAACGGTTAACCACTAATTACTAAATTAATCTAATTTAGTAATTAGATTAATTTGTTACCATTTACAAAAACTGGAATTAAATTATTCAAATTAAGGTTTATCCAACAAAGCTCCCCTCTATTTATGATATTACTTTTGTGTGGAATATTTATGAAGAAAATGTGACACTTGTTAATGATTTGGTTATATGAAATGCGTTATTGAAAATCAATTTAAGCAAGGCGTACGTTAGAGATGAGTTTTTTTGGAAGACCATGCTACATAAGCTTCGAGAAGATAGGAGAAGAATAATGAGATAATATACAGCTCTACATAAGGTTAAGGTCTTGTATAAATGAAGCAGCAAAATATATCCCAAGTTTCCTTCCTTTTGTCACCCACAAAGAGTTGTGCAATATTGGAACAAAGTTGCTAGAGATTGAAATGGCATTGGTACCATGAAGGGTTGTATTCCGATGGATTTTAAGGTAATCTTTATGTTGTTAAGTAAACACTAAAGCATGGCTTTGACTCTCGTAATGAAAATCTTTATGTTTGATTAGTACCACATTGGGTTACACTAATATCCTAATAAGGCTGAATTAGGCCATAACTCGTTAAAGTATATTCCTACATTTAGGGATCACTGCTTATCTTAAAAGTTTAAACAAATAGAAATAAATAAATTTAGTCATTAAAGTAATACTTTAATACCATTCAATTAGGCTTGAGGGAGCTCATACGGTTCTCACCATTTAGACCTATCATATTATTAGTTTCTAGCGAACATATGCTACTATGATCACGTCTTAATAAAATCGCTCTAGTTGCAATTTGCTACCTTTTTAATTAAAAGAAAAAGAAAGAAAAAAAAAAAACAAAACAGCATTGACGTTGACTAGTCAAAAATCAAGTTCAAGCAACAGACAATTAGACAATGACTTCTAGGTTTAAGTCAGATCCATGGAAGACTAAAACAGTGTTTTTAGAAAGCGTGCAATTTAAGTTTTCTCTAGTTTTATTCATCCAAAAAATAAAATAAAAAAGTTTTCTCTAGTCAAACTTCCCTTCGAGAGTAGATTTAAACTCTCTTTAATAATTGTTACCAAAAAAAAACTCTCTTTAATAATTTATATTCAACACTTACTATATTTAATTAAAATATAATAAATTAATAAAATTAGAGTTTGGATTCAAGACTTTTTAGAATAAATGATCATTTAAACATCTACATACCTTGATGTAGAGGTGTACATATGAATAGGGATGCAATTATTTGCAATATCTGCAGCCGGATCTTTAAAATGTGAATAACATTTGTAGAAATTTGCATTTCGCATTCGCTTCATGTTTTTACTAATTGCATCTGCGCAGTTATTGCGGTTATTCACATATTAGATAATGAGTATTTTGGGCCCATTTTAGTCTCTTGTGTCTTCTTTAGGTCTCTATTAGAGCCTATTTTAAACGACTTTACAAATAATTTTGATTGCTTTTAAATGTTTTGGACTTGTTTTAATTTTTTTTTTAAGTCCTAATGTTTTAAAAATATATTGATTTCACATGATTTTTGCACGAGTGAACTATGAAGAAAAAAACTTAAAACATAGTAACATAATCTATACCTAATATATATATATATATATATAAAGGATATGCGATTGCAATTATAAAATCGCCATATGAATTGCATCCACATATGCAAATGATAATTTTTGCTAATTACATTCGCATCTGCATAATGGATTTAAGTCCGGTCTAGTAAACGATCCATGATTCCATATTTTGAAAACATCGAATGGAATAAGTGTGATCAACAAGACAATCATTCCATATCCAGAAACAGAAACAAAATCTTTCTTAGTTTCTAACAACGAAGTCATTGCAACCAGGTGCGACAAAAGAATAAAAAAGTGGGGAAAAAAAATAACCATACACTTTTATTTTGGTGTAAAATATTTAAAAAATACTTGTAGTTGAAATAATTTTTCAAGAAAATAATTCCATCTAAAAACATTTTTTGGGGTTTCGGTTGTTCGAAAAATTCACAAATACTTTTTATATTTTCAGTCAATCATATTAATTAACCTGTAAATTAACTTTTATTCATAACATTAGATTATTAATATAAAAAACAAGAAAAATATAAAGATTAGGACTGTAATGTCAGTATTGTGAGATAAAAATGTAATTTCTAATATTATTATTTTATTATATATAATCTGACAAGCTGTGAAGAAAAGAAAAAAATGAATCAGTTAAAGAGGAGTTGTGAAGGATGAGAGTGTGGGAATAAAAGGCATTCGGGAGTGAGATTGAGATCTAATGCAATTGTTTGCCTACATTGCTTATACTTTGGGCAAGCAATTGTAAGAAGACCCTTTTGAGACCCACTTGTTAGGGCAGGTAGGCCTCACAAGGACTCTGCCACAATTGTCTGCATAAATCATTTCATGCCTCGTAGGTCATTTTCCTAATCAATCGAAAGTATTTTCAGATTGACCCATATTTTACGCTACAACAAACCTTCAAAAATAGAAAGAAATCAAAAACTATTTTAGGCCCAAACAAACAAGTCCTTACCAAAAATCATTAAGGATTCTAGGTGGCTCTAACGTAAGGGCCCATTTGGGAGTGCTATTTCAATAAGTGCGATTTTAAAAATTGCGTTTTTAAAAATTACGTTTTTAAAATCGCTACTTTTTAAAATCGCACAGGCATTTGGTAAAACATACTAAAAAATAGTTTTTTTTATCAAATGAGTGTTTGGATAACATTAGCATATAATTGCGGTTTCATGACCAAATTACCAATAAAGATGAACAAGACAGAGAGGATGAAGAAAAAAAAAAAAAAGAGAAAAGAAGGGTTTTAATATATTTTAGGTGGGTATTCTTGGTATTTTTTTCATTCTCGTTCTAAAAAAGGTAACTATTGTGCAAAATATCTTTTTAATAGAAATCGTGATTTTGTTTTAAATTCGCACTTTTTCAAATAAGCACCCTTTAATCACCTTATAAAAATCACAGATTTTTTTGCTATTTTAAAATTTGCGTTTTTAAAATCGCAATCCCAAACAGCCTAAAATTGCGATTTGGTTTAAAATCGCAGATTATTTTTTTAAAAACGCACTCCCAAACGCACCCGTACTCTAAACTCGCATTGACTCATTGACCCTAAAAGGATGTCTTCCTTGAAGATGATAGGAAGTTAATAGACACATTCCTCCAAGACACTAAACTGACACTAAAGAGGTTGATCCAACATAACTTCTTTAATATTACTTGTTCTCTCTAGCAGATAGTAGAAGCCTAGACCCTCTAGGAAATGGATGCTAGGCTTCTGGAGGCAATTAGGGCAAATGACATCACCACAATGATCAGTTTATTTCAAGCAAATGAAGGAATTCTTGAACAGAAAACGGCCGACTCCATGGACACAGCACTACACCTTGCTTCAAGGCTTGGGCATGTTGACATGGCGTCGGAAATCGTTAAGCTGTGCCCGGACATGGCTGCAGCCGAGAACAAGATGCTCGAGACACCGATATACGACGCTTGCCGCCAAGGGAGTGCCGAGGTGTTGAAGGTGCTTTTAGAGGCCGATCCCAGGGCTGCTGGTAAGCTCAACTCCAAAAACAAGAGTCCCCTTTTCATGGCTTGCAGCCATGGGAATTTTGACGTGGTGAATCTCCTCTTAAACCACCCTGGAGTGTTGCTTGGTTTAGAGGAAACTCATGCATTCGATCGAACTTGTATTCATGTGGCTGCATCCAGAGGGCATGTGGGTAGGCACTTTTCTTTCCTAACATACTTGATATGTATATGCATGTACTTATGAGATTAATAAGAAATGAATATCACCAATATATGATTTTTGGCTAAGGTAAGAATATTGGCTAATTGACTTCTTATATTAGACATTTAAAAAAAAAAAACTATTTAAAATTTATTTCACATAAGCCAATATAAAATGAGTTTGAAGAATAGTATTATTATATGAAAATATATTTGTATCTTTATTTATTTTGAGGATAACTTCTATAAGAAATTGGTCTAAACCAGCTCCTTTGTGCCCACTAATTAGAAATGGACAGCTAGGATTATTACACCAACTCAAATAAGATGGAAAACACCCAATTAAATCCACAAAAGCCTGATTTTTTCCCTCTCCCTCTCCTCCTCTCTCCGGCGGCAGCAGAGATCTTGCCGGAGCCCGGCCCACAGCTTGCCGTCGAAGACAACGGAGTCCAGCCTAGAGTTTGCCGGAGAAGGCGCCAGAGCCCAGCCCGACGCCGGAGACCAGACCTCTCCGGTGTTCCATCTCTCTCTCTTTCTCTCCGGTGCTCCAGTTCTCTCTCTCCAGCGACAGTTGAGATGCTGGTTTCTCTCTCCGGCGAAGCTGAGATGCCGGTTCCTCTATCCGGTGCTCCTCTCTCTCTCCGGTGCTCCAGTTCTCCTTCTAATCGGCGAAGAAAAAAAATCTTGTTTTCTTACATTAATTGCTTAAATGTCTGGTTTTTTCTTACATTAGAAATTTAGAAGCCTACTGGCTAAAAAAAAGTAACATTACCATAAACTATGCAATGGATTAGATAGAATGAGGTTGTTTCCATTTGTACACTTGATGAATGATCTTCTTGTTAACAAAAAGAAATATGCGGCAGCAACTTTCAGATGCTCCTCAACCCAGATATTCGGCAAATCTTCGGGTGTTCTTTTACTCAAATATTTTTGATAATCTGGCTCGTTTTAAAAGCGCATGAATTGATGTGTTTGGTGAGTTGTGGATCACAGCCCGTCTGTTAGCCTGGTGACATGATTGTATTGTGCTCACCTCCATCTTATTGAAATTTCTCTATTAACCTAAGTGGATTATTACAAGAATTGGACAAATTTCTCTGAATTCCCGTTCATGATAAAACTGAAGCGGGCATGGTAAAACAAGCAATAGAATTGGACAACAAAGAGGGAAAAGAGAGCACTAGGTAGCAGAGAATTTTTTTCCTCTGCTTCCGGTCAGAGAGAGAGACAGAGAGGGTGCACCGGAGAGGTCTGGGTTGGGGTTGGGCTCTTGCGTCTTCTCCTGCAAACTTTGAGCTGTACTCCGGCGTCGTCTCCGGCAATCTATGGGTTGGGATGCACGTCGTCGCTGGAGAGTGGAGAGGGAGAGAAAGAGAGAGAGAGAGAGAGAGGGAGGGAGGGAGACTGGGAGATCACGTCGCCGCTGGAGAGAGAGAGAGAGAGGGGAGGTAGAGGGAAAAAATGAGGGTTTTTATGGATTTAATCCGGTGTTTTCCATCTTATTTGAGTTGGTGTGATAATCCTAGCTCCCCATTTCTAATTTGT
Organism: Corylus avellana; assembly: GCF_901000735.1. Lineage (NCBI taxonomy): Eukaryota > Viridiplantae > Streptophyta > Magnoliopsida > Fagales > Betulaceae > Corylus > Corylus avellana. The sequence goes on along the minus strand of NC_081543.1, from coordinate 9,361,871 downwards.
GCGGCACAAAGGAGCTGGTGCCTTATAGAAGTTATCCTCATTTATTTTATGAGAATACAACACTACTATATATTTAAGTCTTGGCTTGAGGTAATTTATGAACAATATTTAGTGAATAATTTCCTTTTGTAGATTGAGATCCACAGCAATTATCTGTCTGAATTGTTAATAATTTGGACACGTAATGTGAGAGATCTCATACAAGACCCACTTGCCCAAATAAGTAAAGGCACAACTCAAAATTTATTTAAACATGTAGGTTCCATATCGAATCTCTCACACATTACCGGCCTGAATTCACTGCAAAAAACCCAGGTTTTAGTGATGCCTAGCATAAGACCGTTTTAACAAAATGACATTGTCAAGCGTCACTTTAATAGTAAAACAACGTCTCTTAGAAGGAGGCGTCGTTTGAACAGTAAAATGTTCCCTTCTAAAAGGGGACGTTTTACTATTCACACATCCCCTTTGGGAAGGGGATGTGTGAATAGTAAAACGTCACCTTGCACACTATTGCCACGTTCCCTTTGGGAGGGGGACTTGTGAACAGTGAAATGTCACCTTCTAGAAGGTGACGTGCACTATTCACACGTCCCCTTCCCAAAGGTGACGTGAGAGCAAAAATGTCATCTTGTAACGACATTTTTACTATTCAAACGTCTCTAATTTTTATTTCAGTCACTAGGTTTAAGGACATTTGCAAAATGTCACTATTCGAATGTCCCTACTTAAATAGAGATGTTTTTTGGGCTTAAAATATCACCTATCACATGTCACTATTTTGCCAAATTTTTGTGGATTCTTATCTGACTTTTGTACAGTTTTCTATCGATCTCTAATTCTGGATTTTCTGGTGCAGATGTTGTCAGAGAATTAGTAAATATGCGTCCCGACTTTCTTCAAACGATTGACGAGAACGGAAACTCGCCATTGCACCATGCTTGTATCCATGGACACAGGGATATAGCCAGGATGCTTGTGAGGCGTGACACAAGCCTTGCTCTGCAATACAACAACAATGGCTACACACCATTGCACATGGCATCAATGAAAGGCAAAGTTTCAGTCCTTGAGGAGTTTGTGCTGATGGCTCCTGAGTCTTTCCACTATGCTACTAATGAAGGGGAGACAATCTTTCATCTGGCTGTGAGATATGGGCAATACCAGGCTCTAGTGTTCTTGTTGAATGCCTACAACGGCTCAAATCTTATTCATCGTCAAGATCAATATGGTAACACGATTTTGCATCTTGCTGTTTCTGGTGGGCGTCATCAGGTTAGAAATGGGTTTAGTTTGCAACTGTACCTGTACATTTGTTGTGAAAACGAATTTCTTTTTAGAAATTTTTTATTATTATTGGGTGTTAAGTCGCTAAGTATTTCAAAAGATTAACTACGCCAAACAGAACTATGATTGTTCTGTTCTGATAACATATGACAGTAGTAAAAATTAAGAATTGAAGACCGTAAAAAAAAAACTTAGGAAAAGGGAAAATAACGATTAGAGAAGAGTAACCCAAAATAAATAACATACTTGAAAAAAAATACTCCTTTGTATAGGCTAAGTCTTGAGTTCTTTCCAAGCAAAATACTGGAAGAAAAAGAAAATGGTAAAATACAAAAATAACCCTAAACTTGGACACAAAGCAAAATACTTGTAAATAGAGCAAAAATATATGATTCTAAAAATAATCCTCAAATCTGATGCCCCGATTTTTACCATTCTCGTCCTAATCTTCTCTCTTAAGATATTCCAACGCCATTAATTTGTATTTGACAACTTAACGGTTGATTCTCCTCTATCACTTGAACAAATAAGAATTACCAATTTAATTATTTAATTAATATTTTTACATTTCCATTTTTCTCAAACTCTAATTCAAAGAAATGTTAGGTGGTCTTTTAGTCTCCCTCTTAATCCTAGGTGAATATTATTTTCTAAAAAGAAAAAAAAAGTAGTGGCTATTATTAATTATTTCTCACACTTAATTTTAGAAAATAATATTCACCTAAGACTAAGAGAACACTAGTCTATGAGAGCACATAGCATTTCTATATAATTAATATTTTAACACTTGTCTTCACATATAAACTCAAATTATTCATTACTAATAAACAACAGAGGTCCATCACGTAAAATATTTAATTAAAATAGAGTAAATTCAAACTCAAAGCTTTTGCTTTAAAAATTTGAAATTTGCTGCAGATAGCAGAGTACTTGGTCAACAAAACAAAAGTGGAGATTAATGTTCGAACATGTAAAGGACTCACTGCACTCGACATCCTCGACCAGACAAAGAACAGTGCAGAGACAAGGCATCTTGAAGCCCAGTTCGTTAAAGCCGGTGGTAGAAGAAGCAATGATATTCAACCGCCAATCATATCTAAGAATTCTTCATGGCCGGCTTGCATCGGCGATGAACTGAATATCTCCAATATTATGAATGAAAAAGGCTCGCCGGGATTCAGCAAGGGAAGCAACTCTCGAACGCCGTCGCAGCGACGCCAGGAAAATAAATGTGAGGTTTACAGTAGACATCGGAATAAGAAGCAGGAGATACACATGGAAGCATTACAGAATGCTAGGAACACCATAACACTAGTCGCCATTTTGATTGCAACGGTTACTTTTTCTGCCGGAATTAGTCCTCCGGGTGGTGTGGATCAGGAAGGAAAAATGAAAGGGAAGTCACCGGCAGGGAGATCAACGGCTTTCAAGGTGTTTGCAATAAGCAACAACATTGCATTGTTCACCTCTCTCTCCATAGTTGTGGTTCTTGTCAGCATCATCCCTTTTCGCAGAAAGGCACAGATGAGGCTGTTGATGGTTGCTCACAAGGTGATGTGGGTGTCTGTGGCGTTCATGGCGACGGCTTATGTTGCAGCCACATGGGTGGTCGTGCCACACAGTCAGGGGAGTGATTGGTTGTTTGTGACGCTACTAGCCGTTAGCAGCGGCTCCCTGGGTTTGATTTTTATTGGTCTAGGTGTGATGTTGGTTGAGCATTGGCTGCGGAAAATAAAGTGGAGAAAACTGAGGAAGGATGGAAGGGCGGGGATTGCAGATCCTGATTTGGAAAGTCAGAATTCAGATGTTGAGAGCTCATACATGCAAGGATATCACTCATACTGACTGTTTCTGCCTCCCAAAGGATTGATAAGGTTACAAGGGTCTTTTTTTTTTTTTTTGTAGGTGATAAGATTATATGGTTTAATTGCAAATGAATTTTACTAATTGCTTTATGTTTTGTGGGAGAATTTGATGTTAGTTATGTTAAAATCCGCAGCAACTAGAGAGGGGCGCCGATTCCTCAGTTAGCTAAATTGGGGTAATGATCAGTAACATAGCCTATTAAACCGGTCAAGACCATTTTTTTGGGCGTTACAAATTGATTGATGTTTTATCAATAAAGATTCTAATTTGTTCAAAAAAAGAAAAAGAAAATGCTAGAATCAAATCACTTAATTAAATCATATCTTGGAATATATTGTAACAACTCCCTTCAAACTCAAGGCGAAAGATTTTGGAAACTTGAGTTTGATCTTTTCCTTTGAATGCGGTTGACAATGGTGATTGGAGGAGGTCGGCGACAATGATTCGAAATGCGCCTTACATAACAATACCAAAAGAGGGCCAACTATGGGCCAAGTGGAAGCTAACTATGAATTAAAATGGGTCGGGGTTTTAAACAATCTCAAATGTCAAACAAAAATGGGGAGTTTGGGTTTTAAACAATATCACAAAAGCCAAACAAAAAATGGACTAAAGCTGCAAACAAATGGCCAAAATAATAGAGTAATGCTATTCAGAAGCATTTCTTGTGGAACCTGTCCGCAAACCTGGGTTAACCAGCCTTTTTATTAAAAAAAATAAAAAAATTTTTTAAAAAAAATTAAAAATCACAATCACACGTGAAGGACTTAAAGCAGGTTAGGTTTCAAATTCTTCATTTTTTCCCCCAAATCCCCAAAACGTTTCCCTCTCCTCCTCTCCCACGGTGCTCCCTCCCTCCCCTCATCTTCGACCGCTGCTACTGAACGCCACCCATGCCACCACCGGTTAAGCCGACCATCCAAAATCGGTCACGTCTCGAAATCCGACCGACCTCTACCCGCCACAACGACCGGCGACGCCCACCATCCAAAAACCGACAAGTCACCAGCTCGAAAATCCAGCCGAACACCACCACTGGTAATTTTTCTCTCTTATTATCTGGTTTTTCTCTTGTTTTGGGGAATAGAATCCTGGTTATCTTGCTGACTTCGAAAAGCAACCGAGGCTTCCTTGTTGCAGTTTTTTGTTTCTATTTGTTCCTGGTTTAACACATTTCATAAATTTCTTATTGAAGCAGAAGCAGCGTCGACCCGAACCAGTTTCTCTCTCTTTCCGAAACCGCAGGCCACCACGAAGCAGCAGCGCCGGCTGTCCAAAAACTGGCAAGCCGAACACTACCCTAATCTGACATTTGAGGTAGGCTGAATGGGTATAGGTTTTGTTGGGCTGAAATCATGATGACCGATTATAGTAAGAATTGGTGTTTTTTTGTTTGATTTCGAAAATGGGTAAGAATTTTTGGGTACATTTTGTTTTTCATTGGGGATTATGGGTTTGGTTCTAATTTTGTGATTTCTTTACTATTTTGATGGAATTTGAATGAATGATTTTCGGATGGAAGGTTGATTTTTGTTGAGTCCTAATTTCCTTGGTCAATATGTTGAAATTTTTTGGGAATTTCTCTGTTTAAGCTGAATGGATTTGGGAGAAGCTTTCTTCGGTTATTCTTTGGTTTTGGTTTTATTTGCACAAGATCAATCTGCTTCTCTTATCAATGGAATTTGTGTTTTTGTGGAACAATAAAAATTGCTTTGTGCTGTGATATAGGCTTCTACCTATCCTTCCTAACTTGAAAATTTCTAACGAGTTTGTTGCGATTGCTACTATATATGTTTTGATTTTTTGGTTTCGGTTTTGGTTTTGGTTTTATTTTAAGAACAGAAAATCAAAACAGCACAGGAAATCAAAACAACTATATATGTTTTGATTTTTTTGTTCACAAATGAAGATTGAAATTGTATATGTTAGGAGGAAGACAATGAAAAATAAATTTCAAATTATGTAAGTGATTTATTTTAACTTACCTAGCTCCAAGTTCTTATGGTTAGCCACACTCAGTAACTTTGATCTTCTCAATCAAAAGAATGATAAACATTTCTATTATTGTTGATATAATATTTCTATTAAGCTGAAAACTACAAGTTTTTGCCCTTGCAGGCATTGTTGATCAACTTCCAAAGATGACCATTGTTCTATTAGTTGATGAAGGCACAATTCCTAATCATTGCCAGCTTAGTGACGATATAATAGATTTTCTTATGTTCATCAAGGATGCCATCATAGCAAAAGGCTTGTCAAGGATATTGACGGCTTCATATTTTTATATAATTTTGTACCTTGTTGATTTAATTGGATATTTGGGCGAAAGGATTTTTTGTATTGTTGAAGGGTTTGGCATTTATTGGTAATCCTGATAGCTTTGAGAGATGATTTTTCTGTATTGTTGAAGGATTTGAGAATTCCGACTTAATAATAATGGTTTCATATTTATTGTAATGTTGACGGCTTCATATTGTTATATAATTTTGTACTTTGTTGATTTAATTGATTGGTTTAACTGGATATTGGTGGGAGATGATTTTGTATTGCTGAAGGGTTTGACATTTCTTGGTAATCCTGATAACTCCCATTACATAACAAATTAACTCTCCCATTACAAAACAAGTATTACATAATTTCCAATACACAATACATATTAACACAAAATATTAAAACAAAAAATCAACTTCAAGAAAGGTACATAATTTGTTTTTTTGTTCTATCATCTTCAAAGAGTTACAATAAGCAAAACACTAGGAACTATGATAGTTACTTGCAAAACCCTCCAGGTTTACAGATTGTTTTTTCATGTATTTTATTTTTGACATAGCAAGAATCTTATATATTGAAGGAAAAACATTATAAGAACCAAAATTATCCAAAAACAAATTTACAAGGTAGATTACCAAAATTAAATCACCATCCTCCTCTACACAAAAATTTTCCATGGTGATCACCTAAAAAATCAAGACACTCCCAACACTAACCCCATCTTATATTACAAAATAAGCCGTGCTCTCTAACAATACTTGGAGCCTGTTGCACCTATGAAGCAGATAGAATTCAATACCAATAATGAAAAGAAGGAAAAAGCTATAGTATGCAGTAGAAAGATATTGCAAACAACCAACAGGCCGTCAACATTTATCTGAATACTAAACTGATAATATTTAGAAGAAAGTACGACTACATCAACAGGAATTGAAGTCATTAGAACCACTAGTAACCTTCTCACTATCAACACCAACAATCATTACACCACAAAAAAAGACTAACTAGTCTATACAACACCAAAAAAGTGCCGAAAAAAAAAAAAAAAAAAAAAAAACTGGCTCAATAGCCCAAAAAAAGCATTGTAGCTTGCATTCCTTCCATTCCAATTACCGTTCCAATAGCTCAAGTGGCCACATATCCTACAAAATTATGATCAAGATTTCAGATAACAATATAAACTAAATCTCATGAATTAATTATTTATTTTCATTTTTAATACCTGAATACTTGCACTCTCTTGAGTTTCAAAAACATCACAAGGAGCTTCGAATAAATACGAAACATCACCTCCATGGGAAGTCTTTAAGTAAATGTTTTACATGGTGCAAAAAAAAAAAAAAAAAAAAAAAAGAAGTAAAAATGTTAAGAAATGCACAAAATGTTTTAATAATAATAATTAAGCACTTGGGGAAGGAAAGTAAGTAACCTTATTTTTTCGTTTCCTCTGAATGGGATTAGTGTTACACGGCTCATTTCTTTTTCTTTGTGATTTCTTCATTGTCGCTTTTTCCACTGCAGACATTTTCCTTTTATGCGGTAACTTTCCTCTTTTTTTAGCTACAATAGGACTATGAACCTCATCACCATCTACCGCCAACTCAACATCAGCAATGAACTCATTACATGTTAAAGATACGCCTGGAAGTGCAAGAGAAGGTGGACTGGGTTCACAACTTGAAGCACGTAATTCCTTGGTCAACATATCAATATGCATCCGAACTTTTGTGTAGTGATCCACGTTTCTTGCAGCGATCTCTGCTAATGTATGCATACCTTTGCACAAGCTGTCATATCTTTGTACATCGGGGTTGGCACTCAAAGCATCAAAACTACATTTAATGCTATGTGCACATCCTTCCTCCAACGGTCAAGATAATATTTGGGGGGCAAAGATGTACTGTTATGTGCACACAATATAGCAAAGATGTGTCTGCATAAGATGCCTCTTGAGTCAAAAGAGTCACATGTGTATTTTACTTCAAATTCATCTCCATCTTCATTGAAGTAGACAAGATATGTTACTACTTTCACGTATGCATCTTCAACTACTTCATTTTGAACTTTTACCTGTTCAGTCACTTGGTAGGTACAAATTGCACCCTCTTTAGTCAAAAGGGAGACAGTACAATAAATTTTGCCTATTATCTCACACTAAACTTCTTTGAATTTGGTGATGGTGTAAACTTTTTTAAATTTTTCCTCAAAAGGATAGAAGGTTACACATGGAAGCTTAGTATTAAAGGACTTGAAATCTGCAAGACTCTCATTCTCAACCTTTTTCCGCAAAGCAACATCATATTGGTCAACAAATTGCTTCAAAGTGGTAGACGAACGCACATAGCCATCGAAAAAGGCATTCATACTTTCACTCTGCTGTGTAGTTCTCATACCAGCCCAAAACACACTTTTAAGATATGCCGGTACCCAAAAAATCCGTTCATTATATAACCGGCGCAACCAATCATGGTCTTTAAGGTCATAACTATCTAGTAGACTTTGCCATCCTACCTCAAAATCACCACATGTTTGAGACTCATAAACATATTTATGTATGGCATTCTTAATGACAGAATAATTTTTATATGATTTAAACTTGTCTGAAATTTTTTTCAAAATGTGCCATAGACAATATCTGTGTCGGGTTCCTAGGAAAACTCTTGTGATTGCATTTTTCATAGCCCGATCTTGATCTGTTATAATTGCAATCGGCGCTCGGCCGTTCATGCAATTCAACTAATTCTGAAACAACCATACAAAATTTTCTGTATCCTCACTAGATATTAATGCTGCCCCAAAAAGTATTGACTGATCATGGTGGTTCACTCCCACGAACGGAGCAAATGGCATACCGTATTTGTTAGTCAAGTATGTCGTGTCAAATATCACGACATCTCCAAAATTTTCATACGATGCCCTACTTCTTGCATCAATCCAAAACACATTTTTCAACCTAGAATGATCATCAAAATCAGCTACAAAGTAGAAACCACTATCGGTTGCTTGCATCTTATTCAAATAGTCTAGAAGTGCTTTAGCACCTCCTTGGCCAAGCCGAATGTGTCTTTCCTTGTTAATAAAGTTTCTGCAATCTTTTTTTGTAAAAGGAAGATTCTCATACCCCCCAGCTTCAACAGCAAGAGAGTTCAAACTCTGACTTAGTCCAATCCCATATATATCATTTACTATAATCTTTCTTCTCACGTTAGAATTCAAATTCCTATTGCATTTATAATATCTTCCCTTGTTTGGACTTATCATGATTGTGGTCAATAATTACACTAGTCACATACCACTTTGTTTCAACCAACTTTGCATTCAACTTCACCTTACAATCCGTTTTTATTGTGGGATATGGCTTATTTGTCGTGGGTTGTGGCTTGCCTTGACGCCCACATGCAAGGGTGACACGTATCTCTTCTCCAGTGATTTTGTCTTTAGTAATTTTTTTGATTACCACCCCAAAACCTCTTTTCCGGCCAAACCGCCTATAATATGAGAAAAGTTTGTTTATGGAGCTAAACGTCATACCTCGCTGGCTGAGCTTGCTCAACATTTTCGTCTTCACTTACAAGCTTCCACTCAGACTTGCCCTTGCCCATGCCATTAATGTTGTCCTCATCCCTTATAGTTTCATTTCCATCTACAACACAATAAATAAATAAACAAACAAACCAAGATGCGTATATATTAAAATTCAACAAAACATCATTCAACAAATGAAGCATAAATGTCCGAATGAGAGAAGAAGAGCCTAACAAACCATTTTCAAGGACAATTTCAGAGGGCAGATCATCACCAACACGAATATGTGTATGTAAGTTGTCATCTTTGCATTCATTTTCCGAGTCCATCTAGGAGTTATTACAAGAAAAAATTCAAATTAGAAACATGAACTCAAAGCATGAAAAACATGAATTCAATGGTCCAAAACCCTCCAAAATTAGCACTGAATTTTCGACCCAACTCCACAATAAATGGAGCTCATTTTCACCTCCAAGACCTCCCTGCCTTCCTCATCCTAGCCCCACCAATTTTCCCATTCCCTCGCCAAGCAATTTCTAGGGTTTCCCAAAATTTTCTATTATATGTCCTATTTGGTGCCAAAGAATTTGCTTCAATTTTTCCTTCCTTCCTTGTTTTTTTATTTTATTTTATTTTATTTTATGATTTATTTCGGTAAGGGTGTTTCAAAGTTAGTGAATCACAAGCTTCATGTTCAGCTTAGGTACAATTTTTGTTTTTTTTAAAAAGGTCCCATTATCCTTATTCTATGTTTGGTTGCTGAGAAAACTAGTTCTGAACATGATACCAAAACTTGAACAAAAAGCAATACCAAGCGGACTAAAAGTCTTTTAATTTTAGAAGAGTTTCTTACCAGGGAAAAGGCCATGGAGGGCAGCGGCGTTGCTGCTTCGTGGTGGTCGGTGCACTGGATTGCGGCGGCCGGTGGTTTGGGAGAGAGGGAGAAACTGGGTTCGGGTCGGCGCTCCATAAGCATAACGTAGTGGTTGGTGGCGCTTCGTAGCCACTGAATAGTGTGGCCGGCGGTGGTGCGGTGGTGGACAGTGGTGATAGCTGGTTGTGGTGGTGGGTGGGAGGAGGCAGGAGAAATTGAGAGAGAGAGAGAGAGAGAGGGGCGGGAGATTTGGAATTTTGGGAGTAACAGTGAAAGTGGGATTTTGGGGGTAACAATGAAAGTGAAAGTGAAAAGTGAACGTGTGCGTGTAGTTTTTATTTTTTTATTTTTTATTTTATTTTTGTTAATAAAAAGGCTGGTTAACCCAGGTTAGTTAACCAGCCTTTTTGTAGACAGGTTCCGCAAGAAATGCTTCTGAATAGCATTACTCAAAATAATAGGAGGAACTTGGCCTCTTTTCTTTTCTTTCTCGGTCTCCACTTTTGTCTACCATTTTCTTCTTCAACGTCTTTTTTTTTTTAAAAAAAAAATAATAATAATAATAATAAGAATAAGAATTAAAGAAACCCACAACATGCCATACATGAAACCTAGGTTAACCAAAAAAAAAAAAAGTTGATTATAGCAAAGGACAGGACCAGGGCCGAAGGTTTCAGAGCTAAAGGTGGCGGTGGCAAAGGGCTGTTGGCGATGAGGTAGAGATTGTTGCAGGCAATGTGGAAGAGACTGGTGCGGCTGGGTGCATAAGAGATCGACACGGCGCAATGGCTTGCCAAGAGGCGCCACTGGGTTCGACGGCTGCGACCGGAGGGAACGGCTTTGTGCAATGACGAAAAAAAGGTATCGGCGTTGGGCTTGTACAACTAGAGGAGGAGGTGCCTGAAATGAGGCATGGATAACCAGAGGAACCGGCGGTATCGAGCCATGGAGGGCTAGAGATAGAGACGACAACAAAAGGGACCGGTGGACTGCAGGAGGCCAAAGGAAGGTGGACAGCGGCAAAGAAGGTGGCAGCACTGTGAGGCGTTGAATCGAGGCGATGCGTCAAAGAAAGCACCAGAAAAGACAAAGTCGACGATCGGACAAGGTGCCAGATCGAGGATGAGGATATGGTAATGTCTTCTTTGGCGGTGGAGTTGGTTGAGGCAAACATAATTTGCAAACTAGAAAATTGTGGCTCTGTTTGCAATTTTTTTTTTTTTTTTCTAAACAAACATAAAACAACATTATAAAATAAAGAAGTTTTGTAATTGTGAAATCAATCTAAAACAAAGGATGAGTAAAAAAAAATTGCAATCTAGGATCGAACAACCGGCATTAGTCTATAGGTCTGATGCCATGAAGAAATTAATAATGAAATAAGAAAATAAATAAATGGCGGAATAAAGAAAATAAGAACAAGATATTTTACGTCGCATATCTCCTTTTCTTTTATCTTTGGTAACATGTGTGATTTGAACTAATGACCCTTACTTTATAAAGAGTAGTCCTTAACCGATTGAACTATCTCTATTATAAAACCGATTCTTGGCCCATTAACAAACAATTAAAAAAAGTAAAAAGTAAAATTATATACTCTCTTTTTTTTTCTTCTTTTTTTATTATAATTTTTAAAATTATTATTAAATTTAGAATGAATCATTATTAGTTACGTTAATACGAAAGCATGAGACTTTGAGCGTGTCAACCATTACTTTAAAAAACAGAAAATTCACAAAACAATGAGCCTTTTTAACCCACTCAACTAACCGGGCCCCAAAAAGAAAACTAACCGGGTCCAATCCATTACAAATCAAAGTATACGTCAGCTTAAACACCATGCAAATCTGCCAGGTCACCTCCACATCAGCTTCTCCTCCACCGACTTAAGACATACGTGGCACACGCTGATGACCCAGATCCTTCCACCTGTCTTCCCTGTTCGCCAAATAGTCAATCTTTGAGGTTTAACATAATTTTTCCACCCATCTCCCTACCATCTTCTCTCTTTAACATAATTTTTTTCAAAAAATAAAAATAAAAAAAACAAAAAAATTAACAGAGAGGAGATGGTGGGGAGATGGGTGGGAGAATGGACAAAAGCATTTGCCGTCAATCTTTTAGTCTTCCCCAGACAGTCAGCAGTCAGCAGCCAGCTGACGCTTCACCTGCTTCTTCACCCACACACACTGCAGTCTGCACCACTCTGTGTATTCCTTTCTCCCCCATTGCTCTGTTCTTTCGTATCTCTGTAAGGAACGTTACGCAGAAGAAGAAAGAAGAGAAAGATACTCAAAAGCAACTTTACAGGTATATAACAAATTCTCTTGCTTTGTAATCCAGAGCCGAAGAAGTCACTATGTTGGTTCGACTCTTTTTTCCCCTAAAGTTGGTTACTTTGATGTTGAAAACGAATTTGGAGGACAAAATAAGTTCAAGTTATCGATTTCACCAAATATGCTTTTATCATTTGTTCTTGTATAAGCATAATGGGCCAATGGCCAGATTCTTCTTCTTCTTCTTCTTCTTTCTTTTTTTCCTCTCATTTGGGTTTCGTGTTTGATATGTTTTACTGGTATTTGTATAAGCATAATGGCCAGATTCTTCTTCTTTTTTTCTTTTTTTTTTTCCTCATTTGGTTTTCCTCTTTTATATGTTTTACTGGTATTTGTATCAGTATAATGGCCAGATTCTTCTCTCTCTCTCTCTCTCTCTCTCTCTCTCTCTCATTTGGGTTTCCTGTTTGATATGTTTTACTGGTATTTGTCTAAGCATAATGGCCAGATTCCTTTCTTCTCATTTGGGTTTCCTGTTTGATATGTTTTACTGGTATTTGTATAAGCATACAGGCCAGTTTCTTCTTCTTTTTTCTTTCTCATTTGGGTTTCCCGTTTGATATTTTTTACTGGTATTTGTATACTTTCATCACTTTTATGCACTTGAAGCACTTCTCTGTCTTTTCTTTTCTTTTTTGGGTTCATTTGATTCCTTGCGTTATGAAAAATATCCCTTTTACCATTACATTTTAAATAGCTTAAAATGTATCTTCTTTTCCTAATCATTTCAAGTTCTTTCCTCCTATGTTGTTATGTCTCTAGATTCATTTTCTATTTTTTTTGAAGTGTCGTAAGCGTTAGGTTATCTGCAAAAATGGAAGCAAACCACTCATTTGATTGCACTTTGCCACAACACCAAGCATTTTAGTGATTTTGTTTCAATTTATGTTATTGCTCTTGTTCAGAAGTTTTGTTCACTTCCTACCCTTTGTCTTTTTATTACACTTACACGTTTTCTCACTTTTAAAGAAAAAAAAAATCATAGTTGTTCCCTTGATATCAAGTCAACTAGGACAAAGTTTCTCTATCTCTCTATCTCAAGCCTTTTTCTCCTTTCATGATTTTTATTGTTGTTGTCATTATTATTAGTTTTGTTTTCAGACATATCACTCAATTGCATACTTACAAGAAAGGAAAAAGATAGTGGGTTCAACTATGTGTGAAGATTATTCATAAAAATAAAAAAATAAAAAAAAGTGTGATTGTGAAGATCTATTAATCATTTGAGCCTAGAAGTTTCAGGGAGATATTGTCTCCTGTTCTGCATTATAAGATTTTTACGAAAAGATTACTTCAGTTATGTTTGAGACCATAAATGCCTTTCAACTTGTGTTCCTGAAATGATTCTCAAACTTTCCTAATCCCCATAAATGGCTTTCAAGTCTTTAATAAATAAAATAAATTTTCATATTTGGAAGAGCTTCACCAACTGCAAGAATTGTTTGGCAGCCAAAGATTCGTTCAGGCAAAATGCCACTTATTGGGTGCAGCTTAAGTGTGAAAACATGCACCATTTTGCAAAGCATAGGACAAAAACAAGTGAATTAGGTTTCACTGTTATGTAATTTGATATTTTTATAAGCTATCTCTTTTATAACCATATTTGTTAGTTCTTAACAATCTGATTGTGGTTTGCATTGAATTTTATAATTGCTAGAATTTATATCATTATAACAATAGGAAATACTTATGTAGAAGAAAGTAGTTCTAGGTGTTCCTACTTATATATAGATGGAAGAACCCTAATTTGCTCATTCTGCACTTCACCTTTAGATGTTTATATTTGAGGATTCCTTTTGCTTTTTTGAAATAAATTCATTCTTCAACAATTATGTGTATGTAAAGCTTCTCTGTCCTCTTATCGCTCAGAGGCATCGGCACTAGCTTCGTTAGTTCACTCTTTCTTAGTTGCTCTCTTTGAGGCTAAGGTTTTATCAAAAATTTCTCGCTTGAGGCTGTGTTTTTTAGTGGTTGAATTGGACACCATGTGCTCGAATCCAAAAACTTTGTGAGAGATTCTGTTAAAACTTTTAAATGATTGCTTAATTACATATTGTAGTCATGCAATATTCTTTGCAACATCATTTATCGTTCAGTGTGCCTTGGCCCTACCGTTTATCTGGATGAGAATACAACCTAGCATCACTCTTCTAAACTTGCTGGATGTTAATCAATCCTTTCATTGTTTTTTTTTTTTTTTTTTTTTTTTTTTTTAAATGCTGCTTAATGGCCACTAGAATGTTTCTTTCAGGCTCCTAGTCTGAGTATTTTCTGGCGATTGTATCAAAGTATAATGGACTACAGCTCTGAAGAGTCAGATATTAGTGAATCTGAGATCAATGACTTTGTAGAGAAGCCATATGATCAGCTGATGGCTGGAAAGTACAAAGTTAAAGGTCTCAATGGTATGCTTCGATGTCCTTTCTGTGCTGGGAAGAAGAAACAAGATTACAAGTACAAGGATTTGCTTCAACATGCTTCGGGAGTTGGTAAAGGTTCTGCTAACAGAAGTGCAAAACAAAAGGCAAACCACCTTGCGTTGGCAAAGTACTTGGAGACTGACCTAGCCAATGAAGTGGATCAAACCCAAGTCCCAATTTTACCACAACCTCTCACTCAGCCTCCAAACCAAGATGAAATTTATGTGTGGCCTTGGATGGGGATCATTGTTAACATAGTGTGCGAGCCAGGAGATACAAAAACTGTTCATTGTTCTGAGTACTGGTTGAAAAGATTTGATAAATTTAAACCATTGGGAGTTCATGTTTTCTCGGATGAAGATGACTTAAATGCCCAAGCTGTAGTGGAATTTAATAATGATTGGAACGGTTTCATGAATGCAACTGAATTTGAGAAATCGTTTGTAACTGAGCATTGCAGCAAAAAGGACTGGAGTACACGGAAAACACATCTTGGCTCTGATACATATGGGTGGCGTGCATGTGCTGATGATTATGATGCAGAAGGGCCAATAGGAGATTTCCTTCGCAATAAAGGGCAGTTAAGAACTGTATCTGACATTGTCCAGGAAGCAGCTCATACCAGAAACAATGTTTTGGAAAATCTAGCCAATAAAATTGATATTACAATTGAAACCCTCAATGAACTACATAACCAGTACAATGAAAAGACCATGTCCTTGAGTAGGATGCTTGTGGAGAAAGACAAGCTACACTCTGCTTTTCTTGGAGGTTTGTTGCTGGTTCTTTCTGTGTTTGTTGATACATGCTTCATAATACAAATGCATGCTCATTTGCAGTGTCTGGTGTATGTTGAAACTTGCCTTTTTGTTATGTTAATGCTTAGCCAAACTTGTATAAATATAGAAATGTGGCATTGTAGGAAAGGTCTCATGAATGTTCTGTTCACTATCCTAGACAAAACAACAAAAACTTTACGGCTTGTACTTATTCCTTATTGCTGGATTTGAATATCGGGCTCATGACAGATCATAAGACCAATGATTGTACGCCATATGAAAGGAAAGATTTTTTTCAATACGCTTCAAAAGAAGTTCGTAGTGTTGAGACCCAGGAATTAGAAATCACAAAAAATCATGCCATCATTTTAAATTATGTTAATGCCATCATCATTATGCATGATATGGCATGAAAAATAAATTATATTTAACTGTTTGATTGATCAGAAATGAGGAAGATGCAGCAGCTTGCACGTGATAATGTTCGAAGGATATTTGATGAACATGAAAAACTGAATCACGAATTGGAGACTAAGAAAAAGAAACTTGATTCCTGGAGCAAAGAACTGAACAAACGGGAAGCACTAACTGAGCATGAGAGACAAAAGCTTGATGAGGAGAAGAAAAAGGTGATATATGTGAATGTGACATTTCCAAACAGAACTATTCTTTTCATTAAGCAGAAGTTTTAACGTTCCATATCACTTGCTTAGATGCTTGTTATAAATCTTAGTAGTTTCAGACGTACTTGCTTTAGATCAACTTGCTATGATTTGAGCTAAGCTTGTTTGGGTGCTTGTCCCATGCTGGAACTGGGGACCAACTCTAACATTTCTTTACCAATTTATGCGCGGCTTACTTTCACTTTCATTGTAATGGCACATTCACTGTTATCCTTCATATCTACATCTTTATATATAAGCTTACTGCCCCAAGAATCCTTTAGTTTTCACTGAATAAAAGCTACTGATACTTTCTTATTTGGAATAAATAAAATAATAAATGATAGATTTAGGAGCTCTTTGAAGTGCTCCATGCAAAACACTACATGCTGGGTATTGATGTTTATTTTTGGTACTTCTAGCATGATGTTAGGAACAATTCTCTTCAATTGGCATCCATGGAGCAGAAAAAGGCTGATGGGAATGTCTTAAGGTTGGTTGAAGAGCAAAAGGTGAGTGGCTCAGGTTTTAACTAGAGTCTGTCTCATATGCTGCATAATAGTTGCTCTTCATTTTACACTTTTTGTAGCACTCGTTAATTAGGAATTTTAATTTTTTAGAGGGAGAAAGAGGAAGCCCTTAATAAGATACTTCAGCTGGAAAAGCAGTTGGATGCTAAACTGAAGTTAGAAATGGAAATTGAAGAAATTAAAGGGAAACTCCAGGTGATAAAGCATCTTGGAGATGACGATGATGAAGCAGTTCGAAAGAAGATGGAAGACATGAATGATGAATTGCAACAAAAAGTCGATGATTTAAATGATATGGAATATACAAATCTTGTCCTTATTGCTAAAGAGCGAGAGAGCAACGACGAGCTACAAGGAGCTCGCAAAAAATTAATTGCAGTATGATTTCTTTTGCTATACACACATTTGTCTATATGCATGTGTCTGTGTATTTGGGGACAATATGCATCCAATAGAGTCACTAGTTTGATATTGTTTTAGAAAGCGGTTTAGTATTGTTGTGTTGGAAATTGTATTAAATGTGTCTTAAATATGTGGTTTCAAGTTATGCATAGGAATCAGGAACCACTGATCAAATTGTCCCACTTGAGATCTCAAAAATCAGAAGTAGCAGATGACATTATCATCCAATTGACATTTCTGTTTCTGAACAGAGATGGGAACGAGATTAAGTACTTTAATCATTGATGTGCTTTTGACTGGTAACTTTCAGAAACAAGCTAATGACATTCAATTGATAGCAATTGTGTGCTCTATTTCATTTTAGTTTTGCTGAAAGGAGTACAAGAGTTCCATGGGATAAAAGAAGACCACCATTAATTGTATTGCCCTAGAGGCCCTAATGGTGTCTAATGGACCATAAAGTAAAAAAGGCATAAGCTCCTAGAGATGAATCTGCCCATAATCATGCCATATACTAAAACCAAAGTGGAAAAAAAAAAAAAAAAGTTGCATTAGTGACTTTTTCATGTTTACATGTATAATTAATAATGTAATGGAAGTTGCTTTTCTTTTTTCCTTCTTTAGGGTTTAACGGATATGCTGTGTAATCGCACTAATATTGGAATAAAGAGAATGGGAGAAATTGATCAGAAGCCGTTTCAGAATACATGCCAGCAGCGACTTCCCCTTGAGGAAGGAAATGTGCAGGCCTTGACACTATGCTCCTTGTGGCAGGAGAATTTGAAAGATCCAAGCTGGCATCCTTTTAAAATTGTTGATATCGATGGTGAAACCCAGGTATATTCTTTTAAATCCTGTTTAAGCCTCTTATTGTTGTATTCATGTATACAGTTGTGTTAGGAGCTTGTGTGAATTCATATTTGTCATTTATATCATATAGTTGTATATGTTGCTATTATAAAAAGCATGAATCAAAACTAGTTTTTAGATATTCGATTTCTACTTATCCAAAAAAAGTTTTTAGATATTCGATTTCTGCTCACAAGTTACTCATGATGGGCTGCTGTCTCCTAATTGCTTACTTAAATTTTTCTTATATGAAGTGTGTCCTTTTAAGCATGCAAACCATGACTCAAAAAAGAAATTTGTTCATGTTGTCTATAAGATTTCATAAGTTCCAGGATTAAACTTTTTTTTCTTTTTAATCCTCATTTCAACATTTGAGGAATGGTTGAAAGGCTAATAATTTGTGTTGATGCAGGAAGTAGTAAATGAAGAAGATGAGAAGCTACGAAATCTCAAACAGTTGTGGGGGGAAGGGATATACATGGTTGTCATTTGTGCATTGAAAGAGATCAATGAGTATAATCCAAGTGGCAGATACATTGTTTCTGAGCTCTGGAACTTCAAAGAAGAAAGGAAAGCCACATTAAAGGAGGTCATCAGTTACATCTTAAAGAATATCAACACACTTAAGCGCAAGAGACAGTGAGTCAGACTGTCAGAGGTTAGTATTCTATTCATATATCTTAATTAAGTTTTAATTAAGTGCAGTTGATATAAAATATTAAGCTCATTTGTAGGCCAACTTGGGATTGCCTTGCCAAATAAGCTCCAAAACTAATGGACTTAAATAT
>NC_081543.1:9315951-9343182 GCF_901000735.1 Corylus avellana | reverse complement strand
AAAACCCTCATTTTTTCCCTCTACCTCCCCTCTCTCTCTCTCTCTCCAGCGGCGACGTGATCTCCCAGTCTCCCTCCCTCCCTCTCTCTCTCTCTCTCTCTTTCTCTCCCTCTCCACTCTCCAGCGACGACGTGCATCCCAACCCATAGATTGCCGGAGACGACGCCGGAGTACAGCTCAAAGTTTGCAGGAGAAGACGCAAGAGCCCAACCCCAACCCAGACCTCTCCGGTGCACCCTCTCTGTCTCTCTCTCTGACCGGAAGCAGAGGAAAAAAATTCTCTGCTACCCAGTGCTCTCTTTTCCCTCTTTGTTGTCCAATTCTATTGCTTCTTTTACCATGCCCGCTTCAGTTTTATCATGAACGGGAATTCAGAGAAATTTGTCCAATTCTTGTAATAATCCACTTAGGTTAATAGAGAAATTTCAATAAGATGGAGGTGAGCACAATACAATCATGTCACCAGGCTAACAGACGGGCTGTGATCCACAACTCACCAAACACATCAATTCATGCGCTTTTAAAACGAGCCAGATTATCAAAAATATTTGAGTAAAAGAACACCCGAAGATTTGCCGAATATCTGGGTTGAGGAGCATCTGAAAGTTGCTGCCGCATATTTCTTTTTGTTAACAAGAAGATCATTCATCAAGTGTACAAATGGAAACAACCTCATTCTATCTAATCCATTGCATAGTTTATGGTAATGTTACTTTTTTTTAGCCAGTAGGCTTCTAAATTTCTAATGTAAGAAAAAACCAGACATTTAAGCAATTAATGTAAGAAAACAAGATTTTTTTTCTTCGCCGATTAGAAGGAGAACTGGAGCACCGGAGAGAGAGAGGAGCACCGGATAGAGGAACCGGCATCTCAGCTTCGCCGGAGAGAGAAACGAGCATCTCAACTGTCGCTGGAGAGAGAGAATTGGAGCACCGGAGAGAAAGAGAGAAAGATGGAACACCGGAGAGGTCTGGTCTCCGGCGTCGGGCTGGGCTCTGGCGCCTTCTCCGGTAAACTCTAGGCTGGACTCCGTCGTCTTCGACGGCAAGCTGTGGGCCGGGCTCCGGCAAGATCTCTGCTGCCGCCGGAGAGAGGAGGAGAGGGAGAGGGAAAAAATCAGGCTTTTGTGGATTTAATTGGGTGTTTTCCATCTTATTTGAGTTGGTGTAATAATCCTAGCTGTCAATTTCTAATTAGTGGGCACAAAGGAGCTGGTTTACACCAATTTCTTATAGAAGTTATCCTCAAAATAAATAAAGATACAAATATATTTTCATATGATAATACTATTCTTCAAACTCATTTTATATTGGCTGACGTGAAATAAATTTTAAATAGTTTTTTTTTTTTTTTGGTAAATGTCTAATATAAGAAGTCAATTAGCCAATATTCTTACCTTAGCCAAAAATCATATATTGGTGATATTCATTTCTTATTAATCTCATAAGTACATGCATATACATATCATGTATGTTAGGAAAGAAAAGTGCCTACCCACATGCCCTCTGGATGCAGCCACATGAATACAAGTTCGATCGAATGCATGAGTTTCCTCTAAACCAAGCAACACTCCAGGGTGGTTTAAGAGGAGATTCACCACGTCAAAATTCCCATGGCTGCAAGCCATGAAAAGGGGACTCTTGTTTTTGGAGTTGAGCTTACAAGCAGCCCTAGAATCGGCCTCTAAAAGCACCTTCAACACCTCGGCACTCCCTTGGCGGCAAGCGTCGTATATCGGTGTCTCGAGCATCTTGTTCTCGGCTGCAGCCATGTCTGGGCACAGCTTAACGATTTCCGACGCCATGTCAACGTGCCCAAGCTTTGAAGCAAGGTGTAGTGCTGTGTCCATGGAGTCAGCCGTTTTCTGTTCAAGAATTCCTTCATTTGCTTGAAATAAACTGATCATTGTGGTGGTGTCATTTGCCCTAATTGCCTCCAGAAGCCTAGCATCCATTTCCTAGAGGGTCTAGGCTTCTACTATCTGCTAGAGAGAACAAGTAATATTAATAAAGAAGTTATGTTGGATCAACCTCTTTAGTGTCAGTTTAGTGTCTTGGAGGAATGTGTCTATTAACTTCCTATCATCTTCAAGGAAGACATCCTTTTATGGTCAATGAGTCAATGCGAGTTTAGAGTACGTTCGACCCACCCAGAATCCTTAATGATTTTTGGTAAGGACTAGTTTGTTTGGGCCTAAAATAGTTTTTGAAAGAGATTTCTTTCTATTTTTGAAGGTAATTTGTTGTAACGTAAAATATGGGTCAATCTGAAAATACTTTCGATTGATTAGGAAAATGACCTACGAGGTGTGAAATGATTTACGTAGACAATTGTGGCAGAGTCCTTGTGAGGCCTACCTGCCCTAACAGGTAGGTCTCAAAAGGGTCTTCTTACAATCGCTTGCCCAAAGTATAAGCAATGTAGGCAAACAATTGCATTAGATCTCAATCTCACTCCCGAATGCCTTTTATTCTCACACTCTCATCCTTCACAACTCCTCTTTAACTGATTCATTTTTTTCTTTTCTTCGCAGCTTGTCAGATTATATATAATAAAAGAATAATATTAAAAATTACATTTTTATCTCATAATACTGACATTACAGTCCTAATCTTTATATTTTTCTTGTTTTTTATATTAATAATCTTATGTTATGAATAAAAGTTAATTTACAGGTTAATTAATATGATTGACTGAAATTATAAAAAGTATTTGTTAATTTTTCGAACAACCGAAACCCCAAAAAATGTTTTAAGATGGAATTATTTTCTTGAAAAATTATTTCAACTACAAGAATTTTTTAAATATTTTACACCAAAATAAATGTGTATGGTTATTTTTTTCCCCCACTTTTTTATTCTTTTGTCGCACCTGGTTGCAATGACTTCAGTGTTGGAAACTAAGAAAGATTTTGTTTCTGTTCCTGGATATGGAATGATTGTCTTGTTGATCACACCTAGTCCATTCGATGTTTTCAAAATATGGAATCATGGATCGTTTACTAGACCGGACTTAAATACCCTATGCAGATGCGAATGTAATTAGCAAAAATTATTATTAGCATATGTGGATGCAATTCATATGGCGATTTTATAACTGCAACCGCATATCCTTTATATCTATATATATATATAGATTAGGTATGGATTATGTTACTATGTTTTAAGTTTTTTTCTTCATAGTTCACTCGTGCAAAAATCATGTGAAATCAATATATTTTTAAAACATTAGGACTTAAAAAAAAAGTTAAAACAAGTCCAAAACATTTAAAAGCAATCAAAATTATTTTTAAAGTCGTTTAAAATAGGCTCTAATAGAGACCTAAAGAAGACACAAGAGACTAAAATGGGCCCAAAATACTCATTATCTAATATGTGAATAACCGCAATAACTACGCAGATGCAATTAGTAAAAACATGAAGCGAATGCGAAATGTAAATCTCTACAAATGTTATTCACATTTTAAAGATCCGGCTGCAGATATTGCAAATAATCGCATCCCTATTCATATGTACACCTCTACATCAAGGTATGTATATGTTTAAATGATCATTTATTCTAAAAAGTCTTGAATCCAAACTCTAATTTTATTAATTTATTATATTTTAATTAAATATAGTAAGTGTTGAATATAAACTATTAAAGAGAGTTTAAATCTACTCTCGAAGGGAAGTTTGACTAGAGAAAACTTTTTTTATTTTATTTTTTGGATGAATAAAACTTGAGAAAACTTAAATTGCACGCTTTCTAAAAACACTGTTTTAGTCTTCCATGGATCTGACTTAAACCTAGAAGTCATTGTCTAATTGTCTGTTGCTTGAACTTGATTTTTGACTAGTCAACGTCAATGCTGTTTTGTTTTTTTTTTCTTTCTTTCTTTTTCTTTTAATTAAAAAGGTAGCAAATTGCAACTAGAGCGATTTTATTAAGACGTGATCATAGTAGCATATGTTCGCTAGAAACTAATAATATGATAGGTCTAAATGGTGAGAATCGTATGAGCTCCCTCAAGCCTAATTGAATGGTATTAAAGTATTACTTTAATGACTAAATTTATCTATTTCTATTTGTTTAAACTTTTAAGATAAGCAGTGATCCCTAAATGTAGGGTAATGAAATATACTTTAACGAGTTATGGCCTAATTCAGCCTTATTAGGATATTAGTGTAACCCAATGTAGTACTAATCAAACATAAAGATTTTCATTACGAGAGCCAAAGCCATGCTTTAGTGTTTACTTAACAACATAAGGATTACCTTAAAATCCATCGGAATACAACCCTTCATGGTACCAATGCCATTTCAATCTCTAGCAACTTTGTTCCAATATTGCACAACTCTTTGTGGGTGACAAAAGGAAGGAAACTTGGGATATATTTTGCTGCTTCATTTATACAAGACCTTAACCTTATGTAGCGCTGTATATTATCTCATTATTCTTCTCCTATCTTCTCGAAGCTTATGTAGTATGGTCTTCAAAAAAACTCATCTCTAACATACGCCTTGCTTAAATTGATTTTCAATAACGCATTTTATATAACCAAATCATTAACAAGTGTCACATTTTCTTCATAAATATTCCACACAAAAGTAATATCATAAATAGAGGGGAGCTTTGTTGGATAAACCTTAATTTGAATAATTTAATTCCAGTTTTTGTAAATGGTACAAATTAATCTAATTACTAAATTAGATTAATTTAGTAATTAGTGGTTAACCGTTCTAACCGCTAACAGCTTTTAAAGGCGGTAAAAAAAATCACTAACCGTCTAAATGGCGTGATTAGTGGTTTTAATATTTAAAAAAACCCACTAACCACTTTATATATATATATATATACATGAAACTACGTCGTTTTGAATTTTTTTTTTCTTTTCTATTTTTTCCTTTTAAAAAGTGGTTAAAAATTGTTTTATTAACCGCTAACCGCCAATTATTAAATAGGGGGTTATGGTTCGCAGTTTTAGTTCTTTTCACCCCTAAAAGTATGAAAGGAAAATTGCATATATATATATATATATATATATATATATATAGTGATTTTATTTAGACGTGATCATAGTAGCAAATTGTAATTGTAGTGATTTTATTTAGACGTGATCATAGTAGCATATGCTCGTTAAAAACTATTAATATAATAGGTCTAAACGGTGAGAACTGTATGAATTCACTCAAACCTAATTGAACGGTATTAAAGAAATACTTAAATGATCAACAAAGGAATCTTCGAAGAAAAAAATCTTCTTGTGCATCGCCATTGGGATGGATGGGGGTGTTGAACGCTAAGTAAACGGCGTATAGAAATAGAAGAACCAAAGGACTCTTCATCCATTGGCCTTGCATCACTTGGAGACAAGGACAACCACTTTAAATGACCATAAAAAAAAGACTTGGATCCTTAATTTCCAACTCCTCTTTGGAACTATGGATTTCTCTAGTCAAAATCAACGACTAGAAATGTTCCAAAACAAAGGACATTTACTGATATGTCCCTAACATCCTTTAGTATTTGCGTTTGAGTAATTCTAGAAACTTTTTTATGTTTTAATTATGGGTAAAGTTTACATACTCCGTTTAAATTATCATTCAATTGACAATATTCTCATAAACTTTTAATTGTGACAATATCCTTCCAAACTACTAAAATATTGTCAATGTCCTCCAAAGTTAACAAAAAATAAATAAAAATACCCTTATAAAATTTTCAGTAAAATAAAAATACTCATATAAATTCGAAAAAAATAAAAATAAAATTTTCATTTTTTTAAAAAACGATATTTTAATTTTAAAAAACTAATTTTTAATTTAAGAAAAGGAAAATTTATTTTAAAAAAACGATTTTTATTTTTAAAAAAAATGAAAGAATTTTAATTTTTTAAACGAAATTTTTTAATTAAAAATTTTTTAAAACAAAATTAAAAAAAAAATCGAAAATTTTTAAAATTTTTTCTTATAAAAAGGACTTTAAAAATAAAATTAAAAAAATTAAAAAATAAATAAATTGGCCACCCCTTGGATTTTGGGTTTTAGCTTTAGGTTTTTTCTAGAAGTTGTAGTATTTTTTGTTTTTTATTTTATTAAGGGTAATTTCGTTATTGGAGAGAACATTGACAATTTTTAGTAGTTTAGGGGGAGATATTGTCACAATTGAAAGTTTGGGAGGACATTGTCAATTGTGTGGTAGTTTGAGAGGGATATATAGACTTTCCCCTTCAATTATTGTACAATACTGATATAGTAGTCACAATCAACCATTAGATCGGTCTTTGTTATAAAAAAATAAAAATTCAAAGGTTGGTTGACATTTTTACATCAACAATGTATAATAGTTGTGAGATAACAATTCCTTTTATTTTGAGTAATGTTAAAGAGTAACGCTATATACCATACCACTATTACACTATGCTGACGTGATAGTGCTAATTCACAATTGGATTTTTTTTTTCTTTTCTTTTAACAAGTGATGATCTAAGGGTGAATTGACAGTGATACACCAGCATAGTGAGATAGTGGTAGGATAGTAGTGTGGTATATAGTATTACTCAATGCTAAATACAATTACACCATCATCTCACTGAGTTGATGTGGCAATGTCCATCAACTGTTAGATTAGCCCTTGTTTTATATATATATGAGGGGTAGACACTAGCACATCAACCCCAGTGAAATAAAGATGGAATAGAAGTGTAGTATTTAGCATTACTTTTTTGCTTTATACACAAGTCATGACTCACGAGCGTCAAGCCCCCCGCCGAATCTAAAGAGATATATTTCAATATCTAAAGATGATATAAGACAAGAATTATGCGATTAACTGACGGTATTTTTAAGAATAATGCTATAAACCACATTTTTATTTCATAAGTATCCTATAATGTTGATATAACAGTCTCAACCAATCATTGGATTAGTTTTTATTAACAAAAAATAAAAAAATCTAAGGGTTAGCTAAACTAATCACATATAAAATAATTGTGGGATAAAAATATAATTTCTAACACTGCTCTTTTTAAAAACACGTCGAAAGAACTCAATAATCACAACAACCTTCGAATCCTGCCGACACACCCTAGACCAATTTTATTCTGCCTTTGATATGATGCATAGTAACTTAGTAAGGTGGAAAAATGCAGCATGGGAAGAAAATATCATATATCATCTAGAATGCCTAGATGGAAGACCACTGTGTGTCAGTGGAGAACCACCCCGATGTTTGAGTTAGTAGAATATTTTAGAAAAAATTCAATGAAGAATACTAGTGAGCTTGTAATTATAAAATGTGTTCCCTCTAACCGTCTGCCAGGTGTCGTGGTCCCATTGGAGATGTTCATTAATAGAATATACCATGCTTTCCTTGTAAATTCTTTCTTGCCCAAATTCCATGCCGAGAATAAAAGAGGCAGTTGATGAGAGGTGAGGATGAGCACCTATGAAATTCTCGTTGGGCCTTGGGCCTTTGTCCAATGGGCCTGTATTATGATAATAAAGCAATAATTAAAATTAAAATGAATTGTTTGGGAAGTTGCATATTTTTATTACTTATAAATATGCAAGTGAGCAGAACAAAAATAATATGATGTTTTTAATCATCTTCTCCAATTATTTTCTCAAGAATGTTAAGTTGATTCCCTAAAAAGAAGAAAGATGATAAGATTCATATCAAACAGAAGGGCATAAAAAGGAAGCAATTCAAGGTCTCACCGATGAAGACATAATGAATCTCAAATTCAATACTATTATATATATAGTTCATAGAATTGCTACAAATATAGTTGAAAAGAAGGTCAATTATGTTGAGAATGAAAATGAGGAGCCAACTTTGTTATTGATTTATAAGAATTGGCAGTATCTTGACAATGCAGCAAGCAATCATATGTGTAGAAAAAAAAAAAAAAAAAAAAACATTGTAGCTCAGTGAATCCATAAACATAATTATTACTTTTTTGAAACTTTTGCAAGGTTCTAATAAAATCGCCTCTAACGCCTGAAAACCTTGGACAGAAGACTTCGAGGTTTCAAAATTCAATCTATAGGGAGGTTCGATCTCAAGGGTGACCGCACCAGGTTCGAACGGGGCTGAATCACATTGTTTCACAAGATCTTACTAGGAAACCTGCTCACAACTAGGTTCTAAGGTGGTTTAAATGCGGTGATAATCAAGGTGGATCCAAAACACTATCACAACGACGGTCGTATCCCGTTTGAATGCTGCATGCGGTAAGTTATAAAATCCTAGTTTCCTTCGAACGAGACTTATTCTTGTTCAAAAGCAATAGCCTCATAAAATGTTATTTCTTAATAGACTTATTCATTAACCCTTAGTTTTCTCAAAGACTATATAAGCAGTATAAGGCTATGAGCCATGATTTTCATAAGATCGACCCTATGGCCATTATTTGGGTTCTTGGAGACTAACTTTATTCTCTAACCTCTCCTTGATTCTAGAGCATCTCCATCAAGAGCTTTCTCAATTTAACTACTCAAAATACAACCTTTTTATTTTTTTTAGCTACTAATTTTTCACTACACATTTCAACAGAACATCTATTTTAACTATCTATCCTAATTAAATATTATTTTTTAGTATTATTTTATTATTTTTTTATTATTTCCTTTTCTTTTTCCATAAAGAGAGAGAAGGAGAGATAAAAGATTAAAAAAGTAGAAAGAAAGAGAAAATATAATAAATTATTACTTACAAGTTGCTACAGTAACTTTCAAATATGAAAATTTACTGTAACAATTGTTAGGAAAAGTTTTATTTTACAAGGACTGCTGGAGCAAGAAAATAAGGCATAATAGCTAAATTTAGCTAAAAAACTAATTTATAATAACTGCTGGAGATGCTCTTAAACTACATATATCAAACTTTCAGCCACTAAAGTTTCAAGTTGAAGAGAAAGCTTTATAGAGGAAATGCCAAAGAAAGCTTTGTTAGCTACAATTCAAGCTTTTACTACAAATATTTTGTAAGTATAAACTAATTGTAATTTTTATTCTATAGTACGTAGACACGTTTTAGGAATTGGCTGTCCTCGATTAATAATTTTTAATAGTGGTAACCATTGAACAAATTAAACTCGGCCCATGGTAACCATTGTATTAATATAACAAATTAAACTCCGCCCATGGTAACCATTGAACACATGCTTTATGTACGTACCAATGGTCTTATTAACAATTTTTATTTGATCATCGTGAAAATGATAGGTTGAGCTAAAATTGAATTAAGTATTTTTTTTTTTTTTTAATCAAATAAGGGAAAAGGATTGCAGCCCACTCATGATCCAAAAGGAAGAGAGAGCGGGAAATTTTATGAAAATAAAAATGGGTGGACAACCCAAACAACAGCCCCAAACCAACCAGAATTTAGTTTATTAAGCCTAATTAAACAATAGTGAAAGTGGGGATCCTATCACAAACAATTGACTTTAGAATCTCATGAAGCTTGAAAATATTTTCGAAGAACACTTGGGCTATCAAAGTAGCCCAACAGGGTTGACTAATGGGCAGGAAGTGCCCATCTTTGGACAGCCCATCCACTACCGCATAAATAGTGGATTTCCCTTTTAAAGTTGGAAGCTAATCAATAATATCTCATTGAAATATGAAAATTTCTATTTGTTACTGCTTTTTGCCAAAAGTAATGGCGTACGTGTGAACCTCACTTGTATTGTTTTTTTGCATGTCTTTTTAACATTATTTTTATTCAATAAGGAAAAAAGGGTTACAAGAAATCGAATTATCATAAGGAAGTTGGCACCCACCCAAACGGTAAAGACAATATAAGATAAAAATAAATGGCAAGCAATTGATTCATTGATGGTCCCACATGGACCATAAATGATTTGGACCTTTCTAAGGGAACTTGGACCGGAGAATATCTAGTTAATGGCCAGGATCTCTTTAAAAAGCTTCTGAGGCCATAAATAGATCATTTATCTCATTAATAAATTTTTTTTTTTAAAAAAATATTATATATATTTTTTAAAAAAAATTATAAAAAATTAAGGGATGGCCGAACCCTTGGGGGTGGTCCGGCCAACCCAAGAGCCAAACAATTTTTTTTTTTTTTTTTTTTTTTTTTTAGGTTTAGGAGGTGCTGGACCACCCCAAGGGCCATTGGGTGGTCCGGCCACCCCTGGTCAGCAATTGGGATAGCTCTCAAGCCTTGACAATCCGTCTTAACCGCTAACAGCTTTTGAAGGCGGTAAAAAAAATCGCTAACCGTCTAGACGATGTGATTAGTGGTTTTAGGATTTGAAAAAAACCGCTAACCGCTATATATATATACACACATGAAACTACGTCATTTTGGATTTTTTTTTTTTTCTATTCTATTTTTTTCTTTTAAAAAGTGGTTAAAAACTGTTTTATTAACCACTAATCGCCAATTATTAAATAGGAGGTTGTGGTTCGCAGTTTTAGCGGTAACCGTCTTTTCATCCCTAAAAATATGGATGGAAAATTGCATATATATATATATATATAATCCCATTATATATATATAATGGGATTGAATAAACTTTAATGAGGTAAGTGGTAACTTTAAAAACGGGCCTCATTGTTATCATCAACCAAAACCCAAAATAAAAATAATAATAATAACAAAAACCAAAACACAAACCCAATATAAACGCATACGACTTTGCCTGAGAAGTTTCCCATGGTGGACAATAGCAAGCGTTCCCAACTTTATTTGATTGATCATAATCCCCATTTTTCCCAACATTAATTTCTTGGCACGTGGAAGACAAAAAGATAAAACACAAATGTCATGGTTACCCACACTGATGTCACGTACAGCAACCATGTCGAAACTTCTGGGTTGAAGCAGCTCAATCTGCATTTCTAAACCAAAAAGCCATTGGCTGTGTTTGGCAATAGAGTGGGTCGGACCGGACTCAAAATTTCAAAAAAATTTTCTTAAAATTAACTTCAATATTCTTATTTTTTACATTACATCAATCACTTTTTTATTATTATTCAAATAAAAAAGGGGAAAAATACATTTTACCCCCTGAACTATCCATCCATTTACACTTTGATTTCCCATGTTTAAAAAGTGACATTTGTCTCCAAACTTTTAAATTGTTATAATTCGATCATTCTGACTTTTTTTTTTTTTTTCAAAATGCCCATATCCCAAGTTTAAAATAATAATAATAATAAATAATAAAAATTAAGGGGTGTCCGGTTTGGGGTAGCCGGCCACCTCTTAATTTTTAATTTTTAATTTGTTTTTCTTAACTTGACTACTCCAGAGCAAGAAGGAATAGGATCCTCTTCAGAAGCCGGTCTGGGGTGGCTTCTGCCACCCCAGCCCCTAACTGGGGTGGTCCGGCCACCCCCAACGGGCCCACCCTTAATATTTTATAATTTTTTTTATTTAAATCTAAAATAATATTTTATTATTATTTTTAGTTAGTAAACATTTGTCCTATTTGTGGCTTAAAAATTTTTAAGAAGAAATTCTATCCATAAACTGGATATTCTCCAATCCATTTTGGATTGAAGAGAATCATATTCCTTCTTGCTCTGAGTAGCCAAGGGAACCAATAAACTGCCAAGAAACCACATTATGATTCGCATGAATGTCATAGGTAGGTTGTCAAGATGAACAACTAGAATGATTTTATTGATTAATTCCAATATTTTAATAGACCAAGAATACCTATAGAAGATAATGAGAATCAGCTTGGAAATTTTATAAAAAAATTATTTTTTGGGAGGCCACCTTAAGGCTTGGGGGGTCACAAGCCTTCTGAAGCCATAAGGTGGTTCTGCCCCTAACTCCAAGGATCAATCTCTAGGATGGATTATTTTTAATTATTATTTTTTTTTAAGAGAGAGAGAAAAGTCACAAGAGTATTTTGAAGAAATATAATTAATGCTTTAAAATCTAGATGTATTTTTAAATGGTACCGTTTTCCACTATTGAAAATTAGGTTTAAAAAATATATTAAAACTTAAAAATTATAAAAAAAATAATAATAATTAAAAAGCTAAAAATATTAAAAAAAAAAGGGTGGCCAATTGGCCAAGGGGGTGACTCCATGGCCGGTTTGGGGGTGGACAAACTACCTTCATAGCCTATAGGGGTGGTCCGGCATTTTGGTCACCCCCTACGGCCGCAAGGGGTGGCCGAAACCATTCTCAGGCCCGGAGCACCCCCCAAAACCCAAACCTTTTTGTTTTTGTGTTTTTTTTTTTGGCCTTTTGGAGGTGGCTGGAGTCATCCCCTTGGCCAAAAATGGGGTGGCTTGCCACCCCCTTGGCCAACCGGCCGCCCCTTTTTTTTTAAAAAAAATATTTTTAGCTTTTTAATTATTAATATTTTATAATTTTTTAAGTCTTAATATATTTTTTATTATTAATTTTTTAAACCTAATTTTAAACCGTAGAAAACCGTAAGTACTACAACATGCATGCGGTAGTTTTCATTTCCGCATGCAAGCCAGACCCTTTTTAAACATATTTTATATTTTAAAAACAGTTTTATTTTTCGAGGTGTTACAGCGAGAGTAAGAAAGTTCAGAGAATGCGCTTATGTTACACACAAACATGGATCAATAGTTCTTATTAAGCCGTGAACCCGTTGTTTTTCACCTGTAAAACTGTTCAATTTTACAGAAGCGATCATTGTAGGCAAAGAGCTTACTAAGATAATAGATTGCCATATGTGGCATTTTGTTTGATGAAAATGTTGTCTTTCTGTCTGTATTGAATTTACAATATTTTATATAAAGTGTATTCAGTTTAAAGCTTTGGAGTTCGGTGTAATTTATAAAAGTGAGTTTATGGTTTCAAAAAGAAAAAAATAAATATATGCAGTTCTCACTGTGTGAATCAAAAGAGTATTGTAGTAATGCCACGTGAAATATACGATTATTCCGCTTAGCGGCTTTATTTAAGCTAGGGCATTAGATAAGTTCATAACAACTCTCTTAAAGACAAATTTTGATGTGGCTATCCACCTCAATTCTCTATTGTTGCTATTGTATTGACTATTGAGTGACCACAATGATAACTTCATCGCCGCCTCCTCCAAATGGTTGCCCCTAATGGAAGCCTCCGTCCGGGAGGCACCCTGCCCACCTTGTTGTCAATCTAGCTATCTTCAACGGATGCTCTTCTCTCATTCTTGAAGGTGAGACATTGTTGACTATTTTAGCCATTAACAAAGCTCGCATCTTCATTAAATGGCCAGACTATGGCCTTGCACTCCCACTTCTAAATGTGCAAATTTCTGTTCACACCAAATTATTAAATGAGCGGCTTCCCACTTCACTCCATCGTTATCCAATGAAATTAAGAGGAGAAGGACCGTAGCAATTTCCTTTCCCCTTTTATTGAATAGAAAAAACCAAGAAGAAAAAACACGTTTTGGTTGGCCCCTAAAACACACATGTGGGACAGGCTGCTACATGATAAGTTGTTTTGGTATTTCTCAGTTCTCACAACGCGTCGTTTGGATGAACTTGACGTCATTGGTGAATTAGCAATGATGTAGACACTATTTTAGTATATCTTTAGCATTTTCTCTATTGAGCATTTTGCCTAGTTACTGGCTTATTGGACGAATTAACACCCCTGCCTAATACTCAAATTGCAAAAAATGGTACTTCATTTCATACAAGTTTTAGGATTGCAGAAATATGTAGGGCTGAAATAGCCGGTGGTTAGTGGTTAACCGTTTTAACTGCTAACAGCTTTCGAAGGCGGTAAAAAAAAATCGCCAACCGTCTAGACGGTGTGATTAGCGGTTTTAAAATTTGAAAAAACCCTAACCGCTAACTGCTATATATATATATATATATATATATATATACGTTTTGAATTTTTTTTCTTTCTATTTTTTTCTTTTAAAAAGTGGTTAAAAACTATTTTATTAACCACTAACCAATTATTAAATACAGGGTTATGGTTCACAGTTTTAGAAGTAACCGTCTTTTCACCCCTAAAAGTATGGAAGGAAAATTGCATATATATACTGATAATAACAATTAGGACCGTTTTTAAAGTTACCACTTACCCCATTAAAGTTTATTCAATCCCATTATATATATATATTAATGGGATTGAATAAACTTTAATGGGGTAAGTGGTAACTTTAAAAACGGTCCTAATTGTTATCATCAGCCAAAACCCAAAATAAAAAATAATAATAAAAACCAAAACACAAACCCAATATAAACGCATACGACTTTGCCTTAAAAAGACTTTAAAGAGAAGTTTCCCATGGTGGACAAGAGCAACCGTTCCCAACTTTATTTGATTAATCATAATCCCCATTTTTCCCAACATTAATTTCTTGGCAAGTGGAAGACAAAAAGATAAAACACAAAAGTCATGGTTTCCCACACCGATGTCACGTACAGCAACCATGTCGAAACTTCTGGGTTGAAGCAGCTCAATCTACATTTCTAAACCAAAAAACCATGGCCAAGTGTGCGTCGGACCGGAGTCGACTCAAAATCTCAAAATTTTTTTCTCAAAATCAATTCCAACATTCTTACTTTTTACATCACATCAATCACTTTTTATTATTATTTAAATAAAAAAATCATTTCAAAATAAAATTTTTCACTTTTTTATAAAAAACATTCTTACTTTTTTTTTTTTTTTTTTTTCATCAATCAAATTCTGTTACAGTTTCGACTCACTTCCTACTCGCAAGATGACCATAAAACATTCAAGGAAGGTCCCAGGAAGATGATAATTTGACAATGATCACATCACCATCACACGCACGTGTACAGAAGATTCTCTCTTGCCTCAATTTCTTTATCATTTTCAAATCATCTAAAGACACCATTGACAAAACTCCCTATATATACGTGTCTTCATCAACACAACTTCTTCATTCGCAGGTTGTTTCTCTCTCTCTCTCTCTCAAAGGAATTGAAATGGATTCTAGGCTTGTAGAGGCAATAAAGGCAAACGACACGTCGACATTGATAAGCTTATTTCAAGCAAACGAAGGAATTATTGAGCAGAGAACAGCCGACGCCATGGACACAGCATTGCACCTCGCTTGCATTGAAGGGCACAGGGAGATAGTCAGGATTCTCCTGATGCATGACGTGGCTCTGGCTTTGCAATATAACAGCAATGGGTGCACCCCACTGCACATGGCATCAATGAATGGCAAAGTTTCGGTGCTTGAAGAGTTTGTGCTGCTCGCTTGGGCGTCGTTTTACCATGCCACGAGTGAGGGCCATACAGTCTTTCACCTTGCTGTGATACATGGGCAGTACCAGGCCCTTGTGTATTTGGTGCATACCTGCAACGGTACAAATCTCATTCACTGCCAAGATCATCATGGTAACACCTGTTTACATCTTGCAGTTTCTGGAGGCCGCCATCAGGTGAGAAAAAAATAAGGAAAATTTCACTAAGTACTTTCAAACTTCCACCCGTTTTGAAATACCCTCCCTGAACTTCAAAATCTCTTAATTTAGTCTCCTGTACTTTCAATTGCTTTCAATTTGGACCCCTCCGTCAGATTTTAAACGTCACATGACGTTTATACCCCTGACTTTTGTATAAAATTTCAACTTTTAAAACGTTTTTTAATTAAAAAACAAAAAAAAAAAAACAAAAATCAGGAATATTTTGGTCTTTTTTTGAATTTTTAACGGGTAAAATTAACGGAAGGGTTCAAATTGAGAGCAATTGAAAATTCATGGGACTAAATTGAGAGATTTTGAAGTTCAGGTGGGTATTTCAAAACGGGTGGAAATTTGGGGATCCTTAATGAAGTTTTCCCAAAAAATTAATGTTTTTTCAAACCTCTGCGTTTCTGCAATCATAACTTATAATTTTGGGGAAACTTCAGTTTAACCCCCCTGAACTTTTACGTAATTTGACAAACTCTCAAACTTTCAAATCTCTCACTTAATTTAGACCCTTAAACTTTCAATTTCTCTTAATGTGGACCCCTCCGTTAATTTTAGCAATTAAAAATACAAAAAAATACCAAAATATCCTTGATTTTCGTTTTTTTTTTTAAATTTAAAAAAAAAAAAAAAAAAAAAACATTTTGGAATTTAAGGGTAAAGTTGGAATTTTATACAAAATTCAGGGGTATAAACGTCATGTAACGTTTAAAATATGACGGATGGGTCCAAATTGAGAGAAATTGAAAGTTCAAGGGTCCAAAGTGAGAGATTTGAAAGTTTGAGGGTTTGTCAAATTGTGTGAAAGTTCAGAGAGCTAAACTGAAGTTTCTTCTATAACTTTTAATTTTTACAATGTCAATACAGCAAGAAATTTCTCACTTTAAAAGAGAATTTTTTGAGATACTAACCCTGTAAAATTAAAAGTTTGAGGTTTTGACGGCAAAATCGCTGATGGTCACGGGTGCAAGCGAATTTTTCTTTTTTAAGACTAGGAACACTAGATAAAGAGTGTTTGACAAACCCTTTTCCACCATTTTCCGTTTGATACTGTAGCTGACGTGGATTGATGTGAAAAAAAAAGTAAGAATGTTTAGTATAAAAGTGAAAAAGTTATATTTTTAGTAATTTGTTTTTATTTTTTATTTGAAGAGTAATAAAAAGTAAATTATGTAATATAAAAATAAAAATGTAAAAATGTTTTGATTTTGATTTGTTTTGGAAAAATGAATCGTGAATAGTGTGAGGGAACTGGAAGGGGTTTCCATAGTGCGATGATTTGGAAATTTACTTTTTTTGGAATTTCACGGAAATTTACTTTTTTGGGAATTTCATGCATGTTGGTTTCCCTGTGTTACTGTCTGAATCTTTCTTCACAGATACGTTACTAATTTCACGTTTGTTTCAGATGGCAGAGTTCTTGATCAACAAAACAAAAGTGGAGATTAATTCTCGGAACTTCAAAGGACTCACAGCACTTGACATCCTCGACCAGGCCAAGAACAGCAGAGAGAATCGGCGTCTTGAAGCCACGTTTGTTAAAGCTGGTGGCAGAAGAAGTATCGAACTCTTATCCCGCTCGCCGGAAGTAGAAAGATTCACCAGTCACGGTGGCATAAATGGTGGATTGGAGATCTCCATTATGAATGAATTTGTTTCTTCTGGTTACAAGAACTCGCCGGCCGGAATCAGCCCCGGAACTAGCTCTAGAACTTCATCGCCACAGCAGCAAGTTTGGGAGACATTCCCAGCCAATCTGCAACAACACAAACGTGTTAAGAAAAGGCACCGGGAAAGGATAGGTGAGTTTCACAATGGCCACCGAAATAGGCAGGGTGAAATATACATGGAAGCTTTACAAAATGCTAGGAACACCATAATACTAGTTGCCATTTTGATTGCAACGGTTACTTTCTCTGCTGGAATCAGTCCTCCTCATGGCGGCGTTGATGACCGAGATGGAAGAAGGAATGGGACGGCAGGGGGCCGAATAACTGCTTTCAAGGTCTTTGAGGTGAGCAACAACATTGCATTGTTCACCTCTCTCTCCATAGTAATCGTTCTTGTCAGCATCATCCCTTTCAGAAGAAAGGCACAGATGGCACTGCTGACGGTTGCTCACAAGGTCATGTGGGTGTCAGTTGCATTCATGGCGACAGCTTATGTTGCAGCCACATGGGTGGTCATGCCGCAGGATGATGAGGGGACATATATGTTGTTTGTGATGCTAATAGTAGTAAGCTGTGGCTCCTTGGGAGTGATTTTTATTGGTCTAGCTGTGAAGTTGGTTGAGCATTGGCTGAGGAAAATGAAGTGGAGAAAACAGACAAGGGATGGAGGGGCAAGAGTCGTTGCAGATCCTGACATGGAAAGTCAAAACTCAGATGTTGAGAGCTCATACTTGCAAGGATATCACTCATACTGACTGTTTGCTAAGGAATATTGCAAGTGAATTTTATTGCTTGGTATCTTTATGAAAGAATTTGGTAGGTTTAATTTTCTCCATCTCAGGTTCTAGAGGGGCTGAGCTTCTTAGTATATAGGATTTCCTTACAAATTGTTTTGTTCATTATGTCTTTTCCTTTCTACTTATTATTCTGTGGTTTAATGTATATCCCCAAATTTTCCGTAAATCTTCATGTATCTAGTATTTATATAACACAAAGACACCAATATAACCCACTCTACTCAAATATATAATTTCTATTTCATGTTTATCATACTCAACCAGAACCAACAGATTTGAATCAATCTAAACTAATTTATTTGACGTTTAACTAAATAACAATATACATGGTAATGATAAGAATACAAGAGATTCATAATAGTACACAAACACAAGTTAAATGCATTCTCACATCAGTACTGAAAGAATTTGAGAAGCACTGACTTGGTTAACTTACCAAAACAGTGTGTAGAGTTCTCATTTATAACCAAAATTCTACGGAGTTCTCATTACTTGCACCATAGATCTTCATGGGCAGTACCATAAACCGAAATCAGCAACTATAACACCTCCTCATCACAAATTATTCACAAATCAATTCCCATCAAACACTAAGGTTATGTTTGGCAATGGAATGGACTTAGAAAGTTAATCGGTACTGTAGTAGATTTGATTGATGTGAGAGAAAAAAGTAAGAATATTTTGTATAAAAAAGTGAAAAAAAAATTTGTTTTGTAGTAATTTTTTTATTTGAATAGTAATAAAAAAATGATTAATTTGATGTAAAAAGTAAGAATGTTAGAGTTAATTTTGAGAGAAAAAGTGTAAATTTTTTTTTTGGGGGTTTTGGGTCATGTGTCCTCTTTCCAGTCCAGCCTTTTGCCAAACATAACCTAAGTTTTTACTCAATACTCGGTGGGGTTTCGGTTTCTCACTACCAATTTTCCAACATCCACCAAAATCCTCTTCTGGGTATACGAACAAGAGTCCTAATTTTTCATTAATTGAAACAAAATATAGAGAAGATGCAAGTTCTTGAGAGAGGAAATCAATGTATACCGTAACGGAGGATAAGAGTCACGAATAGAAAAGAGAATTTTTCCTAAAATCAACCAAAACATTCTATGGGTTTATTTTTTATTTTATTTTATTTTTTTTCCTCTTAATGCATGTTGTTGTTACCGTGCACAATAATTGATGAACAATATAGAAACGAAAAGAGAGAGAGAGTCGAAACACAGATTTAACGTGATTCGGCAATTTTCTTACATCCACAGATAGGTGGCTGTATTTTTTACACATAATGATTTAGGGTTACAGCATACTTATATATAGGAAAAACCCTAAACCCTACTTGTACTGACGTATTAAGAAAATCCTCAAAATCTGTGTTTTGACACTGCCTATCTAGAAGTTGTTCAAGACAAAAAAAATGGTGTGTTGTTTTGGATGAAGAAGTGCAACCACAAGGTTATGAGGTGGAAGGTAAGGAGATGAAAGTGTACCAGTTAACAAAGGCTCTTTATGACTTAAAGCAAGCACCAAGGGCTTGGTATGATCGAATTAATGGTTATTTTGAGCAACATGGGTACCAAAGGAGTGAAAGTGAGCCAACCTTGTACGTCAAAACAAGAAGGGCTAGTGAGGTACTTATTGTGTGTCTTTATGTAGATGATCTTATTTATACCGGTAATTGTGTTGCCAAGGTAACTCATTTTAAGATTTTTGGTTGCATTGCCTATGTTTATGTTCCTTCTCAAAAGAGGCACAAACTTGTAGATAATAGGCTTCGTTTGGCAACGGGGTTTTACCTAGATACTGTTCACTTTTTGTCCAGTTGTCCAGCAAAGTAAGAATTTTCAACTTAAATATGAGGGAAATTTGACCATATTGTCCTTGCCTTTCTCTTCACACTTTTTGTGTTTTTTTTTTTCCATGGAAATCCCCAAAACACGAAACAGGTGTCTCCCCCTCCCCCCCTGCTGCGCTCCGTCTTTCACCCATCCACAGGAGTCTTTCTCTTCACACTTTTTGTGTTTTTTTTTTTTCCATGGAAATCCCCAAAACACGAAACAGGTGTCTCCCCCTCCCCCCTTGCTGCGCTCCGTTTTTCACCCATCCACAGGAGTCTTTCTCTTCACACTTTTTGTGTTTTTTTTTTCCATGGAAATCCCCAAAACACGAAACAGGTGTCTCCCCCTCCCCCCCTGTTGCGCTCCGTCTTTCACCCATCCACAGTACGTTCTGCCGGTGTAGCTAGACGCCGGAATCGGTGGGCAAGACCTCCAGCCACGGCTCCACGCATAAGATCATGATCGAAGGTTATGCATATAGATTTTTGGCTTGTGTACTGCATATTGATTTTGCCTTGTTTGGTTAGATAGAAAAAATGAAAGAAAATTAGAGAAATAAAGGAATTGATTTTGACTCACATCTCACTGAAGCGGGGCAGTCTTCGGTGGGTTTTGGCGAAAATGGTGATACCCAGTTGGAGATTTTTTCCGAGGGAGTTGAGATTCCTGGGGTTTTAGATAGGGATACCCAGTTGGATAGTTCTGCCTCTGGGGATGACGTTTTTGGGGACTCAAAGCAATCTGTTCATGCTCAGTGGGATAGTTTTGCCACTGAGGGTGAAAATAGTGATGCACACGATGTACGTAGTAATCTTAAGAAGAAAGACGCTCTTTGTTACTTTGTAAGGGTTTTTATTGATTTTTTGGTTGATCCTTTCATGGTAACATGACTGGCGTAGGCCTGGGTGAGGCTTAATTGCAATGAATGTATGGATGATCCTCTCCTCACCCCCCCAATCGACTTCCGGGGTAGGTGGGTGTCGCCTATGAAGAGGTTGGCGTCAAGGTGTGGCCGGAGGATGAAGATTTGGGGGTGGGGGTGAAAGTGCGACAGGCTCGCAGGGGAGATTGTGTGAGGGAGAAGCGTTCATGCACTGGGAAAAAGGGGAAAAAAACAAAGGTTGGGGGTAGAGTTCGTGCCTGGAAAAAAAAGGGGAAGAAAACGAAGGTTGGGGGCAGAGTTCGTGTGCTGGGAAAAAAAAGGGGGAAGAAAACGAAGGACAAGAGTGTAATTTCATAAATGGAAGACTGATGGGTTATGTTTACAAAACACTATTATCGAGAATGTACAGTGTCTAGGCTGACTCCTCCCTGTTGCCAAACACCACCATAGTGTGAAGTGCATATTTATGAGTTATAGCATGGATACTAAAGGATATCGGTGTTATGATCCTCTCACAAAAAAACTAATTGTTAGTCATGATGTTTTGTTTGATGAGAAAAATGCTTGGAATTGGAATGAGCAACAACATTTTCCTTTGACAATCCAAGAGGATGATAACTTGGTGGATGAGATAGTGGAGCATGAAGGTGAAAGCTGCCCATCTAATCCTTAAAGTCCTTTCACACCTAGAAACAGCCCATCTAGCTCTTCAGGTTCTTCATCTTTCTCTTCACCTGAACCACCACCAAGAAAGGTGATTGAAGGACTTGAGAGAGATATATGAGCAGGGTGAAAGATGTCATTTTACACAGGTAAATGAGCCAAGAAACTTTCTAGAAGCTGTTCAAGACAAAAAATGGTGTGTTGCTATGGATGAAGAAATTACAGCTTTGGAGAAAAACAAGACATGGGAGCTTGTGGATTTGCCAAATGGAAGAGAAGTTGTTGGGTTGAAGTGGATCTACAAGATTAAGTACAAATCAAATGGCACCATTCAGAAGTACAAGGCTCGACTAGTTGCAAAAGGTTACATGCAGCATGAAGGTATTGATTTTGAAAAAACTTTTGCTCCAGTAGCTAGATTTGATACCATTAGAACAGTTTTAGCTGTAGCTGCTAACCATAAATGGAGTGTATATCAATTTGATGTCAAATCAGCATTTTTAAATGGTGTTTTGGATGAAGAAGTGTTTGTTTCAGCAACAACAAGGTTATGAGGCGGAAGGTAAGGAGATGAAAGTGTACCGGTTAACAAAGGCTCTTTATGGCTTAAAGCAAGCACCAAGGGCCTGGTATGATCGAATTAATGGTCATTTTGAGCAACATGGGTACCAAAGGAGTGAAAGTGAGCCAACCTTGTATGTCAAAACAAGAAGGGCTAGTGAGGTACTTATTGTGTGTCTTTATATAGATGATCTTATTTACACCAGTAATTGTGTTGCTTTGGTGGAGGAATTCAAAAGAATTATGATAA
This sequence comes from Corylus avellana, assembly GCF_901000735.1. Classification (NCBI taxonomy): domain Eukaryota; kingdom Viridiplantae; phylum Streptophyta; class Magnoliopsida; order Fagales; family Betulaceae; genus Corylus; species Corylus avellana. The sequence goes on along the minus strand of NC_081543.1, from coordinate 9,321,125 downwards.
GTGAGTTTGAAATGACAGATCTTGGCTTGATGAGTTATTTTCTTGGGTTGAAAGTAAAGCAATGTGATGAAGGAATTTATATGTCTCAAAAGAAGTATGCAAGTGATCTTCTTGGGAAGTTTGGAATGCATGATTGCAACCCAATGACGACCCCTATGAATACCAATCAGAAATTCAGTTTGAATGACGGAGAAAAAAAGGTTGATGCTGGTGATTATCGAAGTTTTGTTGGAAGTTTATTGTATTTAACAAACAGTAGGCCAGATATAATGTATGCTACAAGTTTTTTGTCAAGATTCATGCAAAGTCCGAGCAAGCTTCTGATGTAGACCAAAGTGTATGGGACTTCATGAAGAAGACGGGAATGGATAAGTGTGTGAAGACGCCCCAGAAGATGGCGACACGATCTCAGACTCGCATAGCAAAAGTAGTCCCTGGAACTGCGATCGATCGCACCCTGATTGCGATCGAGCGCAGTTCCCCTGTTTTGGAGAATGGAGTTCCTGGAACTGCGACCGATAGCCCCTGTTTCGGCGATCGATCGCATGATTGAGCGCACCTCGTCTCTGGAAGTGCGATCGAGCACACTCGGGGCGCCTATGTTTCTTTTCCGCATTTATTTCGCTGTAAAACAATTTTCTTTCCTTGTTTTGTTGGGATTAGGGTTTTGAAAGTCCCTATTCCGTATTTTAGTAGTATTAGGAGTATTGGAGGGTATAAATACATGCTTATAGCCTCTAGCAAACTTAGTTTATGATTGTTATTTGGTTTTATCAATAAGAATACTCAGAGTTGAGTTTCTTCATTACTTTTCCTTAAATTCATAGATAGCATCTATTGATTTGAGAAGGTTTCTTTGATTCTTGTGATAGTCTCACAATCTTAGGAATAATTATCCCTTCTACTTACTGGTTTTTCTTGTTCATTACTATCCATCGCTGCATCAGTTGGTATCAGAGCCCAAGTTTCTTTCCATGGCACCAAACACAAGAGGAGGAAGGGGTAACTACTATGCAAATTTGGAGAACGTGTATGAACATGAAGAATCAGTTCGTGGAGAACAAGCGGCGGCACAATGGCAACTTATGGAGGACACAATTGCAGAATTGAGGGCGCAACTTGCAGCCGCCAATATTCGATTGGCCAATCTGGAGTTCCACCGTGAGCGTCGCCACCAACCCTCACCGCCCGGCTCAGATGGGGAAGATGAACAAGGTACGGAGAATGAAGCTGGGAACCCTTTTGCAAGGCACCGAGAACATGGCCACCAACCCCGTGTACAAACCCATGCCAATCGATGGGAGAGCGAATTCAAACTCGATATTCCACAATTCCATGGGGGTCTTCAACCCGAGGAATTTTTGGATTAGGTAGCGGCAATTGGAGAAATTCTTGATTTCAAGGGGGTGCCCGAAGATCGACGAGTTTCTTTGGTAGCAACCAAGTTCCGAGGGAAAGCAGCGGCATGGTGGCAACAATTGAAGCAATCAAGAGAGCAGCAAGGCAAGAAGAAAATCGACAGGTGGGAGAAACTGTTGAAGCATATGCAACCGGCCTTTTTACCATACAATTATACCCGAACCATGTATCAAAAGCTACAAAATTTGAGCCAAGGATCGAAGTCCGTGGATGAATATACAAAAGAATTTTACAAGTACCTCACTCGAGCCGAAACAAACGACCAATTAGTGTCACGCTACATTGGAGGTTTACGCCAACAAATTCAAGATTCCCTCAACCTCTTTGATCCCTCTAATGTGTCCGAAGCCCACCAAAGAGCACTATTGCTAGAGAGGACAGCATCTAGAGGGTCCTTTGGAGGATTTGGTCGAGGACCCAAGGGCAGCACAAACCGGTCAACTGGGCCTTTCACGGCGCGCACAACCACTACCACCCCAAACCAAGGCCGTACCCTAACCACCATGGGGTCACCGCCCCGAGTTGCAACATCCAATGGGCCTAAATGTTTCAAGTGTGCCGAACCGGGCCACCGCATGGTGGATTGTTGCAAAGGAGAAAAGTATGGTAAGGGGTTACTCATCGACTCGGGAGATGCCTTTGAAGAGCAGGGCGATGAGGATGAGCACGAAGCACTATTTGACGACTATGGTGACGTGGAAGAGGAATTTGTTACCAGAGATAACTGCCCTCTATTAATGCTTAGAAGGGTGTTTTTTACACCTCGGAAGGTGGAGAGCGACGATAGCCAGCGCCATAATTTGTTTCAGACAACATGCATAATTAGGGGCAAAGGGTGCAAGCTTGTCATTGATGGGGGCAGTTGTGAGAACGTAGTAGCGGAGGAAGCGGTCCGGAAATTGGGTCTTGGGACGGAGAAACACCCTGCACCATATCGTTTGGAGTGGCTTAAGAAAGAAAACGAGGTAATCGTATCCAAACGTTGCCTTGTGAATTTTTCAATTGGAAATAAGTATAAAGATGAAACATGGTGTGATGTAGTGGCCATGGATGCATGCCATTTATTACTCGGACGGCCATGGCAATATGATCGGAATGCTCATCATGACTGGAGGAAGAACACCTACAGCTTTTTGGTGGATAATGTCAAACTTACTCTCCTTCCAAACCCAAATGAAGATTCCAAACCTTCAAAAGGGGCAAGTCAAACATTGCTAGCTAAGCATGAGTTCATTAAGGAGATGCTCGATTCGGATTGTGTGTATCTATTATATGGCAAGGAGTGTGGTTCTACAAAGGTAGTTCTGGCTGCGGTCACGAGTTTGGTAGAAGAATTTTCCGATGTGTTCCTGGTTGAGTTACCCACAGAGCTTCCAATCTCTGCTAACCCCCACCACAAATTACGTTAATTGCCCAATCAAATGCTAACACTCATCTCATTCATGCGAATTGAATTGCATAACTTAAGCCTTATAAATGTTAGAATCCCTACTTAAGGAAATGCTCAGAGAAATTATCTTTTTACCTCTTCTTTTTTTTCAAATCATCTGCTTAAGTATCAGCTAATTGATAATTGAGCCATATAAAGGGTCAATTACAAAACTTCACAAGACTCCTATTTATTCACCAAAATGACATTTTACCCACTTAGACCAAGTTACAACCGACCAAAAAAAACATTAAAAAAAAAAAAAAAAAACACAAAAAGACTCAAAACAGAGCACAAGCACTCTCCCATTACAGCATTAAAAACAGAGCACAAGCACTCTACCATCACAGCATTACTCACTCAACCTTCACTTGGAAGATATCCTTCCTCTCCTCCTCCTTCACCTTCGGCACCACCACCTTCAGAACCCCATTCTTCATCTCCGCCCTCACCGCGTCCAGCTTGTACAGATTCGGAGGCAAATCGAGCCTGCTTGAGTACCTTCTCATTCCTTCCTCGCCCTCCTCCGCTTCTTTCTCCCCCTCACCTTTAATAATCAGAGTGCTCTGCTCCACCCCCACCTTCACGTTTTCTTTCCCCACCCCGGGCATGTCCATTCGAATGTACAGAGCGTTTTCGTCCTCCTTCACATCCCACCCTCGCATCGACCCGGCTCCCAATCCTTGTGACGCTGCCACAAATGGGTTCTCCATGAACTGGTCCATGAGGTTCAGAACTTGGCTCAGGCTCCTCGTCCGAGAAAATGGGTCCAACACATCTGCAATTTCATTTTCAAATTTCAAACCAAGAGTGAGCGGAAAACCAAATATAGAAGAAAGAAAAAAAATTTGACAAACCATAATTCAAGAGACAATAAACGTAGAACTGAGAGAACAACTACCAGAGAAGAAGCCGGGGCCACGGCGGTTAGCGATGGAGCGGTCGGAGCGGCGGTCGACATCTACGGACCGTTCGTCCTCGTCGAAGCCGGAGAGCTGGGCGTTGGTGTTGAAAGAGCGTGAAAGAGAGGGAGCCATGGAAGCGGAGCGGCTTGGGTTGACGAGCCTGGCGAAGAGGGTTGGGGCGGTGAGCCTTCTGATAGCAATAGAGGACGCCATTGCAGGAATTGCAGGTATTGTAGGAAGAGTTATGGAGTTTTGTTATCTGCTTTTTTCTGGGTTTTGAAAAGGAGGGGCTTGGGGGTTTATATGAAGGAGGAAGACGTGGAGAAGGGGAAAGATCCGGGGAGACTCGAGAGGAGTGTAGAAAGTTCCAGAGCTGAGGGATGAAGAAGCTTCTAGAATCTCTGAGATGAAAGCTATCCATGGTACGGAAGCGTTTCATTTATTAAAATAATAATAATAATATTTTTTTTTAATAATAATAATAATTAATAGAGAATAACTTCTATAAGGTCTTGGCACAAATTAATATATTTGTACCCTCTAATGAGGACTTGACAAATCAGCAAGGAACACTTTAAGCAAAATAAACAAAAACACTATATTTTTATATTTATATTTCTCATATTTATTAAAAGTAAAAAACCTAAAAAACTTATTTTCCACTTTTCCTATTCATCTACCCAAACCTGTCACCAGCCGACGCCGGTCAGCCCAGACAACGCCGGCCAGCCCAGGCAATGCTGGACAGCCACGACGCCGCCCATGACACTCCTCCACACCAGTTATCTCTCTCTGTCACCAAGCGCCAAGCATATTGCAAAAACAAAAATTTCTTTGCCTTTTGTGTTATCTTTCTAAAGTCACCATTTTTGGTTGCCTTATATTTGCTTTCTGCTGATTCATTGATCAGCAATGGACTGGAGCATATTACTAACCTTGGTACTTCTTTCAATGTTCGTGCTTTCAGCTTTCTTCTTGTTGCATTCATGGGCTTCACCAAAAAAAATGAGGGCTGATCGGAGTCGTGGCTGATGGGCGTGGATGGTAGGTTTGGGTAGATGAATAAGAAAAGTGGGAAATAGGTTTTTTTAGGGTTTCTATTTTTAAGAATATGAATTTAAAAATCTAGTGTTTTTGTTTATTTTGCTTAAGCTGTTCCACGCTGATATGGCAAGCCCTCATTGGAGGGCACAAAGATGTTAATTTGTACCAAGACCTTATAGAAGTTATTATCTAATTAATAACCTTCAAAACTTCAATTTCTATCTCACAATTATTGACAATGACAATTTTAACCCCCTCTTAAATCAATTATTGTAAAAACAAAATATAACATGTTACACAACCATTTTTTTTTTTTTACAATTCAATAGATCAATTATTAAATTTGTGAATTCATTTAAACCTCACATAAATTCAAT
>NC_081543.1:9302919-9315851 GCF_901000735.1 Corylus avellana | reverse complement strand
ACTCAATAACTGTTTGGTTTAGCTCGACCCAAGCTCAAGCTCTATACTGTAGAAACCCGATTGATTAGTAAATGATACATACCTGACTCGGTCAAAAAAACTCGGTAAGGGCTCGCAAGCTCATTTCATTTAAAGCTCGACCAGCTCGTTTACTCGACTCGTTAAATCACTCTTATATTTTGTATATATATGCAAATATATATATTAATATATTACTAAAAATGAGTTTTATAAATTTAAGTATGCATATTTGTAATTAATTAATATATGTTATATAGGTTACTTAATATTTATATGTATGTATATTAGTTAACATACTATCTAGTTAGTTCATAAACTAACATATTATCTAGTTACTTAATATTTAGGGTTAAATGCAATTTTGGTATTTGTGGTTAGGCCCAAAATCAAATAGACCTCCCGATTTCAAAAAGTGTCCCAAGTGGCATATGTGAAAATTGAAAAGACACACTTAGTACTTCTGTGACTCTGTCCATGATCTGTCTAAATATTTAACGAATCTCCACGTCAACACCTGTAAGATAGTGACACGTGTCTAATGCCACATATTGATGCCAAATCAAAAGACTAGATGATATGGCATTATATCATAGGTGGCACCTATACTTTTGATGCAACATATGCTGCAAAAAATAATTAAAAAATAAAATAAACTTAATAATTGAAAAAATAATAACCCCAATTAACAAACTTAATAAATAAATAAAAAATTATGGCGGGTTGGGGTTGGCTAGGCCATAGAGGCTAGCCGGCCACCCCCATTTTTGTTAGGGGGTGGCTTGGCTTGAGCCACCCCCCAATGGCCAGCCATGGGGTGGCTTAACCGCCCCCAACTTGCAAAATGGGGGTGGCTCAGACACCCCTAAGGGCCTAATAATAATAAATAAATAAAGAAAAATTTATAGGGTTTGGGTGGCCAATGCCACCCTTAGGCCAAACGAGTAGGGGTGGCAAAATGGGTACCCATACATGACCCGATTATGACCCTCGGGTACCCGTTACATGATTAGCCTATACCCAGACACGACCTGTTTAGCTAAACGGGTAATCGGGTTTGACACGATTATGACACGAAAATAATCGGGTAACCCGACACGACCCGTTTTACCCGTTTAAAATAACCGGGTATAAACGGGTAGACACGACCCGATTACCCTAAACTATAAATTTTTTTTAAAAAAAAAATTAAAATTCAAAATTTTAATAATAATACTAATACATCAATATAGTCAATGCAAAAAATTGAGTTCTAAGAGATTAAAGGCTTTAATAAAGGATAAGAAAAAAAAAAAATTGGAAAGTGACCGACGACCGTAATTGACAAATTGTACTCCAAAATAAATTACTAAACTCATAATTTCACCTAAACTTAAAAGTTAAAAGTTAAAACAAGTAAGTTCATTTATTAAAATAGTCCACTTATAATTTATTCCCACATGTAACAAAAGTGTTAAAAAATTAATTTGAACAAAGATACAAATTCTCAGACATTTTTTTTAGCATCCAACCCTGGGCCAAGACTCAATATTTTTGAATTCCATGAGAGCCATAGAAGACCAAGACCCTTATTTAATTGTGCAAATACATTTATCAAAATGTGTAATATAGTAGAATAGTTATAATTTAAGTGATTGTCATTTTAGCAACGACAAGGTAAAGTACAGTAAAGTTTTTCTAAAGATCACAAATTTGCTATCCGAAACAAACAATGGCATCAATGCTTAGGGAGTTCTTCATTAGTAGACATTAGAATTTCATCTGTAGTGTTTTACATGCATGGGCCAGCAATTAATTGAGTTTTTTTTTTTTTTTTTGAAGCAAAATTAATTAATTGAGTTAATTAGCACCAATAATTCCATATCATTAATTTTTGTATATATAGTCCAGTACTGATCATCCATGCCTATCCTCTCTTGTCATCATCACTAGACCACCTTTTCCAGCTCTAATAGACTAATACAATACAATGGGAGAGTGAGAGACCGAGTGAGAGGGAGTACGGGTGAGGGTTAGACTGATTTTTTGTTCAAAAAAAAAAAATCTCGTGAGTGAGTGAGCTGTGAGTCGTCTGACTGAGGACAGTCCTCACGCGAAAAAAATAAAAAAAATAAAAAACCGGGTCTGCGGGTCCAAAAAAAAAAAAAAGCGGGTCTGGTGTGTCGACCCGCCGACCCGTCAGACCCGCACAGTAATCGTGTCTGACGGGTCGACCCGCCAGACCCGCACAGTAATCGTGTCTGACGGGTCGACCCGCCAGACACGAAATTTCCGGTTCTTAATCGGGTAGACCCGATTACGACCCGAACCTGATTAGCCCAAACCCAATATCTATTTTTTCGTGTCGTGTTCGTGTCGGGTTCGCGGGTCGTGTCAAAATTGCCAGCCCTACAAACGAGGGTGGCTCGGCCACCCTATGGTTGGCCATTGGCAAAAATGGGGGTGGTAGACCACCCCCTATAGCCAAAATAGGGTGGCTAGCCACCTTAACCCTCTAGAATTTATTTATTTATTTTTAAGTTTGTTAATTGGATTATTATTTTTTCAATTATTAAGTTTAAAAAGTTTATTTTATTTTATTATTATTTTTAAGCATATGTGGCATCCAAAGCATAGGTATCACCTATGATATAATGCCACGTCAGCCAATTTGCTGATTTGGTTTTAATATGTGGCATCCGAGACAAGTGTCATCATTTTAAGTATGTTGAGGTGTAGTTCCGTTAAATTTTTGGATGGATCATAGACGGAAGTACTAAGTGTGTCTTTTCTATATTCATAAGTATCACTTGGGACACTTTTTGAAACCGATGGGTCTGTTTAATTTTGGGCCTAACCACAAGTACAAATATTGGATTTAACCCTAATATTTAATAGCCTAACTCAAGCTCGAGTTGAGCCCGGCTCGGCTCGAATAAAATTCTCAACGAGTCGAGCTTGCCCGAGCTTCCAACGAGCTAATCTTGAATACACATTTCATAGCTCGGATCAAACTCAAGCTCAGTTCGAATAAGCATCTTCGTAAATGAGCAAATTTTGAAATCCTAAAGCTCATCTCGGCTCGATTACAGCCCTACACCTCCCATCTATAAATCTCCACTCACCATTGGCACTAAGCAATGTGTTAATTTAGAAAAAACGTTATACGAACTCTCTTTTTTATATTTTTAAGTGCTTATTCTCTAATGTGACAGTTACCACGTAAGCTTTCCATTACAATATTTTTTAATTTCAACTGTTTATTCTTTTTCTCAAACTTTCACATTAAAAAAGAAGCACATGAGAGTGCAAAAAAGAATTCATATAGCATTTCTCACTTGTTATACGAAGCAAAGGAATGGTAAATCATATTAACTTATAAAAATAATATCACTTTTTCCTCTTTGTGTTCTCTTTTGCATTAACAACCCGACTTGATTTTGAGAGGTGCAAAATTCGTATCCTTTTGAAAGCCCAGTTAAAGTATGATTTGAAATTTTAGCCAAAGATCTGTCCAGCGATCAAACGCCAGATGCTCAATTTTTCATGCAGAATACAAGATCAAGACTAAAATAGTTGGTGGTTCAGATTAATTGAACTGCCCACCCTAAAATACCCTCCCAAACCTAAGAGAATCCTCGTCAAGCTCTTCATATTTAACATTTCTTTAAATTTTTAACAAAATTCATAAAAAACATTATTTATCAAATTCTTTATCCGAAGTTAAATTTAACATTTATTTTAACTCCTCTCTAAATATAAAGACACTAAAAGCAAAAGCCATGGCAGTTACATTTATTAATGAAAAATAATATTTAATTAAAGTAGATAAATATTTAAAGAGTTTGATATTTGGTAATTTTAAAAAGTGGCTGGTTAAATTAAAAAAGAAATAAAAAAAAATAAAAAACAAAATAAAATTTGAAGTTAAATTTAGAAAAATTTTAAAGAGGTTGATGGGAATGCCTTGAAACCCCATTTCCCTAAGCATTCACAATGGGCTCTTTATATTTAGTTTTTCTCCAAAAATCTATCGAAACTCATGAAATACCAATTTAACAAGCTCTCTTCTCTACTTTATATTTAACTCTTGTTATAGATGCTCTTACATTCCAAGAACCAGAAAGCTAAAGTTATATAATTTTTTAAGCTTATTTTTTACTTTCCTCTCTCTCTTATTGATTTAAAACTAATAAAATAATAATATTTAACTAAAGTAAAGATATGTATAAAAAGTTTGATATTTAACTCATTTTAAAAATAAATCTCTTTGATAAAGGTAACTTTTTCTTCTCAAATTTAGCTTTTATTTGAAAAGTCCATTGTAAATGCTCTAATGTGGCCAAAAACAATTTTAAAATTCTTTGACCCATCATTTGGAAAAGACTAATGATATTTAGTATATTACTTTACAATTGCGACATAGCTTAAATGATATGGTAATGAAAATCAACACTTAAATTATTATTTAATCCCACATGCTTATCTGCACCATACCAACTTGCATATCACATTTCATTTCTCTTTCTTTCAATAGGCCTTAGTTCTCAACTCTCAAAGGCAAAAAATTAAATTTAAAATAATAATAATAAACACATTACCACCTTGTTAGTACAATTAGGCCTCTAAATTATTATTTTTTACAAGTGCAATATTATTAAGTTGTATGACAATTGTTTAACAATATACTAAATGACATTACTCTTTGAGGAAATATATTCAAACAAGGCATGCACAAATACTTGAGCCAAGAAAATTTTCGAGCAACATAACGTCATAGCCAAAGTGGCATTTGCTAATAATGCAAATGCATATTGCATAGAGAAATGATTGGTTTCATTCTCCTACACATCTCTTATTTATCTCTGTACAAAAAATGTGCAAATTCACCATTAAATCCGACATTCCATATGTGGTCTCACAGACTCGATGGTAAATTTAAAAATAAAAATAAAAATAAAATATATAAATAAAAGTTAAAACAAAAGATGTGTATGAGAATGACATATCTTCATCACATATAAGTGCTCCAAGATGAACACCAAAGATGAGTTTCTAATTTTCAGTTGCACAAGTAGCAGATGAAGAGAAAGTGGGGAAACGAGAGGGAAAAGAACAAGTTTTGTTTCAAAATGATCTCACAAGCTCTATAGAAAGCAGTACAAAGGCTTACTTATACAGGGAATCTTCTGTACCTGCAAGTTTTACAGAAGCCCCTCTTGTTTCAAATCTTCTGTACCTGCAAGATTCTTGACACTGATCACTAGTACCATTGTCAGAAGGTCCAAAAACTCTAGAGTTGTAGAAAAAAATAGACAAAGAAAATATATTCCTCTTAAGTTACAAAAAGAATGCATGTTACCAAAAAATGAGTTACTTTGATAGTCAAGCAACTAGGACCATCCTCTCAAAAAAAAAAAAAAAAAAAAAAACTAGGACCATGACTGCACCTAAACAAGTTTACTATTTCCACAAAGCTAACAACCAACAAAAGCATCATCACCCTTGGCGAGTTTCTTTCTTTTCCTTTCATTGTATTTCTTCAATGAACAGGAACAAAAAGGAAATCGAGGATAATATATGCAAAAGATATATAGCAGGCACAAGCTTAAGTCTTCTTCAAGAGATACCCCAAAATTATGCCAAGCAATCCGATCAAGACGACAAACAGGAGGGAGACACCAATACCGCCATGATTTTTCTGGCCTTCACGTCTCAGCAGTTCCTACACATTGTAATCTTTGTGAGACGAGAGATTCCAACCGCTCAAAGTTAACAGTATTTCATGAAAAATTGCTACTGCAAATATCAAAAGCACACCCACATTTGCTGCAGCAAGAAACTTCACAAATTTCAAATGGAACTTTCACATAGAAAAACAAATAACAGCCAGTCTTTTTCAAATTGGTTTTTAGAAGGAAAAACAAAATAAAAAAGATATCCAATCTCATATACTTCGAAATTCTGCATATCATGATAACAGCACAACTTAAATAAGAATGATCAAATATTTCTCAAAGAAATCATAGACACTTCAGTATAGAACAAAAAAGTTACTGCAAACCAACCCCCTGCCCCCCACCGAAAGAAGAAAAAAGAAAAAGTAGTTATAGCGCCATCAAAATGAACTTGCAGTCATAACTCACCAATTCCTGACGAAGCTTGTTATTTTGTTGAATCGCATTGTTCTTTTCCTCTGTAAGTTTTGAAATGAGGGCTCTTGCCTGCAATTATTTCCAGAATCATCAATCATGAATAACGTTTCAGCACTTGGTAAGCTTAGGAAGATGTCTATTACACATCAAAAGAAAAATGAATATCCAACTGTGGCAGAGCAGCAGAATTACATGCAATATGGCAAAGTATTATGCAAAAACAATACAACCAAGTATCTTGCGACATCTGAAGGAAATGAAGCGATTCAGAAGGGAAGTGGAATAAAAAAAGTCTCGTCAAAAAAGAAAAACGGATGGTTGGAAATAGGAAATATTCAATGCTTTTTATCGACTGTTTTCCTAAACTTTTAACAGGTTGTTCCTATCTCAACCCAGATCCATTATCCATGCAAGCTAGTCAATAGGTAAGAAAAACTACAATCAGAAACACCTATTAACCTGTAAATGAGAGGGGCTTATCTCTGTATTAGACCTACTCGAACTCAAACTCCTAGAGATAATGCAGAGGATGATAAGCATCAAGAAGAAGACTTATGATAGGACTCAAACTCCTAGAGATAATGCAGAGGATGATAAGCATCAAGAAGAAGACTTATGATACCTATAGTGTTTAAACTTGAATTGTATTGTAGAGTTTAAAGTAGTATTGACTTGTAACTCTTTCTTGGCTATATATACAAACACTGCTGCATTAGTTGATGTAGGCAGCATTACACAAAATCACTTAGAGAGAGACACATTGAGATTTGCAAGCAATGAAAGCATTCCAGCCCCCAATGAAAGCAATTACCGGCTCTCTTAAGATGTGGTGATGTAGCTATTGATGAAGGCACCAAGATGATCACTCTCGCAGAAAGCAAGAATTATTGCCAACTATCCAAGAAGTACACACCACTAATCAAAATGTGGTGTCCGTGATAAACCCCATCAAATTTTGACAAGCTAAAAAGATCAGGTGGAGCTAAAATGATAGCAGCTGAGGGACCTTACAAACGAAGGACATTAGTTATTAGTCAATGATAGTTTCCTCAACGGTCAGTTCATTTCCTCCCAACAAGTTTTTCTTTTTTCAGTTTTTTTCCTTGTCTAACAATACTTCAGAAACGATTTTATTGAATATGAATAGTCATGTTCATTACATATGCATATTTCTGTATAAAGTAATCTTTGGAGCATGACCAGTTAGTTCTATGTTTAAAGTAAATATTCTAAAAGATACCAGTTATATAGAGGTAACAGACCAATATATGCTTGTGAAACCAAAATTCAATTTAAGCTTCTCTAATAATTTGTTCAGCTATTAATATCAAAGTGAACTTTGTGAAGACTGTAGGAACAGTAAAATCTTGTTAGGATATAAACAAACTTCTTTTTATATATAAATAATCGAGATATCATTAAAAGCGTAAGGCACCCCATGAGAAAGTATACAAGAGAAGCCACCTAGTTAGCAAGGACAGAAAGAAGAAGAAAATCATAATAACTAATCAACAAAAAAGAAACAAAATCAGTTGTCAAAAGATACAATATGTTGAAAAATAAAAACTCAATCTCCTCCAAAGTCCTCTCACGGTCCTCAAAACTTCTATCATTTATTTTCATCCATAGACACCACACAAAAGGCACAAAAGCACCATCTTCCACATAGGAGTACCTCCGAGTGTTGCTAGAATCCACCAACAAGCAGACAAATCAACTACTCACATAGGCATAACCCAAGACAACCTAAATCGACTGAAGAAAACATTTCAAATGGCACAAACAACCTCACAATGAAGCAGAAAGTGATTTATAGACTCCCCATTTCTTTTTTACATACAACACCAATCAACCACAATGACGTGCTGCTTCCGGAGATTATCCATGGTAAGGATCATTCTTAAGCCCACCAGCCAATCAACAAAAAAATGCCACCCTCAACAGAACCTTAGTCCATGAAACACTTCACCAAGGGAAACAAAAATAGTCATGGCAACCATGACACTGTAGAAGGATTTAACACCAAACAACCCTCTTTTGGAAAGAGACCCACCACAACTTGTCCTCCCCTTCCCGTCTCATTCTCGCTAAATACAACATCAATAAGAACGAAACAGGCTTCCATCTCCCAATCATAAGCCGCTCTAACAAAGCTCACGTTCCACTACTTGACACCTCCAAAAAAATTCCAAGTGAGCCAACCAACGAGAGGAAATAAGGACATGAAGTACGTAGGTAAGTTGGATACAATGCTCTTGATAAGGGTAATCCTACTACTCTTAGACAAATACAACATTTTTCAACTAGCCAACCAACATTCTATCTTTCTTGATAACATCGTCCCATATATGCTTGGCCTTATAGGATGCCGCAAAAGTGGACAGAAATTTGCTACAAACTGGTTTGTAGCTAATTCATGCAAATTCATCTAATAAGTTGACATGTGTCCCATAGCTATTAAAAAAATATGTGAGAAGCACATGTTGTTTAAAAATAACACGTGCTTCTCGCATGTTAAGAGACACATAACACTTTATTAGATGAGTTTGTATGAATTAGCTACAAACCAGTTTGTAGCAAATTTTTGTCCCCCAAAAGCCAACCCAGCCGCATTATCAACATCTCCCACAAGAACCAATTCCAACTTGGCTAAGTTCGTCTTCAAATCCGACATAGCTTCAAAAAGTAAGAATAAGCTCTGTAAATTACGAAGATGATTAGGGGAAGTGATCTTTCTAAGTCACTAACAATTTCTACCTTCTTTATACTCTCCTCAAGACCTAATCCCCACACGTAGCTCCTCCAAAAAGATCTTCTTCTTCCTTTCTACATTCCTAAACACCTCCCCATTCCATCTCTTTAGGTCAACTTCTAAAGCCTTGAGCTTGCTAACTAAAATGAAGCTAGGAGTGCCTCGGAAAAGATAAGAATCCCACTATTGTTTCACCCTATCTACAAAGCCTTCAGACTTTAGCCACATATTTTCAAATTTAAAGGGCCTACTACCCCTATGAAAGTCACCACATTCGAGGAGGATCAAAAAATTATATGAGCAAAGTTTAGGGAGCCTCCTTTGTGACACCCCACGAAATTGGGCTACCCACTTTGAAGAAACTAGGAATCTATCAATTATTGACCAAGAGAGAGTCTTTCTCGAGTTTCTTCCCTTGATTTAGTGAAGGAGAGATGGATAGAAGGCTCTGTCCAGTGAATTCCAGTAGTACAAACGCCCAAGTGTGAGTGCCCCGATTATTTGACAAGGTAAAAGTTTTGCCCAACAAAAGGGAGGTCCATCAAGCCCAAATCAAACATGAAATCAGTAAATTCCACCATAGCTAGGCATAAACGAGGTTCACCCAATCTCTCACAAGGCAATCTGATAACATCAAATCACCCCCAATGCAACAAGGCAAGTTCCACCAGCTGAGTAAGCCAGCCAACTCATCCCAAACAAGCCCTTTATCCCGATCAAAATTAGGGTTATAGACACCCACAAAAGCCCAAGTGAAATGATCCTCAACTTTTCAAAAGGTGGCAGCCAATGATAACTCCCCCACACGCTTGTCAATCTTCTCCACCACCCTCCTATCCTACAAAATCAAAACACCACCTGAAGCCCCCTCTAGAGTCCAAACAACACCAATCCACATGATGACAACCCACAAACTACGCAATACACACAAAATTACGAGACATGACTTCAAGCTTGGTTTCTTGGAAACAAACAATGTCAACCTTCCACTCTCTTAGTAAATTCCTCACCATCAAACACGTATTCTCCTCATTCAACCCGCTCACATTCCAGGATAATAGTTTAGGCTTCATGGAAAAAATTGATAACTAAAGGCTTGAACACTCACCTTTTGAACCATAACTAATGGAACACTCGTCTTCTCTACTTCCTACTACCTTTGTTCCCTTGCTCAAATCTAGGGGCAGGGCCATGCTGCCTACGGCATTCTTTGGCTTCAATTGCTATCAGAATAGCCAAAAATTGCCCCTCAAAACCGTCACACAAGACCACCACAAGCCGATGGATTTCCGTTGCTAAATGCACTACCCAATCTGAGCACTCAAGGCTTGGGCCCCTAATTCCCCAACATAGTAAAGAGAAGAGCTTAGAGGGGTGCATAAAGAGGCCTCCACCCCCATTGAATAGCTCCACAACTCCATTACCCCCATCACACCTCAAATCCATTCTAGCCAAAGCAATCAACACAGATCCATAACCTCCCGAATCATCCCCTATTCCTGAGGAATAGCAAGGGGCAGAGGGACAAAACTGTGGCAATGAAGCCACCTGGTGGTGGAGTGAATCCAAGCTGCCCACCCCCTCCTAGCCCCAAGGTTAAGGTGCCAGCTTCTAGGAGTGGTGGAGAGAATGGGTCAATGATCTCTAAAACAAGTTGACCCAACACCAACAACTCCTGAGATTGGTGTAAAGAGTGTTTTGGCAAGCTCTGAAATGAACTGAAGTTCGCTAGTCGTCATCGCTACTACCTCAAGACTTGAACCACCAGCATTTGTCCTACCCTCCACCTCCAACCTAGGTTGAAGCTCGACGATCGGGCCAACAAAAGTGTTGGAAGGGATAGAGCCATCAAGGGTGTAGGTCGGCGCTGTTGGGTCACCGGGCTGACTCGCTCCCGTGACCTCCTTAGGGCCAAAACCCGTATCCTTCTTTGAGTGCAAACACTACCCCTTACATGTAACCTTCTCGGGCCCAAACCTAAATCCTTCTTCGGATGTGATACTTGCCCCTTACACAAGCCCTCGAGCTGACCCAATACCCAAGCTTGGGTTTGAAAGCAAACTTTGGTCGAGATCCGTCATAGCCCATTGGAGCCTTCCCTTTTGGGTCACAAGCCTTAAGCCTCTCACCAACCATCAAGCCTTCAACTAAACTAGACCTTGAGAAATTTGGGCACAGGACTCAGTAGGCCACACGCACAATGGCTCAAGCCCAAGTCCATTCATTTTAAACACCTCACCACATACCTTTTAAAATGGAGTAACGGGTTTTTGAAGAAGCGCACTTTGAGCCTTATATCAATATGAGCTTTGTCATTACTTGAAGTTTCTTCTTCGCACTTTCTCCAATTTCAGACGCAACATCAGAGCCATCTAGTCCCGTCAACATCAACTACTCCTTTAATGCATTCATTTTAGGGAACATGGAACCGCCCTTTGACGCTAGCGAAGACTCTGCCTCCTAAGCTGGAGACGTTGGAGGAGCCTTATCCTTAAACGACAGCACCTCTGCAAAACTTCTCTTCCCTTTAATATCCGCCATGGCTTTAATTTCCGAGGTCGATTTTCTACTTACGCCACCGTGAATCAACTAAGAAATTCACAACCACTCAACTCCAAAGCAAAAGATCTCTAGCCTTTGGCATTTCTCCCTTCCAGCACGATGATGAAACCCCTTCCTCTACCACAAGTAGGGGTTTAATACTAACTGACATTTTATCTATGCGTTGTGTTTGTTCTTTTCTTTTTAAAGGATAAGTTTACCCAGATGTACAACCATTACAAGCATAAGCTACAATCATAGATCTTCCCTATGAATGAAAGGTTACACCAATGTAGCGATAAGTTCAAAAAACCCACAAAAATTTAACTATGTTATCCTAAAGGATCTACATCAAATCAGTTGTTACAAAAGTATGTATGCATTCACATTAAATGATTATAAAGCACATGCACCATGAAAATCCAACTACTGCTCAAGTTTTTTCTTTTTCTGGGTAAGAAGGGAAAGATCACAAACCAGCTTAGCTGAAATTGAACAGAAGAGAGAAGGGAAAGAATTGTGTACATATAGTATCTTATTCAAGACTTACTACATGGAAAATTTTTGTGCCATACTAAAATTTTGTTAGCATATAAACAAAACTTCCAGTACAATCAAAAGAGAACTCGGTAGGACATTGTACTCTTTCTCAAAACCATAGTAGAGTTTAAACCACCACAATCATAGACTGACTATCTATGCATTGTGTTTGTTCTGCCCTTTTTTAAGGATAAGTTCACCCATGTGGACCAGAATTACAAGCATAAGCTATAATCACAGATCCTCACAATAAAAGAAAGATTATACCAGTGTTGTAATTTATGTTCATAACACCCACAAGAATTTTACTATGTTATCTCAAAATCAGACAAGCACGTATATATACCAGATAAATAGTCATAAAGCATATGCACCTTAAAAATCCAACTACTTTTTTTGATAAGTCAATGCACCTTAAAAATCCAACTACAGCTCAAGTTTTTTTCTCCTTTTGGGTAAAAGGGGAAAGATCACAATCAACTTAGACAAAGCTAAATTGGAGAGAGAAAGGGTAATAAGCGGGACCCAGAAACCTATAACTTTCAAGCAATTGCTGACTAGAAGAAGAAGCAGAACATTTATAAATCCAATTTTACTCCCGCTTCTCACCGATGTGGGACAGGGTGAAACCTTTTTTTTCCTTTTTTGGGTAAAAGGGGAAAGATAATAAATTGGCTTAAGCAAGGCAAAATAGGAGAGAGAAGGGCAATACGACCCATAAACCAATAACTTCCAAACAAAAGCTAATTGAAAGAAGCGGGATGGCGCTTATAAACCCAATTGTTAGCTGATATTTGATAGGGAAAACCATTTTTTTTTTCTTGGTAAGAAATGAAAGATCACAAAAAATCCAATTTTACTCCCACTTCTCACTGATGAGGGACAGGGTGAAACCTTTTTTTCTTTTTCTAGGTAAATTGGTTTAAGCGAGGCAAAATAGGAGAGAG
>NC_081543.1:9298704-9302819 GCF_901000735.1 Corylus avellana | reverse complement strand
CAAATTCTGAATAGATTTCACATATTCAAGGATTAACTATCATTAGATCTCACAATTTTGATTCCAAGAATCACACCAGCATCTCCCATATCCTTCCCTTCAAAGTTAGAAGAAAGAAATCTTTTTGTTTCTTCTACACATTGTAGGTTACTACCAAATATTAACATGTCATCTACATACAAACAAATGATCACACCATATTTATAATACATTTATCTGCATCATTCACTCTAAATCCATGAGATAAAATAATTTTGCCACTGTTTAGGACCTTGTTTTAAACCATATAAAGATTTAATTAATTTATAACTTTATTTTCATTTCTAGGCAAAACAAACCTTTCAGGTTGTTCCATATAAATCTCTTTATCTAGGTCACCATTTAAGAAAACAGTTTTTGCATCCATTTGGTGAACAACTAAATGATTAATACAATAAGAGAAATTAAAACTCTAACAGAAGAAATTCGAGCAACAGGTGCATATGCATCAAAATAGTATGTCACTTCTCCATACCCATTCGCTACTAAACGAGCTTTAAACTTATTAATGGTACCATCAATGTTACGTTTTTTTCTTAAAAATCCACTCATGTCCTATTGCTTTTGAACAATGAGGTAAATCAACTAATTCTCAAGTTTGAATGGAAACTATTAATTCCATTTCATCATCTATGGCGTCTTTCCCAAAAACTACATCTTGCAAGGGCATTGCTTCTTCCTAAGATGAAAGATCATTCTCAATATTAATTATAAACTTAATTTCCTTCTTTACTTCATTTCTATCACCTTCTACACGATAGGTGAGAAAATTTGGTCCATAAGATGTTTCTTTTCTAGGCCTCTTACTTCTCCTTAGTTCAAATTCATTAGGATGTCCAACATTATCAATATTATACTAGGAGCACTAATAATATTATCCGGCATCTCAAGAGCATTGTGTAGCAACACACCAAAGTCTTGAATCTGGCATCTCAACTCCCGCAATATGACTATCAAGAGTGGTGGTTCAATGGTTTAAAAAAAATTTCAAGTGGTCAGGACATGTATTAGGGTATAGGTTCGAATCTTAGCAATGAAGAATTCCCACATATACCTGATTAGTATTAACCGCCTTGGATTCTCATTGATACAGTAGAGCTGGGTCAAGCTATGACTCAGTCAGATTTGAGGGAGTACTTACAGTTCCTACCGTCTAGGCCCCTCCTGTGCTGCTCCCAACGGGTAAGTGTTACTATGGTCACGCTCAGGTAAGATAGCTACAATTGGTTTCTTCGGCCTACCTAATGAGAATGAGGCATAAACCGGCTTCAAATAAAAAAACAATGTTTTTTGCAACACAATGTACAGAGATACCAGGGACAATAAACTTCCTCGAGCTCCATATGCCCGAACATCAACTAACCCGAAAATGGGTGTCCACTATCATGCCGGGACAACCAAGGGGACATATACTCCCTGGTACTTTTTTTTTTTTTTGTATGAACAGCCTATGTCCATGTCTAGACTTCAGCTTTTGCACTTGTCTTTTCTAAAGCAACCCCAACTCCCGAAAACATAAGAATAAGTGTTGAACACCGAATGAACCAATTCTAAAAACCAAACAAAATAACTAAATGGATCCTTAATTGTCTAAAGAATTTATTTATTTTTATTATTATAAACAATATTACCTAAAATTGATATGAGTTCAATTCTAATTAGATGTGAATCTTCGATTCCAATCTATGATCCATCATGTCCATGATCATGCTTTGCTTGTTAGTAATATTTTTACCTTTCAACTTTATTATAATCAATAGTTGGTAATGAGATGCAAAACCAATGTGCACCTACACAAGAAATAATTCACGTTATGGTGTGAGTACACTTGTAAGTATTGCATCCCATATTAAAAAAAAATATAAAGATAGCAGTTAATATACCTAATTAAGTAGATCCAAGCCCATTAGTTTAAATTTTTAGGCTAGAGTAATGTTCAAATATGCATATTAATATATTATTGGTAAAAACTCTAAAGTCGTTTATCTCCCCAACACGTCATAGGTACACATCATGAAGTTTTTACCTCTCAATACTAACACCTTTGAAAACTCCATGATGTGTACCTAAAAATAATGCATGTGTGCTGTTATATAAGTTTCTCTCATATGTGCTATGGATTTTTTTTTTTTTGTTTTCTACCTCATTAAGTTTGGTTCGTTTTTAAGAAATCACTCAAGATAATGCTGAAGGTACCCATTTTTCTTAGACCCTCTTAATTTTGTTTAGTTTATTTTGCCAGTAGTTTTATATTATTTTGTATTTGTGACACCGTTAGAATAAGATTTTGAATAGATACTTTTATTGTTGGATTTTTTTTCTGGGTTAGTTTGATGAGTTTTGATTTGATTAATTTATTTGTTGCTCTTTCACTTTTTTTTTGTAATTGTTCTTTCGCTTGTTAGTGCTAATAAGAACTATGCTAATTAAATAATTCTAACAAAAATCTTGTAATTCTAAGTACTTTTAAAGTTAATTCTTGATCCATAAAATTTTCTTAACGATTAGAAAAATATGGGCAAACAAAAAACAATTGATTCATTCTTAAAAAAAAAAATGCGAGTCATTCAGAGGTTAAAACACCTTTAGATAGATCGTTAGCAACAAATCATGATGCTGTAGTGACTTTTGAGCGGCCCACTGAATATTCAAGAATCCTACCTGAAGAAAATGGATGACATCTCCTTTGAACATGATCCAAAGATTTCATTGAGCAAGGAAAAATTTATTTGAGATTTCAATTGCAAGGTCATGAGCTTGATCTAGATTTTCAAAATATGTGTACTTTATTTGAGTTAGGGATTAACAATTTCAGGAAAGTTAAAGATCTATCATTTGATTGACAGGTTGATTTGTTTAGTGTTGACTCTCTCTGTTTTTATTGTCACTACTAAATAAGCATTTTTTGTCATGAAACTTGTAAAAACTAAATTACTTACTATAATGAAAGATGAGTTTCTAACATATCATTTGGTAGTTTATGTTGAAAAATAAATTGCTAAAGATTTCATTACAAAGATGGTAATTGGTGCATTTTTATTCCAAGAAAGACTGTCGTCGACAATAATGTAAAGGAGATGCTAGGTTCTTTGTTGAATTTTGTTTTGTCCATGTCTATAGCAAATTAGAAAACCATTGTATTCGAAATGGAAATTATTTTAAAAAATAATTTTATAAACATGTAACTTTTGTATGCAATTAGATAAGTTGAAGACTTATCTGCTCTTATTTTATATAAACACACGCGTGTGCACATAAAAAAAATTATATGTATTTATGTGTTTATGTAGGTTTGAATTTCATATAAAATAAATATCTTGGTTTTGCAGCTTATATTAAGGGTTGACTTGCCGACTTGAGCATATGGGAATAGGATCTTCTCTAGTCTATAATGGACCGGAGGGTATCCAGTTCATGACTAGAATATTTTTAAAAAAATCCTAGAGCCACAAATGGGACACATGTCCCAATAACAAAAAACAATAATAAAATATTATTTAAGAAAAACAAATAATAAATCAAATAATAAAAAAACAAGGGGTGACTGACACCCATCTTGACCATAAGGGGTGGCCGAACCACCCCAATGGCCGGCCAGGGATGGCCAGACCACCCATGGCCCATGGGAGTGGTCTGGCCACCCACAACGGCCAAACAATTTTTTTTTTTTTTTTTTTTGCCCAACAAGGGTGATCCGGCCACCCCCAAGGGCCAAACGATTTTTTTTTTTAATTAATTAATTTATTTTTTAAGTTTGGCCCTAAGTAGGTCTGGGGTGGCTTCGCAATAGGGGTGGTGCGGCCACCCCGAGGGCCAAACAACTTTTTTTTTTTTTAGTTTGGCTGTTGGGGGTGGTCGAACAATCCCTTTGTTTTTTTAAAAATATTTTTTAATTTTTAATTATTTTTAAAGTATAAATAATATTTTATTATTATTTATATTAATTGAACAAATGTCTCATTTATGATCATAAGATCTTTTTAGAGAGATTGTAGCAATTAACTATATATTCTTCGGTCCAAAATAAAAATTAAAGAATCCTATTTCGAGCCTATGGCATTAACCAATAACCATGC
>NC_081543.1:9298015-9298419 GCF_901000735.1 Corylus avellana | reverse complement strand
AATGCTATGATTTTTTTTGGTTCTCTTGATCTATGTGGATATTATTTTTTAAATAAATTAAAAAAAAAAACTTATTATTACTTTTTTATCTTTTTCAAAAAATAATATACACCTAATATCAAGAGAAGATCATAAAACATTTACCATTTTCTTTTATTTTAAAAAGGGTTAAATACTTTAGACCCCTTGGAATTTCACAGCTTTATTTTTTCTTTCTTGGGGTTTCATTTTTATCACAGGAGGTCCCTGTGGTTTTGATAATAGACTAAGTTAGTCCTCCGTCAGTTGACCGTTAGTTGACTTAACAGAATTCCACTTAGACCAATCAAATGTTGACACGTGGCACCTACTTAAATTTTTTTTAATTAAAAAAAAATGTATTTTCTAAAAAAAAAAAAAAAAAA
>NC_081543.1:9170597-9297915 GCF_901000735.1 Corylus avellana | reverse complement strand
TTCCTATAAAAGTGACATGTGTTCCTGAAACATTCGAGATGCACATATTTTTTTAATAACAGAAATAAAGTTGGAATAAATTTTATTAAAAACTTATATGCATCTTACGTATTAAAAAAATGGACGCATGTCACTTTTATAGACTGGTTGAAAGAAATTCTTCCAATTCAGTTTGAAGGAAAACTTTATCCTTTAGCTATTATGAGCATTTTTTTTTTTTTTTTTTTTTTGTTTCCAGCAGATTAACTCCATAGTAAGTAAACTACATAATAGATAATCTGTTGAAGTGTGTATGAAAAAAAATGAACACTTAAAATAGAGTTATACTTTTTCATTAACTACTTTACCTAATATTGCTGAGATGATGTTACTCCACCACAAATTACATTAATTGCCCAATCAAAACCTAACACTCATCTCATTCATGCGAATTTGCCTTGCATAACTTAGCCTTCTAAATGTTAGAATCCCTACTTAAGGTAAATTATCTTTTTACTTTTTTCTTCTTTTTTTTTTTTTTTTTTCTTTCTATTATTCTCAAAAAAAATACTAGTATTTCATTCAATTTTTTTCCACAAAATACATTCGTTGTCTCCCCTCCTATCTAGGGTTTCTTCTCCTAGCAGAGAGTGCCGCCTAAGTTCTCCCCCTCCTCCCCTCTTCCTCTTTGGTTTTTTTTTCCCTTCCCTCCCCTTCTTTTTCTCCTTTTGCTTATCTTTGTTTTATGCTTGTTTGTTTGTTTTTGGCACACTTTGTGGGTGTCGTTCTTGGGAGATTCACTCAAACTACCCCGAAGTTCTTTGAGTGCACCGCTGATCTCCTCCGCGCCGCTTTGTCGTCCACCGTCCAATGCCGAGTCTGTTATTATTGCCCAGCAGCGCGGAACATGCGACCCTATTGAGCAACGCAGCAGGTTTCCGAGCAAACCGCACTTAATCGTGCTGCTTGGAGGCCGTATCCGTCGCCCGGGTGTGCTTATTTTTGAACTTTTGGTTTTTTTTGCTTATATTTTTCCTGTATTTTTTGATTTCTACTATTTGTTCCTTATTTTATATTTTCTGTTGTTTTGTTGCTTTTAATAAGGTTCTGTTCTCTTGTTGATCGGTGAGGTATTTGTTTATGGTCCAGACCCTTGGGTTGTAGATAAAATCTATATTCTAGCTTTTGAGTCGAGGAGGAAGAGTTTCGGCATGAAAGTTTTTTACTCTCAAGTCAAGGAATAAGAGCTACATTTACATTGGAATGAGTTTGTCTGTAACAGATCTGTTGTTATATCTTGGGTTAGCAGATCTTGTTTGAGATTGAAATTGTTGTATTTTTTACATCATCTTTGACGTTTATAATCTCGTAATTTCGGCTATGATTGTTTCAAAGCTTTTTGCTCTATATTGTAAGAACTTTATGTTCATATTATCTTTGAATGAATGCGACTGAAATATTTTTGTCTTAAAAAAAAAAAAAAAAAAAAAATACTAGTACCATCAATATAAGAAAATTAATGCCACGGAGTTTCCTTATTAATCCAGTAATTTCCAATTACACCTACCAATTTTTCTCGGGTGTTATATTTACCCACAACACTTACATTAACATACTTTTTTGGTTCATGTTTAACACAAGAACAAAAAAAAACAATCTTCCCATTCGAACCAATTTGCTTGGCATAACTTGGCCCTCTAAAATGCACAATCTCTGCTAACCCCCACCACAAATTACGTTAATTGCCCAATCAAATGCTAACACTCATCTCATTCATGCGAATTGAATTGCATAACTTAAGCCTTATAAATGTTAGAATCCCTACTTAAGGAAATGCTCAGAGAAATTTTCTTTTTACCTCTTCTTTTTTTTCAAATCATCTGCTTAAGTATCAGCTAATTGATAATTGAGCCATATAAAGGGTCAATTACAAAACTTCACAAGACTCCTATTTATTCACCAAAATGACATTTTACCCACTTAGACCAAGTTACAACCGACCAAAAAAAACATTAAAAAAAAAAAAAAAAAACACAAAAAGACTCAAAACAGAGCACAAGCACTCTCCCATTACAGCATTAAAAACAGAGCACAAGCACTCTACCATCACAGCATTACTCACTCAACCTTCACTTGGAAGATATCCTTCCTCTCCTCCTCCTTCACCTTCGGCACCACCACCTTCAGAACCCCATTCTTCATCTCCGCCCTCACCGCGTCCAGCTTGTACAGATTCGGGGGCAAATCGAGCCTGCTTGAGTACCTTCTCATTCCTTCCTCGCCCTCCTCCGCTTCTTTCTCCCCCTCACCTTTAATAATCAGAGTGCTCTGCTCCACCCCCACCTTCACGTTTTCTTTCCCCACCCCGGGCATGTCCATTCGAATGTACAGAGCGTTTTCGTCCTCCTTCACATCCCACCCTCGCATCGACCCGGCTCCCAATCCTTGTGACGCTGCCACAAATGGGTTCTCCATGAACTGGTCCATGAGGTTCAGAACTTGGCTCAGGCTCCTCGTCCGAGAAAATGGGTCCAACACATCTGCAATTTCATTTCAAATTTCAAACCAAGAGTGAGCGGAAAACCAAATGTAGAAGAAAGAAAAAAAAATTGACAAACCATAATTCAAGAGACAATAAACGTAGAACTGAGAGGACAACTACCAGAGAAGAAGCCGGGGCCACGGCGGTTCGCGACGGAGCGGTCGGAGCGGCGGTCGACATCTACGGACCGTTCGTCCTCGTCGAAGCCGGAGAGCTGGGCGTTGGTGTTGAAAGAGCGAGAAAGAGAGGGAGCGATGGAAGCGGAGCGGATTGGGTTGACGAGCCTGGCGAAGAGGGTTGGGGCGGTGAGCCTTCTGATAGCAATAGACGACGCCATTGCAGGAATTGCAGGAATTGTAGGAAGAGTTATGGAGTTTTGTTATTTGCTTTTTTCTGGGTTTTGAAAAGGAGGGGCTTGGGGGTTTATATGAAGGAGGAAGACGTGGAGAAGGGGAAAGATCCGGGGAGACTCGAGAGGAGTGGAGAAAGTTCCAGAGCTGAGGGATGAAGAAGCTTCTAGAATCTCTGAGATGAAAGCTATCCATGGTACGGAAGCGTTTCATTTATTAAAATAATAATAATAATAATAATAATTTTTAAAAAAATAATAATAATAATAATTAAAAACCTTCAAAACTTCAATTTCTATCTCACAATTATTGACAATGACAATTTTAACCCACTCTTAAATCAATTATTGTAAAAACAAAATATAGTATGTTACACAACCTTTTTTTTTTACAAATTCAATAGATTAATTATTAAATTTATAAATTTATGTAAACCTCACATAAATTCAATTGCTGAATTCATCATCTGTTCACTATTGACAATAGAGTGGTAATTCTATGGGATGTATACTTCTTTTTTATTTATAGAAATGATAAAAATCATTTTTCATCTCATTTTAAATCCATCTCCGTGTAGTGAATTACTAAATCTATCATTGAATTTGTGTGTAACTCACATGAATTCATAAATCCAATGGATATTTTCATCATTGGATGGAACATTG
Source organism: Corylus avellana (assembly GCF_901000735.1). Lineage (NCBI taxonomy): Eukaryota > Viridiplantae > Streptophyta > Magnoliopsida > Fagales > Betulaceae > Corylus > Corylus avellana. The sequence goes on along the minus strand of NC_081543.1, from coordinate 9,294,379 downwards.
ACAACTTTTTTAAAATTTGAGAGGACGAACATTGCCTAATCAAAAATTTGTGTGAGACACTATCAATTGAATAATAATTTGAAGAGAATAAGTGAATTTTTTTCCTTTTTTGCCAAATAGAGTACTGGAGTTATATTAGACACGTTCCAAGGTAGGTGATGCTAACATCTCTACATTCCTAGCACTTGCTGAAAATCGTGTTTTTTTTTTTTTTTTTTTCTCGAAGAGTTACTCCCCATTAGGGCCGTAAATAAACTAGTTTGTTCGACACCTCACTCAATAACTGTTCGGTTTAGCTCGACCCAAGCTCAAGCTCTATACTGTAGAAACCTGCTTGATTAGTAAATGATACACTCGCTCGAGAAAACTCGATAAGAGCTCGCAAGCTCAATTCGTTTAAAGCTCAACCAGCTCGTTTACCCGACTCGTTAGATCGCTCTTATATTTTGTATATATATGCAAATATATATTAATATATTATTAAAAATGAGTTTTATAAATTTAAGTATGCATATTAGTAATTAATTAATATATGTTATATAGGTTACTTAATATTTATATGTATGTATATTAGTTAACATACTATCTAGTTAGTTCATAAACTAACATATTATCTAGTTACTTAATATTTAGGGTTAAATGCAATTTTGGTACTTGGAGTTAGGCCCAAAATCAAACAACCCCCCGGTTTCAAAAAGTGTCACAAGTGGTATATGTGAATATTGAAAAGACACACTTAGTACTTCTGTGACTCTGTCCATGATCTATCTAAATATTTAACGGATCTCCACGTCAGCACCTGTAAGATGGTGACACGTGTCCCTAATGCCACATATTGATGCCAAATCAGAAGATTAGATGATATGGCATTATATCATAGGTGGCACCTATGCTTTTGATGCCACGAATGCTGCAAAAAATAATAAAAATATATATATAAACTTAATAATTGAAAAAATAATAACCCCAATTAACTAACTTAAATAAATATATAAATAAATAATTATGGCGGGTTGGGGTAGCTGGCCACCCCATTCTGGCCATAGAGACTAGCCGGCCACCCCCATTTTTGCTTGGGGGTGGCTTGGCTTGAGCCAATCAATTGGCCGGCCATGGGGTGGCTTAACCGACCCCAACTTGCAAAATGGGGGTGGTAGAACCACCTCCAAGAGCTTGAGCCACCCCTAAGGGCCTAATGAAAAAAATAAAATAATAATAATAAATAAAAATTTATAGGGGTGGCTTCGGCCAAATGAGGATGGCTCGGCCACCCCATGGCTAGCCATTGGCAAAAATGGGGGTGGCCGACCACCCCTTATGGCCAAAGCCACCATAACCCTCCATAATTTATTTATTTATTTTTAAGTTTGTTAATTGGGGTTATTATTTTTTCAATTATTAAGTTTAAAAAGTTTATTTTATTTTATTATTATTTTTAAGTATATTTGGCATCCAAAGCATAGGTATCTCCTATGATATAATGCCACGTCAGTCAATTTGCTAATTTGGCTTTAATATGTGGCATCCGAGACAAGTGTCATCATTTTAAGTATGTTGAGGTGTAGTTCCGTTAAATTTTTGGACGGATCATAGACAGAAGTACTAAGTATGTCTTTTCAATATTCATAGGTACCACTTGGGACACTTTTTGAAACCGAGGGGTCTGTTTGATTTTGGACCTAACCACAAGTACAAAAATTGGATTTAACCCTAATATTTAATAGCCTAACTCGAGTTCGAGTTGAGCCCGGCTCGGCTCGAATAGCATTCTCAACGAGCCAATCTTGCCCGAGCTTCCAACGAGCTAGTCTTGAATACACATTTCATAGCTCGGATCGAACTCAAGCTTGGCTCGAATAGGCATCTTCGTAAACGAACAAATATTGAAATCCTAAAGCTCAACTCGGCTCGATTACAACACTACACCTCCCATCTATAAATCTCCACTCACCATTGGCACTAAGCAATGTGTTAATTTAGAAAAAACGCTATATGAACTCTTTTTTTTATATTTTTAAGTGCTTATTCTCTAATGTGACAGTTACCACGTAAGCTTTCCATTACAATATTTTTTAATTTCAACTGTTTATTCTTTTTCTCAAACTTTCACATTAAAAAAGAAGCACATGAGAGTGCAAAAAAGAATTCATATAGCATTTCTCACTTGTTATACGAAGCAAAGGAATGGTAAATCATATTAACTTATAAAAATAATATCACTTTTTCCTCTTTGTGTTCTCTTTTGCATTAACAACCCGACTTGATTTTGAGAGGTGCAAAATTCGTATCCTTTTGAAAGCCCAGTTAAAGTATGATTTGAAATTTTAGCCAAAGATCTGTCCAGCGATCAAACGCCAGATGCTCAATTTTTCATGCAGAATACAAGATCAAGACTAAAATAGTTGGTGGTTCAGATTAATTGAACTGCCCACCCTAAAATACCCTCCCAAACCTAAGAGAATCCTCGTCAAGCTCTTCATATTTAACATTTCTTTAAATTTTTAACAAAATTCATAAAAAACATTATTTATCAAATTCTTTATCCGAAGTTAAATTTAACATTTATTTTAACTCCTCTCTAAATATAAAGACACTAAAAGCAAAAGCCATTTATTTTTTAATACTATGTTGGTTGTTGAGATGGCATTTTGGTAAATCTCACATACAATCAAAGTGAGTGAGTTTCATGGCAGTTACATTTATTAATGAAAAATAATATTTAGTTAAAGTAGATAAATATTTAAAGAGTTTGATATTTGGTAATTTTAAAAAGTGGCTGGTTAAATTAAAAAAGAAATAAAAAAAAATAAAAAACAAAATAAAATTTGAAGTTAAATTTAGAAAAATTTTAAAGAGCTTGATGGGAATGCCTTGAAACCCCATTTCCCTAAGCATTCACAATGGGCTCTTTATATTTAGTTTTTCTCCAAAAATCTATTGAAACTCATGAAATACCAATTTAACAATCTCTCTTCTCTACTTTATATTTAACTCTTGTTATAGATGCTCTTACATTCCAAGAACAGAAAGCTAAAGTTATATAATTTTTTAAGCTTATTTTTTACTTTCCTCTCTCTCTTATTGATTTAAAACTAATAAAATAATAATATTTAACTAAAGTAAAGATATGTATAAAAAGTTTGATATTTAACTCATTTTAAAAATAAATCTCTTTGATAAAGGTTACTTTTTCTTCTCAAATTTAGCTTTTATTTGAAAAGTTCATTGTAAATGCTCTAATGTGGCCAAAAACAATTTTAAAATTCTTTGACCCATCATTTGGAAAAGATTAATGATATTTAGTATATTATTTTACGATTGCGACATAGCTTAAATGATATGGTAATGAAAATCAACACTTAAATTATTATTTAATCCCACATGCTTATCCGCACCATACCAACTTGCATATCAGATTTCATTTCTCTTTCTTTCAATAGGCCTTAGTTCTCAACTCTCAAAGGCAAAAAATTAAATTTAAAATAATAATAATAAAAACATTACCACCTTAGTACAATTAGGCCTCTAAATTATTATTTTTTACAAGTGCAATATTATTAAGTTGTATGACAATTGTTTAACAATATACTAAATGACATTACTCTTTGAGGAAATATATTCAAACAAGGCATGCACAAATACTTGAGCCGAGAAAATTTTCGAGCAACATAACGTCATAGCCAAAGTGGCATTTGCTAATAATGCAAATGCATATTGCATAGAGAAATGATTGGTTTCATTCTCCTACACATCTCTTATTTATCTCCGTGCAAAAAATGTGCAAATTCACCATTAAATCCGACATTCCATATGTGGTCTCACAGACTCGATGGTAAATTTAAAAATTAAAAATTAAAAAAAAAAAATAGTTAAGAGAATGACATATCTTCATCACATATAAGTGCTCCAAGATGAACACCAAAGATGAGTTTATAATTTTCAGTTGCACAAGTAGCAGATGAAGAGAAAGTGGGGAAACGAGAGGGAAAAGAACAAGTTTTGTTTCAAAATGATCTCACAAGCTCTATAGAAAGCAGTACAAAGGCTTACTTATACAGGGAATCTTCTGTACCTGCAAGTTTTACAGAAGCCCCTCTTGTTTCAAATCTTCTGTACCTGCAAGATTCTTGACACTGATCACTAGTACCATTGTCAGAAGGTCCAAAAACTCTAGAGTTGTAGAAAAAAATAAACAAAGAAAATATATTCCTCTTAAGTTACAAAAAGAATGCATGTTACCAAAAAATGAGTTACTTTGATAGTCAAGCAACTAGGACCATCCTCTCAAAAAAAAAAAAAAAACTAGGACCATGACTGCACCTAAACAAGTTTACTACTTCCACAAAGCTAACAACCAACAAAAGCATCATCACCCTTGGCGAGTTTCTTTCTTTTCCTTTCATTGTATTTCTTCAATGAACAGGAACAAAAAGGAAATCGAGGATAATATATGCAAAAGATATATAGCAGGCACAAGCTTAAGTCTTCTTCAAGAGATACCCCAAAATTATGCCAAGCAATCCGATCAAGACGACAAACAGGAGGGAGACACCAATACCGCCATGATTTTTCTGGCCTTCACGTCTCAGCAGTTCCTACACATTGTAATCTTTGTGAGACGAGAGATTCCAACCGCTCAAAGTTAACAGTATTTCATGAAAAATTGCTACTGCAAATATCAAAAGCACAACCACATTTGCTGCAGCAAGAAACTTCACAAATTTCAAATGGAACTTTCACATAGAAAAACAAATAACAGCCAGTCTTTTTCAAATTGGTTTTTAGAAGGAAAAACAAAATAAAAAAGATATCCAATCTCATATACTTCGAAATTCTGCATATCATGATAACAGCACAACTTAAATAAGAATGATCAAATATTTCTCAAAGAAATCATAGACACTTCAGTATAGAACAAAAAAGTTACTGCAAACCAACCCCCTGCCCCCCACCGAAAGAAGAAAAAAGAAAAAGTAGTTATAGCTCCATCAAAATGAAGTTGCAGTCATAACTCACCAATTCCTGACGAAGCTTGTTATTTTGTTGAATCGCATTGTTCTTTTCCTCTGTAAGTTTTGAAACGAGGGCTCTTGCCTGCAATTATTTCCAGAATCATCAATCATGAATAACGTTTCAGCACTTGGTAAGCTTAGGAAGATGTCTATTACACATCAAAAGAAAAATGAATATCCAACTGTGGCAGAGCAGCAGAATTACATGCAATATGGCAAAGTATTATGCAAAAACAATACAACCAAGTATCTTGCGACATCTGAAGGAAATGAAGCGATTCAGAAGGGAAGTGGAATAAAAAAAGTCTCGTCAAAAAAGAAAAACGGATGGTTGGAAATAGGAAATATTCAATGCTTTTTAACGACTGTTTTCCTAAACTTTTAACAGGTTGTTCCTATCTCAACCCAGATCCATTATCCATGCAAGCTAGTCAATAGGTAAGAAAAACTACAATCAGAAACACCTATTAACCTGTAAATGTGAGGGGCTTATCTCTGTATTAGACCTACTCGAACTCAAACTCCGAGAGATAATGCAGAGGATGATAAGCATCAAGAAGAAGACTTATGATAGGACTCAAACTCCTAGAGATAATGCAGAGGATGATAAGCATCAAGAGGAAGACTTATGATACCTATAGTGTTTAAACTTGTATTGTATTGTAGAGTTTAAAGTAGTATTGACTTGTAACTCTTTCTTGGCTATATATACAAACACTACTGCATTAGTTGATGTAGGCAGCATTACACAAAATCACTTAGAGAGAGACGCATTGAGATTTGCAAGCAATGAAAGCATTCCAGCCCCCAATGAAAGCAATTACCGGCTCTCTTAAGATGTGGTGATGTAGCTATTGATGAAGGCACCAAGATGATCACTCTCGCAGAAAGCAAGAATTATTGCCAACTATCCAAGAAGTACACACCACTAATCAAAATGTGGTGTCCGTGATAAACCCCATCAAATTTTGACAAGCTAAAAAGATCAGGTGGAGCTAAAATGATAGCAGCTGAGGGACCTTACAAACGAAGGACATTAGTCATTAGTCAATGATAGTTTCCTCAACGGTCAGTTCATTTCCTCCCAACAAGTTTTTCTTTTTTCAGTTTTTTTCCTTGTCTAACAATACTTCAGAAACGATTTTATTGAATATGAATAGTCATGTTCATTACATAATCATATTTCTGTATAAAGTAATCTTTGGAGCATGACCAGTTAGTTCTATGTTTAAAGTAAATATTCTAAAAGATACCAGTTATATAGAGGTAACAGACCAATATATGCTTGTGAAACCAAAATTCAATTTAAGCTTCTCTAATAATTTGTTCAGCTATTAATATCAAAGTGAACTTTGTGAAGACTGTAGGAACAGTAAAATCTTGTTAGAATATAAACAAACTTCTTTTTATATATAAATAATCGAGATATCATTAAAAGCGTAAGGCACCTCATGAGAAAGTATACAAGAGAAGCCACCTAATTAGCAAGGACAGAAAGAATAAGAAAATCATAATAACTAATCAACAAAAAATAAACAAAATCAGTTGTCAAAAGATACAATATGTTGAAAAATAAAAACTCAATCTCCTCCAAAGTCCTCTCACGGTCTTCAAAACTTCTATCATTTATTTTCATCCATAGACACCACACAAAAGGCACAAAAGCACCATCTTCCACATAGGAGTACCTCCGAGTGTTGCTAGAATCCACCAACAAGCAGACAAATCAACTACTCACATAGGCATAACCCAAGACAACCTAAATCGACTGAAGAAAACATTTCAAATGGCACAAACAACCTCACAATGAAGCAGAAAGTGATTTATAGACTCCCCATTTCTTTTATACATACAACACCAATCAACCACAATGACGTGCTGCTTCCGGAGATTATCCATGGTAAGGATCATTCTTAAGCCCACCAGCCAATCAACAAAAAAATGCCACCCTCAACAGAACCTTAGTCCATGAAACACTTCACCAAGGGAAACAAAAATATTCATGGCAACCATGACACTGTAGAAGGATTTAACACCAAACAACCCTCTTTTGAAAAGAGACCCACCACAACTTGTCCTCCCCTTCCCGTCTCATTCTCGCTAAATACAACATCAATAAGAACGAAACAGGCTTCCATCTCCCAATCATAAGCCGCTCTAACAAAGCTCACGTTCCACTACTTGACACCTCCAAAAAAATTCCAAGTGAGCCAACCAACGAGAGGAAATAAGGACATGAAGTACGTAGGTAAGTTGGATACAATGCTCTTGATAAGGGTAATCCTACTACTCTTAGACAAATACAACATTTTTCAACTAGCCAACCAACGTTCTATCTTCTTGATAACATCGTCCCATATATGCTTGGCCTTATAGGATGCCGAAAAAGAGGACAGAAATTTGCTACAAACTGGTTTGTAGCTAATTCATGCAAATTCATCTAATAAGTTGACATGTGTCCCATAGCTATTAAAAAAATATGTAAGAAGCACATGTTGTTTAAAAATAACACGTGCTTCTCGCATGTTAAGAGACACATAACACTTTATTAGATGAGTTTGTATGAATTAGCTACAAACCAATTTGTAGCAAATTTTTGTCCCCCAAAAGCCAACCCAGCCGCATTATCAACATCTCCCACAAGAACCAATTCCAACTTGGCTAAGTTCGTCTTCAAATCCGACATAGCTTCAAAAAGTAAGAATAAGCTCTGTAAATTACGAAGATGATTAGGGGAAGTGATCTTTCTAAGTCACTAACAATTTCTACCTTCTTTATACTCTCCTCAAGACCTAATCCCCACACGTAGCTCCTCCAAAAAGATCTTCTTCTTCCTTTCTACATTCCTAAACACCTCCCCATTCCATCTCTTTAGGTCAACTTCTAAAGCCTTGAGCTTGCTAACTAAAATGAAGCTAGGAGTGCCTCGGAAAAGATAAGAATCCCACTATTGTTTCACCCTATCTACAAAGCCTTCAGACTTTAGCCACATATTTTCAAATTTAAAGGGCCTACTACCCCTATGAAAGTCACCACATTCGAGGAGGATCAAAAAATTATATGAGCAAAGTTTAGGGAGCCTCCTTTGTGACACGCCACGAAATTGGGCTACCCACTTTGAAGAAACTAGGAATCTATCAATTATTGACCAAGAGAGAGTCTTTCTCGAGTTTCTTCCCTTGATTTAGGGTGCGTTTGGGAGTGCGTTTTTAAAAAAATAATCTGCAATTTTAAACCAAATCGCAATTTTAAGGTGTTTGGGATTGCGATTTTAAAAACGCAAATTTTAAAATCGCAAAAAAATCTGCGATTTCCATAAGCTGATTAGAGGGTGCTTATTTGAAAAAGTACGAATTTAAAACAAAATCACGATTTCTATTAAAAAGATATTTGGCGCAATAGTTACCTTTTTTAGAACGGGAATGAAAAAAATACCAAGAATACCCACCTAAAATATATTAAAACCCTTATTTTCTCTTCTTTTTTTTTTTCTTCATCCTCTCTGTCTTGTTCATCCATATTGGTAATTTGGCCATGAAACCGCAGTTATGTGCTAATGTTATCCAAACACTCAATTGATAAAAAAAGTACTTTTTAGTATGTTTTACCAAACACTTGTGCGATTTTAAAAAGTAGCGATTTTAAAAACGTAATTTTTAAAAACGCAATTTTTAAAATCGCATTTATTGAAATCGCACTCCCAAACGGGCCCTTAGTGAAGGAGAGATGGATAGAAGGCTCTGTCCAGTGAATTCCAGTAGTGCAAACGCCCAAGTGAGTGCCCCGATTATTTGACAAGGTAAAAGTTTTGCCCAACAAAAGGGAGGTCCATCAAGCCCAAATCAAACATGAAATCAGTAAATTCCACCATAGCTGGGCATAAACGAGGTTCACCCAATCTCTCACAAGGCAATCTGATAACATCAAATCACCCCCAATGCAACAAGGCAAGTTCCACCAGCTGAGTAAGCCAGCCAACTCATCCCAAACAAGCCCTTTATCCCTATCAAAATTAGGGTTTTAGACACCCACAAAAGCCCAAGTGAAATGATCCTCAACATTTCAAAAGGTGGCAGCCAATGATAACTCCCCCACACGCTTGTCAATCTTCTCCACCACCCTCCTATCCTACAAAATCAAAACACCACCTGAAGCCCCCTCTGGAGTCCAAACAACACCAATCCACATGATGACAACCCACAAACTACGCAATACACAAAAAATTACGAGACATGACTTCAAGCTTGGTTTCTTGGAAACAAACAATGTCAACCTTCCACTCTCTGAGTAAATTCCTCACCATCAAACACGTATTCTCCTCATTCAACCCGCTCACATTCCAGGATAATAGTTTAGGCTTCATGGAAAAAATTGATAACTAAAGGCTTGAACACTCACCTTTTGAACCATAACTAATGGAACACTTGTCTTCTCTACTTCCTACTACCTTTGTTCCCTTGTTCAAATCTAGGGGCAGAGCCATGCTGCCTACGGCATTCTTTGGCTTCAATTGCTATCAGAATAGCCAAAAATTGCCCCTCAAAACCGTCACACAAGACCACCACAAGCCGATGGATTTCCGTTGCTAAATGCACTACCCAATCTGAGCACTCAAGGCTTGGGCCCCTAATTCCCCAACATAGTAAAGAGAAGAGCTTAGAGGGGTGCATAAAGAGGCCTCCACCCCTATTGAATAGCTCCACAACTCCATTACCCCCATCACACCTCAAATCCATTCTAGCCAAAGCAATCAACACAGATCCATAACCTCCCGAATCATCCCCTATTCCTGAGGAATAGCAAGGGGCAGAGGGACAAAACTGTGGCAATGAAGCCACTTGGTGGTGGAGTGAATCCAAGCTGCCCACCCCCTCCTAGCCCCAAGGTTAAGGTGCCAACTTCTAGGAGTGGTGGAGAGAATGGGTCAGTGATCTCTAAAACAAGTTGACCCAACACCAACAACTCCTGAGATTAGTGTAAAGAGTGTTTTGGCAAGCTCTGAAATGAACTGAAGTTCGCTAGTCGTCATCGCTACTACCTCAAGACTTGAACCACCAGCATTTGTCCTACCCTCCACCTCCAACCTAGGTTGAAGCTCGACGATCGGACCAACAAAAGTGTTGGAAGGGATAGAGCCACCAAGGGTGTAGGTCGGCGCTGTTGGGTCACCGGGCTGACTCGCTCCCGTGACCTCCTTAGGGCCAAAACCCGTATCCTTCTTTGAGTGCAAACACTACCCCTTACATGTAACCTTCTCGGGCCCAAACCTAAATCCTTCTTCAGATGTGATACTTGCCCCTTACACAAGCCCTCGAGCTGACCCAATACCCAAGCTTGGGTTTGAAAGCAAACTTTGGTCGAGATCCATCATAGCCCATTGGAGCCTTCCCTTTTGGGTCACAAGCCTTAAGCCTCTCACCAACCATCAAGCCTTCAACTAAACTAGACCTTGAGAAATTTGGGCATAGGACTCAGTAGGCCACACGCACAATGGCTCAGGCCCAAGTCCATTCATTTTAAACACCTCACCACATACCTTTTAAAATGGAGTAACGGGTTTCTGAAGAAGCGCACTTTGAGCCTTATATCAATATGAGCTTTATCATTACTTGAAGTTTCTTCTTCGCACTTTCTCCAATTTCAGACGCAACATCAGAGCCATCTAGTCCTGTCAACATCAACTACTCCTTTAATGCATGCATTTTAGGGAACACGGAACCGCCCTTTGACGCTAGCGAAGACTCTACCTCCTAAGCTGGAGACGTTGGAGGAGCCTTATCCTTAAACGACAGCAAACGACAGCACCTCTGCAAAACTTCTCTTCCCTCTAATCTCCGCCATGGCTTTAATTTCCGAGGTCGATTTTCTACTTACGCCACCGTGAATCAACTAAGAAATTCACAACCACTCAACTCCAAAGCAAAAGATCTCTAGCCTTTGGCATTTCTCCCTTCCAGCATGATGATGAAACCCCTTCCTCTACCACAAGTAGGGGTTTAATGCTAACTGACATTTTATCTATGCGTTGTGTTTGTTCTTTTCTTTTTAAAGGATAACTTTACCCAGATGTACAACCATTACAAGCATAAGCTACAATCATAGATCTTCCTTATGAATGAAAGGTTACACCAATGTAGCGATAAGTTCAAAAAACCCACAAAAATTTTACTATGTTATCCTAAAGGATCTACATCAAATCAGTTGTTACAAAAGTATGTATGCATTCACATTAAATGATTATAAAGCACATGCACCATGAAAATCCAACTACTGCTCAAGTTTTTTCTTTTTCTGGGTAAGAAGGGAAAGATCACAAACCAGCTTAGCTGAAATTGAACAGAAGAGAGAAGGGAAAGAATTGTGTACATATAGTATCTTATTCAAGACTTACTACATGGAAAATTTTTGTGCCATACTAAAATTTTGTTAGCATATAAACAAAACTTCCAGTACAATCAAAAGACAACTCGGTAGGACATTGTACTCTTTCTCAAAACCATAGTAAAGTAGAGTTTAAACCACCACAATCATAGACTGACTATCTATGCATTGTGTTTGTTCTGCCCTTTTTTAAGGATAAGTTCACCCATGTGGACCAGAATTACAAGCATAAGCTATAATCACAGATCCTCACAATAAAAGAAAGATTATACCAGTGTTGTAATTTATGTTCATAACACCCACAAGAATTTTACTATGTTATCTCAAAATCAGACAAGCACGTATATATACCAGATAAATAGTCATAAAGCATATGCACCTTAAAAATCCAACTACTTTTTTTGATAAGTCAATGCACCTTAAAAATCCAACTACAGCTCAAGTTTTTTTCTCCTTTTGGGTAAAAGGGGAAAGATCACAATCAACTTAGACAAAGCTAAATTGGAGAGAGAAAGGGTAATAAGCGGGACCCAGAAACCTATAACTTTCAAGCAATTGCTGACTAGAAGAAGAAGCAGAACATTTATAAATCCAATTTTACTCCCGCTTCTCACCGATGTGGGACAGGGTGAAACCTTTTTTTTCCTTTTTTGGGTAAAAGGGGAAAGATAATAAATTGGCTTAAGCGAGGCAAAATAGGAGAGAGAAGGGCAATACGACCCATAAACCAATAACTTCCAAACAATAGCTAATTGAAAGAAGCAGGATGGCGCTTATAAACCCAATTGTTAGCTGATATTTGATAGGGAAAACCTTTTTTTTTTTTCTTGGTAAGAAATGAAAGATCACAAAAAATCCAATTTTACTCCCACTTCTCACTGATGAGGGACAGGGTGAAACCTTTTTTTCTTTTTCTGGGTAAATTGGTTTAAGCGAGGCAAAATAGGAGAGAGAAGGGCAATAAGCAGGACCCACAAACCAATAACTTCCAAACAATAGCTAATTGAGAGAAGCAGGATGGCGCTTATAAAACCCAATTGTACTCCTGCTTCTCACTGATATTTGATAGGGAAAACCATTTTTTATTTCTCTAGGTAAGAAATGAAAGATCACAAATCAGCTAAGGGGAAGGTGAGAGAGGCAATTATTAACTGGAAGAATAAGCATGGCACTAATAAACCCAACTATACGCCTGCTTCTCACTGATGTGGGACATGAGAAAACCAATTTTTCTTTTTCTAAGTAATTGGGGAAAGACCACAAATCGGCTTAGGCGAGCTGAATAAGAGATAGAAGAACAATAAGCTGGACCCAATAAAACTCAACATCAACCCAACTACAACACAAGTTACTTCACACAATAAAACACAACATAATCTATGTACGTTAAAATTTTTGATAAAGCATTTCATGTTAGGTCATCAAAGAAAAGCACATATAGATCTGTATGCTAGTGAGTTTCACAGGATGAGGGCATCACCTTAAAGAAAAGGAAGCAAAAAGTGAAATGTTTACTTTCAATATTTTCTTCTCAAAGAATGCAGTCCAACAGCAGAATATTGTCTTTGAAATTAGAAAAGAAAACGAAAATTGAACATGGAAAGAAGGAACCCCAGTTACAAATGATCATTACAGCACAAATTACGTCTCTTGCTGAAGGAATTATTGAGTTTTCTTGTTGGAGGGTGGTTGAGGATCAAAGCAATTGACAACAATGACAAGGGTTATGGAAACTAATGGTAACATTTTATCCGTAGAATCTTCATTGTAGAAGAAAGCACTAGCAATACTACCACAACCCATCATGAGTGTGCAATTTATGCTGAACATGTTGATGAATTAAGCCATATATTCTTATTCATAGATACTGTTTACTCTAGAGCTTAAGCTAACAATTCTGTAATGAATCTAGCTAATAAAACTGTAAATAGCTCTTGCTTAGTACAACAGTTATTTAATAAACAGTGTAGCATAGAGTAAGACAGACATATGACCCTTCATATCGAATACTATGACCTTTACAAACAATGCAAGCCCAGAAAGCTATCTACTATCTGAGAAAGACACACAAGGCACAAACAACCACTCTGAGAGAAGACTTTTTTTTTTTCCTTGGTTACCTCTGCAGATTTGTCTTGAGGCTCGAACTGTTCAAGAGATGCTCTTGTAGCCTGAAAATCACCAATGAAAGACAATGCAATCAATGTTCCCATGGAAATAGAGAATAACACTATAGTCCTGCACCAAAACATTGAAAACTACTTAAGCACTCACAGCAGTGAACCCAGAACCATTCGAACTTCCATTCTCAGAAACATAACCCCTTGGCGAAGACCCTTCTTCTGACCCTTCTGGTACCGGAGAAGGTGGTTGGGGTGGAGAAACATAAACCACTCTCAATTTGCACTCCTCAACCACATGTCCAGCCTCCTTGTTGAACTAAGAAAACCCACTTCCATAATTATAAAATTGAACATAAACCTCACAAATTCATAAGAATCTGTAGCAATGCACAAGATCTTTACCATTTCTGGGGTAATATCTTTGGGGGTTACACCATCGTTTACTTTTACACTCTGAAGGAGAAACTTGTCCTTGCATTGCAAATCAAGAGGACCCTCCTTCTGTGATTGCATTGTAACTATATCCAGACCAAACATTTGCAGATCAGCAAATAACTATCAAATCCTGACCAAACACAACATCAAATAACAAAATGATCGCTAGAGGCACCTATAACATCACATGTGGACCGTGGCAAGACGATTCCGGTGTTCGGACGAACACAATACTTCTTCGGATTCGTCGTTTTCACCTGCCCATGACCAATTCATATGAGAAAAGAAAAACCTTTAGCCAAATCCACATTTTCAATTCGAAATTTGAATACTATTCCTTTGTTATTTCGATTAAAAAAACAAAAGTACAGATAAACTAGGCCGAAAATTAATTACATTTATGCTTAATTGAATTGATTTATTTGTTTTCGCGGGTCCCAAAATTATGAGCAGTACAAGTCAGACTTCCAATCTCCACTATTTTCCCACATTTTCTCAGCAAGCAAACAAAAATTACTACTTCACGCAACAAAGCAAGCAAAATTTTAAATTGGAAAAAATAAATAAAAAGATTACCTTGAAAGCTACATAATCATCGGTCTTATTTGACAGCTGAAGCGAAGAAGAGATCTGTCTCTTCAATTCAACTAACGAAACAAAACAAAAATAGAAAGCAATGAGCATAGAAAAAAAAAAAAAAAACAGATCCGTGAGAGAAGGATGGCGAAAATACTCACAGGGGAACTTGAGTTCGAGCGGTTCGATGCCGAGGAGCTCTCCCGTGCTCATCTCCAAAACAATGGCTTGACAGATTTAAAATTTAGCTTTCAGAATTACAAAAAAAAATTTAAAAAAAAAAAGAGTAGTTTTTGGAGAAACAGAAAGGCTGGGTGATGGATGATCGGGGGGTAGGTGGGGAAGAAAGAGATCAGGTGAAAACAAGATGGGCGGAGAGATCGAGAGGGGTTCCGGAGAGGTTGCCTTCTCTGTGTTTTCGGTAATTCGCCTTTCTCTTAAATACTTCACTGCTATTTTCAAAGAGAAAGAGCGAAGTGAACGTGCGTGGACGGATCGAAGGAAACACTTTCTCTACCAAACTGTCTTTTATATATATATATAATCCAAAGCATCCCAAATTTTCTTTTTAAAAGCTGATGACATCTCATTTAGAAATTAACTTTCAAAAAAAAAATTTTGAAATACGTATCACTCCTTTTAATTATATATATATATTATTGGCTCCCTACCTTTATCGATAGCGACACGTTTGAATTTGCAGTCAGATGTACACTTCAAAAAATAAAAAAAATAAAAAATTAGGGAATATTTGGTTTATTTTAATAATTTATTTTATAAATTAATTATTAAATTTATGAACTTGTAGTAAATAATAAACTCCACAAATTAAATAGTTGATCTATTAAATTTGTATAAAAATATGGGTTAAATATGAAAAATTTATCGACTCCTAACAAAAAAAAAAAATTAATTGTGTGATTTGAAAATAAGTCTTTTGTAAAGAAATCATAATTTGTTAAAATGCCGTCACAAATGATACATTTTTTCACAATTTTATTTAAAATTACACTTTTAGACTATAAAATTGGAGGGCAAACAGACTCCCATTCTTTAAAGTTTTGTTAGATATAATTATAATAAGGGAAATGACAGTGTTATTTTAGTGTTATCGTCGTGTCCTTTTACTTTTAAGTGGATATTATTTTTTAAAAAATAAATAAAAAGTCATCTTATATTTAGCATTTTTCTGTTCAAATACGTCTTATATTTCTTGTTGACATCAAAGACTGAAAATTTTAATACCTACATAAATGTAAAGTGAGGGTGTTTGTTAAGGGCAACTTAATTGTTTCTTATGCTTTTTTGTCTAACTTAACCGTTGTTTAGATGGAGGGAACAAACATAGATCAAAACTTCAAAGCACGGTTGCACAAATTTCAAGCTTTGGGAAAAATGTTCTAGTCATCCTTGAGCCTTCACTTTATATTAAATTGATTTCTTAAAGGTTATCAAATCACTCCCTAAAGTTCACATCATTACAAAAAGCTTCATTCGATCATTTTTTGTTAATTTATTAACCGTATTGAGTGACATAGGACTACTTGTAACGCTCTCAAATTTGGCCTTAATCAGTCTGGTAGAGTTACTGACAATTACCCAAATTCAGCTAACTGGTAACTAATTGGAGGATCGTCTCTCTAAGCATAATCAGAGTAGATGCATAGAAAAGTGAAATAAATATGAGGAATCTAAAAACCATAATAAAAGCATACACTATCCTCGAATTTTAGATATAGAGCAACTAATAGAAATACAAATGATCTGACCAAACCTGATAACAACGAGTAAGTCTCTGTCTCAACTTAATAAATCCAAAGTGGCAATCTCGCCACTATCCTCATCCTAGAAAGAGATTTCTTACAAGATGCAATAACTGCATAAGTCTAAAGACTTAGTAAGTAAACCTCACAGTTGAGTATGACATAAGCCAATTATTAAAGAGCAAAAATAAATGTGCAGCTTGACAATAATTTAAAAGAAGTGTTGTCTATATTTCAAAACCGAGGTTGGGTTCCCATCATAGGTGATTTCACTTTATAGACCTTAATCCCATTCCCTTAGATGTCTTGTAAATCATTTCCCTTGCAAGGCATTTTGTTAGCGGATCCACCAAATTCTGAATAGATTTCACATATTCAAGGATTAACTATCATTAGATCTCACAATTTTGATTCCAAGAATCACACCAGCATCTCCCATATCCTTCCCTTCAAAGTTAGAAGAAAGAAATCTTTTTGTTTCTTCTACACATTGTAGGTTACTACCAAATATTAACATGTCATCTACATACAAACAAATGATCACACCATATTTATAATACATTTATTTGCATCATTCACTCTAAATCCATGAGATAAAATAATTTTATCAAATTTCTCGTGCCACTGTTTAGGACCTTGTTTTAAACCATATAAAGATTTAATTAATTTACAAACTTTATTTTCATTTCTAGGCAAAACAAACCTTTCAGGTTGTTCCATATAAATCCCTTCATCTAAGTCACCATTTAAGAAAGCAGTTTATGCTTCCATTTGGTGAACAACTAAATGATTAATACAATAAGAGAAATTAAAACTCTAACAGAAGAAATTCGAGCAACAGGTGCATATGTATCAAAATAGTATGTCACTTCTCCATACCCTTTCGCCACTAAACGAGCTTTAAACTTATTAATGGTACCACCAACGTTACGTTTTTTTCTTAAAAATCCACTCATATCCTATTGCTTTTGAACAATGAGGTAAATTAACTAATTCTCAAGTTTGAATGGAAACTATTAATTCCATTTCATCATCTATGGCCTCTTTCCCAAAAACTACATCTTGCGAGGGCGTTGCTTCTTCATAAGATGAAAGATCATTCTCAATATTAATTATAAACTTAATTTCCTTCTTTACTTCATTTCTATCACCTTCTACACGATAGGTGAGAAAATTTGGTCCATAAGATGTTTCTGTTCTAGGCCTCTTACTTCTCCTTAGTTCGAATTCATTAGGATGTCCAACATTATCAATATTATAATAGGAGCACTAATAATATTATCCGGCATCTCAAGAGCATTGTGTTGCAACACACCAAAGTCTTGAATCTGGCATCTCAACTCCCGCAATATGACTATCAAGAGTGGTGGTTCAATGGTCCAAGAAAATTTTCAAGTGGTCAGGACATGTATTAGGGCGTAGGTTCAAATCTCAGCAATGGAGAATCCCCACAAATGCCTGATTAGTATTAACTGCCTTGGATTCTCATTGATACAGTAGAGCTGGGTCAAGCTATGACTCAGTCAGATTTGAGGGAACGTCTGCGGTTCCTACCGTCTAGGCCTCTCCTGTGCCGCTCCCAACGGGTGAGTGCTACTATGGTCACGCCCAGATAAGATAGCCACAATTAGTCTCTTCGGTCTACCAAATGAGAATGAGGCATAAACCGGCTTCAAATAAAAAAACAATGTTTTTTGCAACACAATGTACAGAGATACCAGGGACAATAAACTTCCTAGAGCTCCATATGCCCGAACATCAACTAACCCGAAAATGGGTGTCCACAATCATGCCGGGACAACCAAGGGGACATATACTCCCTGGTACTTTTTTTTTTTTGTATGAACAGCCTATGTCCATGTCTAGACTTCAGCTTTTGCACTTGTCTTTTCTAAAGCAACCCCAACTCCCGAAAACATAAGAATAAGTGTTGAACACCGAATGAACCAATTCTAAAAACCAAACAAAATAACTAAATGGATCCTTAATTGTCTAAAGAATTTATTTATTTTTATTATTATGAACAATATTACCTAAAATTGATATGAGTTCAATTCTAATTAGATGTGAATCTTCGATTCCAATCTATGATCCATCATGTCCATGATCATGCTTTGCTTGTTAGTAATATTTTTACCTTTCAACTTTATTATAATCAATAGTTGGTAATGAGATGCAAAACCAACATGCACCTACACAAGAACTAATTCACATCATGGTGTGAATATACTTGTAAGTGTTGCGTCCCATATTGAAAAAAATATAAAGATAGTAGTTAATATACCTAATTAAGTAGATCCAAGCCCATTAGTTTAAATTTTTAGACTAGAGTGATGTTCAAATATGCATATTAATATATTATTGGTAAAAACTCTAAAGTCGTTTATCTCCCCAACACGTCATAGGTACACATCATGAAGTTTTTTCCTCTCAATAGTAACACCTTTGAAAACTCCATGATGTGTACCTAAAAATAATGCATGTGTGCTGTTATATAAGTTTCTCTCATATGTGCTATGGATTTTTTTTTTTTTTTCTACCTCATTAAGTTTGGTTTGTTTTTAAGAAATCACTCAAGATAATGCTGAAGGTACCCATTTTTCTTAGACCCTCTTAATTTTGTTTAGTTTATTTTGCCAGTAGTTTTATATTATTTTGTATTTGTGACACCGTTAGAATAAGATTTTGAATAGTTACTTTTATTGTTGGATTTTTTTCTGGGTTAGTTTGATGAGTTTTGATTTGATTAATTTATTTGTTGCTCTTTCACTTTTTTTTTGTAATTGTTCTTTCGCTTGTTAGTGCTAATAAGAACTAAGCTAATTAAATAATTCTAACAAAAATCTTGTAATTCTAAGTACTTTTAAAGTTAATTCTTGATCCATAAATTTTTCTTAAAGATTAGAAAAATATGGGCAAAAAAAAAAAAACAATCAATTCATTCTTAAAAAAAATAAAAAAAATAAAAAATATGCGAGTCATTCAGAGGTTAAAACACCTTCAGATAGATCGTTAGCAACAAATCATGATGCTCTAGTGACTTATGAGCAGCCCTCTGAATATTCAAGAATCCTACCTGAAGAAAATGGCTGACATCTCCTTTGAACATGATCCAAAGATTTCATTGAGCAAGGAAAAATTTATTTGAGATTTCAATTGCAAGGTCATGAGCTTGATCTAGATTTTCAAAATATGTTCACTTTAACTGAGTTAGGGATTAGCAATTTCAGGAAAGTCAAAAATCTATTATTTGATTGACAAGTTGATTTGTTTAGTGTTGACTCTCTCTGTTTTTATTGTCACTACTAAATAACCATTTTTTGTCATGAAACTTGTAAAAACTAAATTACTTACGATAATGAAAGATGAGTTTCTAACATATCATTTGGTAGTTTATGTTGAAAAATAAATTGCTAAAGATTTCATTACAAAGATGGTAATTGGTGCATTTTATTCCAAGAGAGACTGTCGTCGGCAATAATGTGATGGAGATGCTAGGTTCTTTGTTGAATTTTGTTTTGTCCATGTCTATGGCAAATTAGAAAACCATTGTATTCGAAATGGAAATTATTTTAAAAAATAATTTTATAAACATGTAACTTTTGTATGCAATTAGATAAGTTGAAGACTTATCTACTTTTATTTTATATAAACACACGCGTGTGCACATAAAAAAAATTATATGTATTTATGTGTTTATGTAGGTTTGAATTTCATATAAAATAAATATTTTGGTTTCGCGGCTTATATTAAGGGTTGACTTGCCGACTTGAGCATATGGGAATAGGATCTTCTCCAGTCTATAATGGACTGGAGGGTATCCAGTTCATGGCTAGAATATTTTTAAAAAAATCCTAGAGTCACAAATGGGACACATGTCCCAATAACAAAAAATAATAATAAAATATTATTTAAGAAAAACAAATAATAAAAAAACAAGAGGTGACTGACACCTATCTTGACCATAAGGGGTGGCCGAACCACCCCAATGGTCGGCCAGGGATGGCCAGACCACCCATGGCCCATGGGAGTGGTCTGGCCACCCACAACGGCCAAACAAATTTTTTTTTTTTTTTTTGTTTTGCCCAACAAAGATGGTCCGGCCACCCCCAAGGGCCAAACGATTTTTTTTAAAAAATTAATTAATTTATTTTTTAAGTTTGGCCCTAAGTAGGTCTGGGGTGGCTTCGCAATAAGGGTGGTGCGGCTACCCCGAGGGCCAAACAACCTTTTTTTTTTTTTAGTTTGGCTGTTGGGGGTGGTCGAACAATCCCTTTGTTTTTTTTTAAATATTTTTTAATTTTTAATTATTTTTAAAGTATAAATAATATTTTATTATTATTTATATTAATTGAATAAATGTCTCATTTATGATCATAAGATCTTTTTAAAGAGATTGTAGCAATTAATTATATATTCTTCGGTCCAAAATAAAAATTAGAGGATCCTATTTCGAGCCTATGGCATTAACCAATAACCATGCTGCCAGCTCATGCCCATAAATAACAAATTACGACGTACAGGTACAGCTGCTCCAGCAAGTGCTGTGCTGGCCAATTAGGTACACTGTACACACATCAAGACAAGGTTACCCCATCAAAACTAAAATAAATGTATGTTTTAGCTTTTTCCTGCAAATTATTGGAGAAATATATCTTTCCAAAGCAGTATTAGGTGAGACCCACAAGCCAGCATGGCATCCAGAGAGAAAGGGGAATGTTAGATTTTTTTAAAAGAGTCAGGTGAAAAAAATAAGGGTAAGTGTGTTTTTTTTCGGAAATGCTATGATTTTTTGTGGTTCTCTTCAATCTTCATCTATGTGGATATTATTTTTTAAATAAATTAAAAAAAAAACTTATTATTACTTTTTTATCTTTTTCAAAAAATAATATACACTTAATATCAAGAGAAGATCATAAAATATTTACCATTTTCTTTTATTTTAAAAAGGGTTAAATACTTCAGACCCATTGGGGTTTCACAGTTTTATTTTTTTCTCTTTGGGGTTTCATTTTTATCACAGGAGGTCCCTGTGGTTTTGATAATAGACCAAGTTAGTCCTCCGTCAGTTAACCGTTAGTTGACTTAACGGAATTTCACTTGGACCAATCAAATGTTGACACGTGGCACCTACTTAAATTTTTTTTAATTAAAAAAAAAATGTATTTTCTAAAAAAAAAAAAAAAACAACAAAAAAAATAAAGAAAAAAGATCGGCCACCCCCATGGCCAAAGGGGGTGGCCAAGCCACCCCCAATCTTTTTTGTTTTTTTTTTTTGTTTTTTTATAAAATACATTTTTTTTTAATTTAAAAAAAAATTAAATAAGTGCCACATGTTAACATTTGATTGGTCCACATAGAATTCCGTTAAATCAACTAATGGTCAACTGACGGAAGACTAACTTGGTCTATTATCAAAACCACTGGAATCTCCTGTGATAAAAATGAAACCCCAGGAGGGAAAAAATAAAGTTGTGAAACTACATAGACTAATTTAGTATTTAACCCTTTTAAAAAATAAGAAAAACTTCACTTTAAACTCCTGAACTGCCACGATTTGACATAATCCCCCGAACTTTGAAACCTCTCAATTTAGACCCTTGAACTTTTAATTACAGTTAATTCGAACATCTCCTTTAGATTTTAAACGTTAAAAGTGAGACAATGACATTTATACTCTTTACTTTTTTATAAAATTTTAAAAAAGTAACCTCTTTTTTTAATTTTTTTTAATAAAAAGAAAATTGAAGGGTAATTTTGTCTTTTTAAGAGTTTTAAAGGCAAAAATTGACAGAGATGGTAAATTGACTGCAATTAAAAGTTCAGAAGTTTAAATTGAGAGGTTTCAAAGTTTAGAGGTATGTCAAATCTAAAGTTTCACCTAAAAAATAATATTTATCTAGACAAAAAAAAAAAAAAAAACACCCGACATTCTCCTAAAAATGTGCTTCACTTAAACCTCCCACCAACCAGATTTTATTTGGTGCGAAAAAAAGACAAAAAGAAAGCAAAAGAAAAAGAAAAAACACAGAGAGACACAGCTGCACAGCATTAAGGCATTGATGGGGTCCCAAATGCACTCAAATAGTGATAAGATGAGTGAAGCTTTATGAAATTATTATTGTCTTTGGAGACTCCGACTATGTCCTATATGTTGGGAAGGCAGCTATACCGAATCTGCGAGTGAGTTTTTTTTTTTTTTTAATGTATTTGTTGAAAAAAAAAAAAAAAAGTTATTATTTTTTTTATTTTTTTAAATCAAATTGGGAAAGTGGTATAAGTGATTAAAATATCAAAAATTGGTGGACTCCTTTACACCAGGCTCAAAATAAAATTGCAAGTAAAAGAACCATAGTAAAAAAATAGGTTAGACATATGACATTTCAAAGAGACCGCACAAAGTAGTTGTAAAAGTATAAAGAGCGCAAGAAGAGATAAGAACCTCAAGAGGTTCACGCTAATTATAAGTGAAGGAACTTCAAGAGGTCCAAACCAATTTCCATCCCCCACCATCTAACAACAACATCAACCACTCGAAGGAAGTTGGCGCAAAAGAGACATTGTCAAGATCCAAATCTGGGATCGAAGAAAATGAATTGTTTGAAGTTGTTTGTTAATGCTTTTATTTTTGTTAAAAAGGTAAAAATCGAATAAAAAAAAGGTTATTATACCAACTCTATATGTCTTGTGGGCGACCAGGCCCCATGATCAATATAATAGGGCCAGGGAAAATGATCATCTCCATTTCAAAATCCCTCAATTTTCTTCACTTAGTGCATTTTGAAAGGTATTGCATTTAATGCACTACCATCATTAAAATTTTTGGACATCACTACTCTTCAAAATGCACTAAATAAAAGAAATAGAGAAATTTTGAAATGGAGAGGATCATTTTTCCTTTAATGGCTTTGTCTACCTCATAGGCATCCTATCTGTGAAGCTCTTATTTATTTATTTATTTTAATCGGTTATTTGTGGTTAAAAAAAAAAAAAAAATCGAAAAAAGAAAATGGCTGGCATTGCCATCATGGTTTCTTTAGGGCATGAATGTAAAAACTGGGAATCCATAGAATTATTTGTTATATTTTCTTGCTACCCTCTTTTCTTTCTAAATTAATTAAACTTTCTCTCTCATGCTTTGCTTAGAATCGTTAGGAAAAAGATGCACTGCCTAATTGTCATATGAGCTTTCCTCAATCATTCGTGAGAGAATATCTAAGGATTAGTTTGTTTCGACGTAAGAAAAACTTTAACAATTTTAAAAAATATTTTTCAATATTTAGCTCGTACGAAAAATAGGGCAACTTCTAGTGAACACTGCGGCGGATTATGGCTGCCGGTGGCGGATTCAAGCGAACTTTGGCGGTGAAAGAGAATGAACTACGTGAGAGAGTGTGTGCAAGAAGGAAAAGTTCAAGCTCGAAAAATGGTTTACGGTTTTTTGAAAATGAAAACTATTTTACAAAACTTAAAAATGGTTTTTCTAGTCTTTTGAAAACGTTTTAGTTCGACCATGGTTTTCAATCACATCAAACACAAAAAAATAGAAAAATATTTTACGTTGAAACAAACGAAGACATACATGGGCCATACCAAACATCGATTTGACAATCAACAATTGCTGTCAAGACTGACTTAGTACTTGCAAGTGGCT
The DNA here is from genome assembly GCF_901000735.1 of Corylus avellana. NCBI lineage: Eukaryota > Viridiplantae > Streptophyta > Magnoliopsida > Fagales > Betulaceae > Corylus > Corylus avellana. The sequence goes on along the minus strand of NC_081543.1, from coordinate 9,270,435 downwards.
GGCTATAAATGGATAAAAATCTAATTGTCACAATTGGTATATCATGTCAATAGGAATTAGTATAATTAGTAGGCAATGTAAAAGAAAATCAATTTACTAATGATGCCATAGCTGTACTTCCCAAGTTCAAACTCTTGTCAATCCTCTATATTCTGTTGTACGAGTCCTTTCAAGGCCTTTGGGAGAAAAGAAGAATAAAAATTTTAGAAAAAGGATGATCTGACATAGATTGCCAAAGAGAAGCAGCTTATATATCTTTGAGACTCACCAGCTTGGTGTCTGCAAGTACAGCTTCCAGTGCCTCAATTTTCTGGTGATTATATATAAAAGGATGTCAACATCATTCTACATAGGATTTAGGTTATTTGAAACAAGACATGCAAGTATTTGCTCAACTCACTGTCTTGGTTTCTTCAAGTGCAGCTTCCAATGCCTGGATAGTTTTTAATGCAAACTTATCTGCATTTTTTCTTTCCACACGTTCTGACTCTTCATGTCTCTGCATTTGAATTCAATTAAGCTCTTAATTCTCTCAAAGTACAAAACAAGAGGGAAGGAAGCTTGAAAGAACAAGTTCTAAATACCAAAAAACAGTTTGGGAATTTGTTTGAAAATAAGGTTGCTTACCCCTGGGGTCATCAGTATGTCTTTGGTCAGAATCTAAATACTGTTTGAAAATAAGGCTGCTTACCATATTCTGCAAGAAGGCATCTGAAGCCACACCATTTTCTCCATTATCATCTTCTGTTGTGGAAAGTGTCTGTGAAAAATAAATGAAACATTCACGTTCACTATTATAAGATGGAAATTTGTACACTATGTTGCAGGAGAACACATTAAGAATTCTTCCAGAGCAACTGAGAAGTTAACCTGAAGTATTTCTATGATCTCTGGATTGTTCCAGGGTCCTTTGTCACTTAATAGGCAACCCCCATAGTCAGAACATGTGCAGTTCCCACCCAGAAAAGATGGCAAATTACTGCAGAATTGAATCAGCCAATATTAGATTTAATCAACCAGCACAATGTAGATGTTTTTGGCAATTAAAAATACCCCAAAGCTGTTCCTGGTGCTGGAGAAAGATACTGAAAAGTAGTTTTTAGAATTCATGGTGGGGGATGGGAATAGCATCCATTTATGGTTGGATTGGTGGCACCCAGATGGTATATTGTATGAGCAATATGGCTATAGGGTGGTTTATGATGCTAGAAGTAAATGGGATGCAAAATTGTCAAGTGTGATGAAGGGGAAGGAATGGGAATGGCAACCAGCCATTTCTGAGGAGCTTGTAAGCATTCAAAGTAAGTTGCCTATGGTGAAAATTGGAGAAATTTATAAGGCCATTTGGGTGGTATATCAAAGAAAAATTGCTACACCAGTGACACTTGGGAGGCAATTTGTATTAGTGGTGGAATCTGATATGGTTTTCTCTTGCATTTCCTAAACAAGCTTTTATCTTATGGTTGGCTATCTGAAATGGATTGACTACAGGTGATAAATTGTTGGGCTGGGGCTACATAGGTGAGGTAAAGTGTATATTCTGCAGAAACATAGAGATCATTTGTTTTCTTGAATATGGATTTAGCAAAAGATTGTGGAAAGAAGTTATGAGGAAATGCTTAGTCCATGATCCCCCATATAGCTTGTGCAGAAGTTGTGTATAGGCTTAAGAGCATGTTTGAGATTGCGTGTGAGAAATAGAGCTTTAAGTCAAAAAGCGTTTTTTTTGCCAAAAATGCGTTTTAACTATTTCTAGGCTTTTTAGATTCTTAAAAGCGCTTTTAATTTTTTTTACCAAACAAGTACTTTTTTCTTCAAACAGATTTTTTTAATGTTAAACACACTTTTAGGCCACTCAAACACAATTCCAAACATACCCTAAGTCATTGGAGGAATAAGAGCTTAAAGGCTAATGATTATAAGCTGGCATGCAGTGCAGCAGTATGCCATTTATGGAGGCAGAGGAATGACCTTAGACATGGAATTGAACCTAAAGCTGAGGAGAAAGTGCCTCTTGTTTGGGATATAATTCTTGTTTTGTGTCAATACAAATTCATTCATCAAAAAAAAATCATAATCACAAGACATGTTACCTAGAATCAATAACTTCTAGCAGGTTACTAATGTAGTTGTACCCAAGCACCTGAAACCTCACATGTTAAACAAGTGAACACTGTACTCTTGAGAAGGAAATGGCATGCAAATTACTGCCTCTACCCAAACGGGAGATCAACATTGACAAGAAAACTTCTCACTTGAATTTTTGCTATTGTTCTTGCATCCAGAAAGGTCTTGATAACTTTCCATAGAATCCGAAACCCAGAGCCAGCATTAATGATAAAGAGTCTATTTAAAGTCTGGGAGAATATCAGCAACCAAAATTTAGTATGATACATAAGTGCACATAAGCCAATTATTCAGTATGCTAAGAGAGACCCTTTGCATTCATATGCCTTCAATTTTATATTTCTCCTAGACTTTGTTTAAACCACACAAATTTCTAAAAGCCTTCGGCCATTGAAGTTTTGAGTTGCAAAATGAGACTTGATAGAAGAATTAACCAGAGTTCTGAGCTGTTGCGGTAGAGACAAATAAATCGTTTATTGGGGTACACAACAGGTTTAATTACAAAAGTTTTCTAAGAATAAACAGTGTAATTTGATCCTTCGATAGTGGATGAATTTCACGAGCTTGGTTGTCTCGAAGGTTTTACTTTCAAAGAGTTTTTCAAAAACCAAAATCTTATGAGGCATTTCCTACCATAGGCATAGACATCTTAAAACAAACTACGTTAAATATATCTTGTGTCATCTCTCTCTCTTCTGCATGTATGTTTATTTTATTTCGCATTTTAAGAGTTTCATTTCCATTATGTATAGTAGGGACGGAACTACATATAGACTAAGGGGAGCCACGGCCAGAGAATGGCCTTGCACTTACGGTACCTCTGGGTAATAATTGCTATCGATCTTCTGGATTTCTGTAAAGAGATATCTTGCAGGCTTCGAGAAATTAGACATTCCCTGCACAAAAATATTCAAATAATTGGTTCATCACCAAAAACAAAAGAAAAAAAAAAAAAAAAAACCATTGAGAAATGAATCAAAACAGAGAAAATGAGAAGAAATGCTCACCACTCCATTAACATCCAAGATACTTGTGGTGGATGCAATGTGTCTCTTAGCTGCAATTGAACATGCAGGGAATCTCAAATTTAAGGTTTTCTCTTGTTCTGAGACATGATACTTAACAAATCTTTCTATGGTTGTTATTTGCAGTAGGGAATTAAGGTCTACCATCCCAAGCCTTTCAATGTATACTGGTCTACCATATCTATCAACTCCATGGTATCCATGAGGATACCATTTCTTTACTTCTGCATGCTCCTTAAACATAAATTCCTGCATCATGTTCCAAGAACATCAATCTCAAAATAATCAATTGAAGTGTATATATATATATATATATATAGAGTCCCAAAAACCAAGATGATTATACAAGACTATCTATCAATATGGTTTTATGAGAAAGATAGAGAGTAAAATTAAATCTGAATTAAACAAGAGTAATGCTATATGCAGCAAGGGGCAGAACCACCCATTGGCTTGGGGGGCTGGCCCCCAAGCCATAGGGTAGTCCCCAAAAAAATAATTTTTTTGAAAAAAATAAACCTTTAAAAATTAAATTTTGCCTCCCAAACTAAAAGTTCTAGTTTCGCCCCTACAGCCAACCTATCCTGATGGACTTCATGGAGTAATGCTATAGTGGTCCCCGTCCACATAGAGTGATGCTATATGCAGTTCGTTTGAATGAAATTTGCATATAGCATTAATTTTATAAAAAACTTTACTTAATCCCGTGAACATTCATTGTTTTTCCAATCATTTAATTGAAGTTCAAAAACTCTCAATTTAGTGTATTCAACTTTTAAAAGTTTGTAATGTCACACATCAGTTAAGATTTCCTTAGAAATTCTCAAAATACACAATTTTTTTTAAAAAAAATTTAATTAAGGAAATTTTTTTAATTTTATAAGGGTATAAATGTCATTGCACCCCTTTTCGTTAAATTTAACCCCAAACCCGAACATGAAGATTAATATTACAAATTTTTTAAAATTTGATATAGAAAATTGAAAGGTTATGAAAGGCAATTAAAATTCCGGAGGCTAAATAAAAAATTTTCTTAATTTTAAAATAATTACTTGGAGAGTTCACCTTGGGAATGGCATCACCCCGAAATCCTCACGCCACTTGAGAAAATTCAAAAACATCTCCTTTGCTTTAAAAAAATTAAAATCCCTCATTCGTAGAAACCTAAAATCACACGAAACCACCATAACATATATATATTATGAACAAATAAACATGCATGAATCTATATAATGCAGTAAAAAAAAAAAGTTACCGTAGAAGGGTATGATAGTCATTGTGGTTTCCCAGTAGGTGGCCATCAACCAAAAGCAATTTACGGAAAGATTGAACAAGTTGTTCATCCTTTGGATCATGAGCTCCTTCAAGAACAATCTGCATGCTTTTGGTCCTCCTGATTCGGGTCAATGAGTCCCGAAATTTGATCGGGTAAGACATTAATGACTTGAACCCGAAATTCGAAGGCTGCTTGTGCTCTTGTTGAGGAGGGAGTTGCCAAAAGGTTTCAATGGGTGGATGGATAGATTTTGTCCTCCCATGGGGAAGCAGCTTTGATTTACTTAAACTCGATGGCTCTTCACCATTTTCACCACCACCACCACCACCAATTGATACAACTATCTCCCTGTCTTTTTCCTTTGGTGTGTCCATTTGTGAGCAACAAATTATGTGTGTGTGTATATATATATATAGATGTGTTGTACGTGTGAATTTGAACTTCAAAGTTCAATGTGTTAGCTGCATGCTGTTGAGGTTTTGAATTAAAATTGAATTGTTATAAGGGGTATTTGGGGAGACTATTGAACTTGCTTGAAGTCTCAAGAATTGAGCAAGAAGATAGGTCAATGGAACAGTGGGCGAGGGAGAGGAGGAGGAGGTGGAAGAAGAAGCAAAGGTGGTGGAGAAAGAATCATGGAAAGGCATGCTTTGATTCGGATTTTCGAATGTTTGGTTTCAAAGGAAGAGGAATTGTGTTTTATTATTAATGTGTGTTGGTCGAGGGGACAAGTTTGGACTATATATGTAACTTCAAATGTGGTCAAAGAACAAATTATTAATTTGATACCGTTAAAAACATTGAAAGAATTCGTTAATGTATCACACTGGTACAAAATAGGCTGAGTAAAAGAGGGTGGGTAAATCATGCTTGGCCTTTAGAATAGGGTTCTCTCCGGTCTATTTTGGACTGAAAAATATTCAGTTTATAACTAAGATTTCTTATTAAAAATCTTAGAGCTACAAATAAAATATTTGTCCCACTAACAAAAAATAATAATAAAATATTATTTTATATTAAAAAATAATATAAAATAAAATAATAAGAGGGTGGTTGGTCACCCCATGCCATAAACGACACGAAGGATTAAACTACATGGTGATATATATAGGGGTGTCAAAAATTACCAGGAAACTGGGGTTTCGGTCCCGGTTTCAGTTTGAAAAATTCAAAAACCGGGTACCCCGGTTCCGGTACCGGTTTTTGGTACCCGGTTTTTACCGGGAATACCGGAACCGGGTATCCATTTTATTTAATAATATTTATATATTATTATATATATATTAATATTTTTTAACATAGGTTTAGGTTGAGAGGGTATTTTTAAAAAAATTAGAATTTTTTTTGACTACAAGGCCCAAATAGGCAAAAAAATATTGATTTTTAAGTTTTTTGGACTTTTAGGTTTTATTTTTTAATTATTTGGAGCAATCGCAACAAAGCCAGCTTTAATTTAGACGAAAGAGACTAATAGATTTTTTTTAAATGGAATTAGAAACATGAAAAAAAAAAAAGGCTTATTTTGGGGTAACAATATCTAAAATAAGCCCAAAAATAATTTTTTTAAAAAACAGTTACCCGGACCCGGGTAAAGCCGGAACCGGCGATGCTTAAGACCCAGGATAATCCAGGGTCCCGGTTTCTCTCAAAATGCAGTAGGGTACATACTGGTTCAGTTCCCGATTTTGGCCAAAAATGAAATTTAGGTTGACACCTAACTATATATATATATATACTATATATATATATATAATCTATGTAGTAGGCTCAATAAAAGTGAACAAATTAAAAATAGTCAATATTGTTGTATGCTTAGTAAATAAACAAAAAAAAAATATTAAATTAAACAAATATAAGATTAAAATAAAAATTATATATATTTTAAAATTTGAACCTCAAGATATCATAGTTCATAGGTAATAAATGTGATGTGTTGAGATTTAAATTATTTAATTTTAAAAATAATTCAATTTTAAAAATTGTATAAGATAGAATTTTTGTCTTAATTAATCATTTGTCTCCGATTAGAATGTTAAAATACTTGCTATATCATGTGGGTTTTACAAATTCAATAAATGATTTTTTTTTTTTTAAAAAAAAAAAAAAACATCAATAGAGATAGATTAAAAATAAATAAGAAATAAAAAAAATGGAATTTCTCATAAATATAAACAACATTTCTCATAAAATACAAAAATAATATTTTAATCTTTTTTTTCTATTATATATATATATATAGGGTGAATGAAAACAGCATGCGGCGTGTTTCAAAATTATTATTATTATTATTTTGGGTATTAAAATATTAAAAAAAAAAATTTCCTTCACAGCGTGCGTTACCTGTATCACGACTCATATATATATATATATATATATATATAAAATGCTACAAAAAATTTTAAATTAATACCCTTAAATGCGTATTTCATGATGATCTGGCAGGTGCCAGGTGGATGAGTGGGTTGGAAAACGTGGAGAAGCATCTAGAAGCACACGTATGGCGACAGCTAGCTTTGTCAGGATCCCAGACACCAACCTTCTTGGAATTGTAAACACGCTTTGACGTCATTTCAAAGCGCAAAAAGTTCCCTGGCGGCGTGCTTCTCATATTTGGTCACGTGTTTGAAAGTGATTGGTGAGACTATACTATAGCCTACCTAAATTGTTGACTACTCTAATCAACGGCCTATATTGATTCCTATAACAATCGTAGCCGTAGTGTTCTCGTTGAAATTGTAGGGTATTTATTTATTTATTTATTTTTGTTGATATGTCCACATAAAGTTGGGAGAAAGACTCGAATTAGTGACCCACTTTATGAAGCATGGTCCCTAATCAATCGAGCTACTTCTTGAAACGAAATTGTAGGGTATTGAGATAAGACGCTATATTCTTAATATCTTATGTGCGTTTAGTGATGCGTTTGATATTGCGATTTTATAAATAAAATATTTTTTAAAATTAAATTGTATAAAATAGATTGTTTGATTATCCGTCTTTAAAAATTTGTAATATGAAAACATAGAAAATTTGCGATTTGAAAACACAGCTAATGATGCTTTTTTTTCCTTTTTTTTTTAAATGATAATTTTAAAGACTAAATCGTAATTTTAAAGGTTAACTGTAATTTTGAATCTGCGATTTGAAAACACAGCTAATGATGCTTTTTTAAAAAAGCATAATTTTAAAGACTAAATTGCTATTTTAAAGGTCAAATTGTAATTTTGTCAAACACTTAACTGCATTTTTAAAATTCACGTTTTCAAATCACACATTTTTAAATTACTATTTTTAAATTGTATTTTTTGAAATCGCAAAATGGACCCTAAGCTAATCTTTTTCTCTTTTTTTTTTTGGAAAATTAATTATTAAATTTGTAATACTCATATGTATATTTTTTGTACATTTATTGTTCATTTTTTTGGCAAATCAATTATTAGATTTGTTGAATAACATGTGAGTCCCATAAATTCAATAGTTGATTTGGGGGAAAAAATAAACTATAGAGATACAGAAAATATAAGTCCAAGAGATATACAAAAATCATTTTTCATGAGATAATACTTGAATTTGTGTAATTAACAGTCGAAAACTTGCCACCTTACCACCTTAGTAATTTATATGAAAGGTAACGAACGAGGAAAACTATTTTAGTAAAATAAAAGCTTTACTTCTCACTAGCTATTTTGGCTAAAAATTTGACTAATTACTACAATGCTAAGTAAATTTGTTGAGCATTGTAGCTTAATAATACATAAAAAATTAATAACCGAACCTCTAGGGGTTGTCGGCCACCACCCAACCTAGACCGCCAACCACCACTACCCGACTCAACCTACTGTCAACAACCATACTTGATAGTCCTTCGCTGTCACTATCGTCTCCAATAGCCCTCTATCGTTACTGGCCTAGCTAATCGCGAGCCACCACCTGACCCAATCAACAGGTGGCCCAACTCACTGTTGATCACCATTTGGCACAAGCTATTGCCGGCAAGGCGGCTACCATATTCAACAGTCCTCCATCGTCATTGGCCACCCTCCACCGTTGTCTTTTACAACCCTTAACCTTCACCAACCACCATTTGCCATTGTCATTTGACATCACCCCACCCAACCCAAAGCAAACCATTGTCCAACTTAGTTTATTGGCAGAAAAACCATATTCAATGGTCTTACGCCGTCATCAACTACCCTAAGGGAGTAATCGACCACCATTGCCCATGGGAGAGACTACAAATATATATTTTGTTTAGAAAAAAAATGATTTTTTGAAATATTATTTTTATAAATAAAGGTGTTTTAAAAAGTTTAGTTGAAATTTAATTTCATTATAGTAAAAAAAAAAAATGATCATTGATATAATGTCACCAAATAAAGAATAAAAAGGATTTTTTTTCCCCAACTTTTTTTATTCTTGATAATTATCATTTATACAATCATCATTACAGTATATTAAATGTATCATTATTATGAAAAATAAAAATAAAAATAAAAAGTAAAATAAAAAAACTAATTATATTAGTTTTTTATTTTACTTTTTATTTATTTATTTTTTTTTTTTTAGGAGAATCTTTCATATTCATTCATTGAAAGAAAGATCAAGAGCATAAAACCCTTACATTAGAGAGTATAAAGCTTTGATAAATCATAGCCAAAGCTATGAGGTTATAAAATCATAGAGACAAACATAAAATCTTACAATTAAGTCCTATCTATAGGTAGCCCATATTTTCAACTTTTATTTTCCTGGCCATAAGAGCAAAACCCTCACACCGAAACTAATCCTCATTAACCCAAAAGTCATGACAAAAACCTGTACTCCAAAGATTGCTCATGAAAGCAGATATAAGAAGAAACCAAACCCTTATTAAAAAAAAAAAAAAAAAAAAACACAATAAAAAACCAGCAAACAGCTACAACAACCAAGGTGAGGGAGGCAAAAAGCCCAACCGTAGATTCTGGGGAGGCGAAGAGCGGTGCAACACGGTGGATGGCAAACGGAGGCAACGCAACATAAGCAAAAGGATGGCTAGAGCAACTAAACTAGTCTGAAAAACCAAAAAAATAAATTGAAAAATGTAAGAAAAAAAAAAGGGGGAGGGGAGGAAAGAAGAGGGGAGTAGGGATTGAGATCTATAGAATTTCATTTAAATTTGAGATTCTCAAATTCATAAATCTCAGTCGTTCATTTCATTTAAGCGTCTAAAATAAGTTATACTTCAGCATTTAATGAGAAAACATGACTTATTAAATTATTTGAGGGTAGCTTTCTCATAAAATATTAAAACATGACTTATTTTAGACACTTAAATAAGATGAATAACTGAGATTTATGAATTTAACAATCTCAAATAAAAAAAAAAAAAAAAAAAGAAGAAGTTGAAGAGATCTCAATCCGAGGAGAAGGGGAAGGAAAAGAAGGAAAGCTTCCTCCACTCCATAGGTCTCGTTTTTTCTCCATGGGTCTAAAAAGAAAAGCTAGGGCCGGCTATGAAGACAATAAAAATAAAAAAATAAAAAAATAAAAGCTAATAGACTTTTACATCATTGTTGATGTTTTGCAAATTGTATAATAAAGAAGGATATAGTGTATTATAGGATCCGTGCCACCTACTAGAATCGTATGATTTGGGGAAGGGAGAATAAAGCGACAAAAGAGATTAATGATGCAGCAGATAACGTGAGATTTTAGTAGTAAGAAAAGTGGAGTGTAGCTGATTAATGGTGCACCCAAACACACGTCTCCGCCATCATCCACCTGTGGACAGCTGGTTTGCACCACTCTGTTTGACACTTCACTCTGCTTTTTGGAAGATTTGTAACTTTCCGTCCAAGGCATTCGACACAGCAGTGGGACGACTGACGAGTCCCAAAAGAAAAGAAGAGTGTAATAAATAATAATTATTATTATTATTACAAACAAAAGAAAAAAAAAAATTAGACAATCCAATAATAAGTCTAAACACAGATAGATTAACGAAAATAAAAAAAATAAAATAAAATAAAATGCATCAAATGAATGACGATGCCTTATGCATTCCTAGAACGAATGTCAGGATTGGTGGCCGCCGAGGCTGTAAAACAACGCATGGGCAAAAGCACAATCGTCTCAAAAAATTTCAATTATATCCAAACCCCAAGAGTAGCGGGACTAGATAGGGTGCATGACGCTCAAAATACCATTCAACTCTACCCGAACACCTCTTAAGTAACAACTATAATAGAGACGAAGAAATAAATGGAAAGATAAACAATAAGAAAGTGACAACAAAAGAAAAACAACAATAAATACAAAAAACAGCAGTGTTGCTGAAGGGCGAATCGGAGGAAGGCAATACTGACACAGTTGAAAGCCAGCACGTCTAAGTCATTTGCCAAGTGCGTGAAGACCATGCACCGACAATGAATGCCGAAAGGCAATAGACGACCTTAGGGCTTTGTTTGGTAAAAAGATTGGACTTGGCTTAAACACTATTTATTATCATTTTAAAAAAAAATTAACATTAAAATATTTTAATTTTTTCACTTTTTATATCAAATCATTCACTTTTTATTATTATTTAAATAAAAAAATCACTACAAAACAAAATTTTTTTACTTTTCTATACCACTTTTTTATTTTTATTTTTATACCAAACATTCTTATTTTTTTTTCACATCAATCTACATTAGTTACAGAGTTTAGACTAACTCATTTACCAAACACCACCTAGAAGACTAGCAGCAATTGGTAAGATTTGGATTAAGTGTTATTAAAAAATATTACAGTAATTTTTTATAACGGTTTATATTTAATTTTACTTTTTTAAAAGAAAATTTAAAATTAAATCAGTGCCATTAAAAAATTATATAATTTTTTTTCTACATCACTTAAAAGCCAAATTTCAATGATGCAAAGTGATAATGAGAATTGTACTGAAAAGTTATTCATGAAATAATATTCACGTTAATTAAAACCAACACAAAATCAAGGAATACAAATCTTTTATAATTTAAATAAAATGGATAATATCTACTTGGTGGAGGTTGGAAAGAATTAAGACAGTTTTTATTTAAAATGAAAAAAGAAAAAAGAAAAAGAAAACGTGAGTAAAACGTAAAGTGAAAATCATTTGACAGTGGTGTTGTGTTATTGTAACTTGTCAGAAAAGGACACCCCATTATCCTTCCATTTGCCGATCGATCACTTCTACTCATGGGATCATGACTTAAGGCTGAGAAATTTATGGCGCTTCGAAGTCAAATTACGTGTCCTAAGGTTGATGGCCTCTTTCCCATTGGCTTGAAAAAAAGAAAGAGACATGCAACTGTATCAACATTTTAATGAAGGTGAAAACTGTGGCCCTATTTGCCAATCACCCTAGGCTAATACTGTATTAGGGCTGGCCTCAATCTAAAAAAAAAAAAAAATTTACCTTAAAATTTTTGTTTAAACATCTCTATTTTTTATACCACATTAATTATTTTTTTATTATTGTTCAAATAAAAAAATCACTACAAAACAATTTTTTTACATTTTTTTTTATATAAAATATATTTTTTCACAAAACATTTTTACTAAAACCAATCACATATTCTTAAAAAAGTGTTACAGTACCGGCCTTGATACAGTACCAGCCCAGGGTCATTAGCAAACAGGGTCGGTAAGAATGTATGATATGAGAAAGTAAAAAAAAATTATTTTGTAATTTTTTATTTGAATAGTAAGAAAATGTAATTAATATACTATAAAAAGTAAAAATGTTTGAGTTAATTTTTTTTTTTATTTTTGTCCTTGCCTAAAGGAAGTCCTAGTTCAAGCCTAAGTGTTGTATGCCTGGTCAGCATTCTCGATGAGGTTTTTAAAATTTATTTTTAACCAAAATTTAGTTATATTTTACAAAAAGTAAGTTTCATCAAACTCTCTATTTCTTTTTCTATTTTACGGTTTGTCAAATTTCTCCCAACATTTGGAGAACAAAATGCTTTCTCTACTCTATTTTTTAGATTTTTATATTTCTCCTCACACTTTCTTTCTTCCTCACCTTGAGTTTGTAACTTTATGAGGTGCTTTTGAGAGTAAAAAATGAATGAAAATAGAATAAAACTTATATTTAAATATAATAAAGTAAAATTTAGGGAGTTTATTATTTGATACTTTTGCATAACTACAAGTTAAATTTAGGAAAAAGTGAGTTTTTAACCAAATTTTATCTAAAGAATAGAGAGTTCATTGAAAATGCAAGCTTTCACCACGTCCTCTTTTGGAAACCAACTCACGATAACCGACTACTCGGAGGAAAACCTTTGCGACTATTGAGAAAATCACCCAATAAGTCTAAAGTGAACAGTAATAGGAAACAGACTTTATAGGGATGAGATTTTACTCATCACGTCTTAACGAGACTCATTTCGCATTAAGATGTGATGAACAAAAGTCTTAACAGGAAAATATTCTTGTCATGACATGAAGAGTAAAAGCATATCAATCCCGTCGCGAGTCCGTCCTGACAAGCCATCTAACGAGTAACCAAATAGCTCGTTCTTTAGTCACATCATGTGCCCATCCTAATGAGTCATTTGACAAGAAACTAGGGAGCTCATTCTTCAGTCACATCATGTGCCCATCCTGATGAGCCATCTGGCGAGAGACTAGGGAGCAATCTTTGAACCACGTCACGAGCTCATCGTGACCTTCCATCTGACGAGAAACCATGAAGTTAACTTTGAAGTGCCGTCACGAGTCCGTCATGACGTGAAAATAAAATATACTTCTGAAGGTACCTTCATGAGCCTGTCATGACACCTATATGATAAGAAAACAGAAAGCTACCATAAAGTTGTTAATCTTGCACCCTTAACCCATAGTTTTAAAACAACAAAAGTAAATAGCATACATTTGCATTGAATAATGTCAAACTAAGTCCCCAAATGATAGCTCAATCGACTAGGAACCACGTCTTATGAAGCGAAAGTCACTAGTTCGAATCCCCCTCCTCCCTCTTGTGTGGACATGTCAAAAAAAAAAAAAAAAATGTCAAACTAAAACTTAGCAATAATATTTAATTGTTGTCAAACTTAGCAATAATATTTAAAATGTCAAACTAAAACTTAACATATGACATCATATGTTGTGTACAGATGGCAGCCATGAGCTTACCATTATATGAGAATAACCCAATAGTCCACAATTTAGTTTTTAGGGAAAGTATATATATCCCTTTCAAACTACCACTAGATTGTCAAATGTCTCTCTCAAACTACCAATTGTGTCAATGTTCCCCTAAGTTACCAAAAAATGTTAATGTCCCCAAATGAAAAATAAAAGAATAAAAAAACTCTTCATCCAAAAAAAAAAATCTTAAAATTATATAATAAAAATTTAAAACCAAGAAAAAATCAAATATTAATATTGTTTAGCTTTGGATTCAATGGTTGTTAGTTACCAATGCAGCCATGTACGAGTGATGGTTATGCCTTATGGCATTGTTAGTGGTGTAGATCACTCAAGGTTGGACCAGGTCAGGGGCCATTAGCGATGTCTTGCTATTGTGCTTCATCGGGGCACCAATGTACCAGAGGTCCCTTAGGACACGCGAAACCTATCGAAAAGTGGTTAAGAGCTCGAATAGATTATATGGATTCGACTATGACATGTTCACAAGAAATATCATATATTATTATAATTATTTAGGAAAAAACGCTAGCTACATTTGTACTATCATTCCAAAATGGTTAGTCAATTTGGAGCTTTTTTATAATCACTTATAAATCTTAGTTTCACCTAATATTTATGCAATGTGAAACTTAGCACTCATGAATGTCTTTATAAACCACCACTCTATGTGAACTACACATCTTCTCAATATGGAACAAGGTTGTTGCAATTTCTCTCCTTAAAACCCTAACGTCTTGGTCAAGGCCACATAATGTAGTGCACTGTGCTCCAGTACCATATAGTGTTATTAGGTAGCTTTGATACCATTTTTAATGACCTAGAAAAAAGTGATATTTATATCTATGTTATGACTTCAAAAGAACTAGTCAATTTGAAGTTTTTCTATATTTATTTATAAACCTCAATTTTACATAGTAAGTAAGAAATTTGAGATTTAGTATCCATGAATGTCTTTATAAACCATCAAATTTATGTGGGTTACTCATCTTATCAATATGAGATTAAAGTGTTACAATTATAGATATATTTCATCAACATGATTTTCTACCTTGTCATTTAACAAGAACACTATTGCATAATATTGCATGTGGTATACTAGTCGTTTTTTATAAACTACATGACGACATGTTCTTGGTGTGCTAATTCACTAAGTCGTGGATTTAAGCTTTGATTTGTTTTCCATTCATGTTTTATAGCAGTTGAACCTATAGAAGATGGGTGTTGGGAACCGAGCTAGGATGCTGGCATTGGACAACTATTACAAGCCTAGTATTGTAGTACTATTCCAATAAAGAGGTGTACTCCACTATAGGTTAATAGAAGTATTTTAGTCCTATTCTAATAAGGAAACTTTCTCCACTGCCGTGTAGGTCAAGGATACTCTCTTTTGTTTTTCCTAGTCTAGGTAGTATTACTTTTACAAATCCTAAAAGGATTTGACCTAAATTGTAGTTCTATTTAAACCCATGTTTGGGGTACAATGAAGCATCCAAAAATTAATTCTCAAACCTAGTGTTTGGAGGCCTAGGAACCTCAGATTTCCTACCGTCCATTATTTAGCGAAAATAGGTCGGAATAAGAAGCAAGATCCTGCTTCTTTTCCGGTTGACAGGCGAATTACACGTTCAGTTACGAATTCTCGTAACAACTTGGTATCAGAGCAAGGTTCCTTTCCAATGGCGGACCCAAGAATGGAACGTATGGAGCAGCAAATCTCTAACTTGCAGAAGATGCTAGAAAGCTTCATGAAAACTTCGACAGAGCAGACAAAGAAATTGGCGGAAAAAATAGACGATGGGCGAAGCAAAGGGAAGAGTGAGTCAGGAGAAAATTCCACAGCCAAAAGTCGTGGGAAAAATTCCTCTTCCAGTTCAATTGTGTCGAAAATAGCTAAACTGGATTTTCCTAAATACAATGGGGAGATTGACCCCACAAGCTGGATCTGTAGGGTTGAGCAATTCTTCGAATTTAAACAAATAGAGGATGAGGAGAAATTACCTCTGGCAGCATATCATCTTGAATCAGAAGCGCAGATGTGGTATCAACTCTTCAAAGAAAGTGAGGAGTTTTTGACTTGGGAATCCCTAAAGGCGGCTCTCCATACCCGCTATGGGCCAACAGCGTTTGAAGACCACTTCGGTGACCTCACCAAATTACAGCAAACTGGATCGGTGAAGGAATATCAACTCCAATTCGAACATCTACTTAGTCGAGTGGGTAAGTTATCAACTCAACACCAACTAGGCTGCTTTGTAAGTGGATTAAAAGGAAACTTAAGAACAGAGGTGCAAGCCGCACGACCCACCACGGTGACGGAGGCCATTGGGTTGGCGCGATTGTATGAAGCAAAATATGAAGCGAAAAATTGGAGTCTAAAAAAACCCCCAAATTCAGAGGACAAACGCATGAACCAGTGGGCAGTAACCCCCCCTCTTCCATCTGAGAATTTAACTCAGAGCAAGCCACCACCCACCCAACGATTGTCCCCTGCGGAGATGCAAGACCGAAGAGCCCAAGGATTGTGCTTCAATTGTGACGAAAAATTTGTTCCCGGCCATAGGTGCAAGAAGTTATTTTTGATTGAAGGCGTCTATGCGGATGAAGAAAATTGGGAGGAGGTAGATGTGTTCGAAGAAAGGAGGGCCGAAGAACCAATAATCTCCTTACATGCCAACACCGGAACACCCACGTCCCAGACGATGCGAGTAAAGGGGGCACTAGAAAGCCATGGATTGACGGTGTTGATGGATACCGGGAGCACCCACAACTTTCTCAATGCCCGCGTGGCGGCACAGCTGGGGCTAAGTCCCACCCACACCGGAATGCTACGGGTCACAGTGGCGAACGGCGAACGCATGAGCTGTTCCGGTCAGTGTGCTGGGATGCTGTTGAAGATCCAAGGAGAGGTATTTGTGATTGATTTCTTCTTGCTGCCCTTAGATTTGTGTGATATTGTGTTGGGAATGCAGTGGTTGAGAACCTTGGGTCCGATCCTATGGGATTTTGAAAGAATGTTTATGAGGTTTACCTGGAAAGGAAGAGAAGTAGTGATAAGAGGGATGAGGCCACCATTAAATCGTGTGGTGGAGGAGAGGAGCTTGAGCAGAGAGCTGAAAAGAAAGGGAGAAGGTTGGGTTTGTCAGATAAGGGCACATGAGAGGGAGAACACGTATGAAGGCTTATTACAGTGTATTGTATTAGGTGCACAAAGGGGTGGGCCGAGTTCTACTGAAACACAATTGGGCCTGGTATTAAAAGAATTTCCAGAAATCTTTGAGGAACCACAAGGTCTTCCACCCAATACAGCTCATGATCACAATATCCCACTTAAGCCAGGAAGCGGCCCAGTTAATGTGCGGCCTTATAGATATCCTCATTACCAGAAAAGTGAAATTGAGAAAATTGTCATGGGATTGCTACAGTCAAGGGTGGTCAGGCCAAGTACAAGTCCTTATTCCTCGCCAGTGTTGCTAGTAAAAAACCGTGATGGGTCATGGAGGCTATGTGTGGACTACCGAGCACTCAACCAAGTAACAATCAAAGATAAATTTCCCATCCCAGTGATTGACGAACTCCTCGACGAACTTAATGGGGCCCACATCTTCTCCAAGCTAGATCTCAGATCGGGCTACCACCAAATCAGAATGGCGAAGGATGACATTGAAAAGACTGCATTCCGAACTCACCACGGTCACTACGAATTTCTCGTGATGCCGTTTGGTCTAACAAACGCACCTTCCACTTTTCAGTCTCTTATGAACAATATTTTTGGGGACTTTCTACGAAGGTATGTCTTGGTTTTCTTTGATGACATTTTAATATATAGTAAAACATAGGAGGAGCATCTGGTGCACTTACGTCAGGTTTTGAGTATTCTAAAGGCTCAACAGTTGTTTGTTCGGAGGGATAAATGTCAGTTTGGACAAGACACTATAAGTTATTTGGGCCATATAATTTCGCAACAAGGGGTAGCCATGGATCCTGATAAAATTCAAGTCATGATACAATGGCTCAAACCATTGTCTGTTAAGGCCCTTAGGGGTTTCTTGGGACTAACCGGATATTATAGGAAATTCATTAAGGGTTATGGCTCCATCGCTGCCCCATTAACTCAGCTACTCAAGAAAGATGCATTTGTTTGGTCGGAAGCAGCAGATAAGGCTTTTTCTCTCTTAAAGCAAGCTATGACTACGGGACCCGTATTAACTTTGCCAGATTTCAACAAACCCTTCATTGTGGAGTGTGATGCATCGGGTTCAGGAATCGGTGCAATTCTTATGCAAGACTCAAGACCCATTGCATTTTTTAGTCAAGCTTTAAAAGGAAGAAATCTATCTCGTTCTACATATGAAAGGGAAATGTTAGCTCTAATCGTCGCCATCCAGAAATGGAGACCATATTTGCTTGGCAATAAATTTATCATCAGAACATATCAAAAAAGCTTGAGATATTTGTTGGATCAAACAATAACCACAGAAGCTCAGCAAAAGTGGTTGGTCAAATTATTGGGCTATGACTTCACCATCGAATATAAGAAGGGCCTTGAAAATTCTGTTGCCGATAGCTTATCAAGAAGAGAAGAGCCTAGCCATGTGTTGGCCCTCTCAAGTCGCGTTCCTCATTGGCTAGAGCCCATTCAAGAAGAAATAGCAACCGAAAAGGAGCTGCAAGATTTGGTCCGAAGAATTCAACAAGGAGAATCCGTGGGTCCATGGAGCTATAAATCTGGCCTAATATTCTACAAAAATCGTATATATTTGAGGTCTGACTCTCCCCTCACAAGGGCTATAATCCATGAGTTCCATAGTAGCTCACATGAAGGTTTCAGCAAGATGTGGCACCGACTCAAGGCAGTTTTTTATTGGCAAGGGGCGAGTTCTCAAATCAAATCATACTTGCGGGAATATGACATTTGCCAACGCAACAAGAGTGAGACCACCAAACCGGCAGGTTTACTACAACCTCTGCCTATTCCGACAGTCATATAGGCCGACATTTCTATGGATTTTGTGGATGGGTTACCGAACTCCCAAGGTAAGACAGTGATCTTTGTGGTGGTAGATCGTCTCTCTAAGTATGCTCATTTCATTCCATTGAAACATCCCTATTCGGCGGCTAGTGTGGCCCAAGTTTTCTTTGATAACATATTCAAACTACATGGACTGCCAACATCTATTGTGTCAGATCGAGATCCTGCTTTCACCAGCAAGTTTTGGCAAGAGCTCTTTCAATTGCAAGGTACTCGGTTTAATTTTAGCTCAGCATATCATCCTCAAACGGATGGTCAGACAAAGGTAGTCAACCGTACCTTAGAAATGTACCTCCGTTGCTTCACAGGGGACAAACCCACGGATTGGGTCAAGTGGTTATCTTGGGTTAAGTATACATACAATACTAGTTATCATGCTAGTACTGGCAAGACCCCTTTTGAGGTGGTATACGGCCGACGGCCTCCCACATTACTCTCTTATATCCCAGGGACTGCAAGAGTAGAAGCAGTGGAACATGATCTCTTGGAAAGAGATCAGTTGCTCAAAAATGTGAGACTCAAGTTACAAGTGGCTCAGAATAGAATGAAACAGATATATGATAGTGGGCACCATGAGCGTGTTTTTCTGCCGGGTGATCAGGTGTATGTTCGCCTCCAACCCTATAGGCAACATTCCTTGGAGAAGCGGTCTAACATAAAGCTAGCGGCCAAGTTCTACGGACCATACCGCGTGTTGGAGCGTATTGGTGAAGTCGCTTATCGGGTGGAATTACCAGCTAAATCCAAGGTTTATCCAGTTTTCCATGTATCGTTACTTAAACTTAAGGTGGGCAACCAAGTGTCCACAAGTACTGTTATGCCTGAAGTTAACAATGGCAAGTCTCCACAACTTCAGCCTCAAGCTGTCTTAGAGTACCGTGGCAACACCGACAACAAGCAAGTCCTCATCCATTTGCAGGGATTCAGTCCAGCAGACACTACTTGGGAAGAATTGTCCAACATGAAGGCTCGCTTTCCAGATTTTGTCCTTGAGGACAAGGACACACTCAACGGGGGAGGAATGTTACAAGCCTAGTATTGTAGTACTATTTCAATAAGGAGGTGTACTCCACTATAGGTTAATAAAAGTATTTTAGTCCTATTCTAATAAGGAAACTTTCTCACTGCCGTGTAGGTCAAGGATACTCTCTTTTGTTTTTCCTAGTCTAGGTAGTATTACTTTTACAAATCCTAAAAGGATTTGACCTAAATTGTAGTTCTATTTAAACCCATGTTTGGGGTACAATGAAGCATCCAAAAATTAATTCTCAAACCTAGTGTTTGGAGGCCTAGGAACCTCAGATTTCCTACCGTTCATTATTTAGCGAAAATAGGTCGGAATAAGAAGCAAGATCCTGCTTCTTTTCCGCTTGACAGGCGAATTACACGCTCAGTTACGAATTCTCGTAACAACAACCCTTATAAAATGATCTTCGAGGAGTTAGACCCTCTCTTGAGTGGAGACTTGTGGCATGATTTTGATCACCCTTTTCATGATATATTTTTGGGGTTTCTGTAGCGTTATTACCAGTTATATTGTAGTCCTTCATTTGAGCAAGAACTTCAGTTATCTTTTGCTTACAATGATGTCTAGACTTGGTTTGTAACATTTGAAATTTTTAGACTTAACTTATTAACTTATAATATTTTATATTTGACTTGATGACCGATCTTGGACCGAGACATTTGATGCTATCTTTACGCTAATTTACATTATGATGTTTTAGTTAAATGCTCTAGTATTACTTATTCATGGTTGTAGAATTGACTATCTTATTATACTAGTGACAAGCCTCTTGTTGTAAGCCCTCTAATGATGGTACCGGATTCTCGCATCTTATTTACTCAATAAACAGAGATGGGGAGACGGATTAGGAGTTAACTACCAGTTAATTAATGTCACGAGGCGTTATAAAATCTATATGTTTTCAAGACACAACACCATTCCTTACTACCTATTGTCACTGCTTTAGTTCCCATGAGCAATCATTGTCATAATGCTCAGCGTAATAAATGAATGCAGTGACGACAATTTACAGTCTGGGGAAGGGGTGATCATGGGAATCCAATGGGAATGATTTGATGTAGACACCCTCATCATAATCCCCATAGGCCGACTTACTCACCAAGTCGCCTAGGGGAATTGGGGTGCAACTATAGTACACAAATGTAAAAAGGCCTAGGTGGCTTGGTCAAGGGCTTGTCGGCCCAAAGGCAACCCCAATGCCTAAGGTCGGTGCTCACCAAGCATCATGCACACATGATACACTACAACCATTCCCCTTTCATACGCCCCAAACGATAACAAATCCTATAAAGGAATGGTATCCATCTATTTATTAACTTGCTTATCTAAGACTTGTATAAAAAAAAAAAAGGGTCGTTGGTGGTACTCCTTTGAAGGAAAGTAAGTTACAAACCTTAAATGCCATACTATTTTGAACCCACTCGATAAGGGAGAAGAGTCGTTGAATTTGACATCAAAGAGGAAATGAAATCATGAAGACACACCCACATTCCATAGGGTCCCCTTCACCATCGATAAAAGCCTAATTAAGTCCACTTGCTAACTAATGACGAAAAACCTCTATAAAAGTTGAAACGGTCCACGTAATAGGTACACAAGCTCTTTCATATTTCTTGCTTTTATTTTGTTCATACACACTATCAAATTCACACTTGCTAACTTAAATATGAAAGATGATTATATTGTCGCAGCCAGTGTGCCACTTTGAGTCTTGGCCTTTGTTGTATGTCTTCGACATTGAAAGTTCAGCGTGCATAATCATTGTATCAACATACGAGATCAAGATTTCCAATAATATCAAGATATTGTAATTCTTAAATTGTAGCTCAAGATAATGCAAAATCATTATTATTATTATTATTATTATTTTTTCAAACTTATTAGAGGAGATTTTGGTCCAAAGGATACTTTTTAAAATTATGTGCACAAAAACAAACTGAGCACTAAAATGAAAAATATCTCATCACTGGCCTAGAAAGTAAATAGAAGAAAAAGACTATTTTGAAGCATTTATGATGTGTAGACTCTATATAGGAGAAGAAGAATCCCCCCATTTCCCCCCATTTCATTTGAAATGGAAAAGTTCCTCGTCTATTAATTCTTGGATCCTAAAATCATCCCACATAAATGTTCCTAGAAGATGGTGAGCCATAGTCATGAGTCCAAACGCCAGGCTGGTCAATCAATTATGAATTTTTATAATAAGCTCCACATTTAAAACCACAATTTACAAATAAACACATAAAATCTCATACTTTCTTCAAACTCTACCTACACACTTCATTTTTTGCTTCAAGCATCACTACTTTATCAACATTTTTATACATCTTACTTCACATGCAAGAAGCAACAAGTGAAGTTCAAGTTCAACCCTAAACCCTATTTTTTTATTTCCTTAATCCGATTCATTTATAGACTCAAAACCTCCGAGTTCGAGTCCAAGCCTCTCAGATGGTCAGACACCCCCAAAAGTCAACTCTACCAGTTTCGGTTTTGGTTGTTTATGTACACAAGCCCTATCCACATTAGCTCTGGTTCAACGTATCCCAAAGCGCTGCACAATGCCTCCGGGCAAACCCGACCCGCCTCTCCTCCAAATCATAAACCACCTCGAACCCCTGCTGCTGATAGTTCCCGAGTGTGGCGGCAGGCCCACCATCCAACTCCTCATCATCTCCACCGTTCATCAACATCAAACACCCAACATTCCTCTTCTTATCACCGTCCAAAAATTCATAAAAATAATTCGTCCTAGGCAGCACCACACTGGATCCGTTCCCCACGAAGTGCAATACCACGCGAGGGACATTGACGACCTTGCGGTAGTAATAACAGGGCCCGAGCCCGGTCTTGCCCTCCACCTCGCTCGCCCGCTCGTGAACTCGCCCGACTCGGCGGTCGAACTCGGTCACCACCGAGTCGTACAGACTCGCCGGCAACATCGTGAACGTGGTCCCCGAGTCCACAACCATCCCGCCGTTTCCTCTCCCATCAACTCGTTTCAGAGCCTCCGGCGCCGGAATATTCCTCTTCCCGACGGAGATTCCCTCGAGCCCAACGCAGTAGAAGTAGGGGTGCTTCGGGTTCTCGAGCATCGACGTGTACACGAACCGAATCCCGCCAGTGCCCAACTCTTTCTTCTCGTCGTGGCGACCGAGAATGAGTGGACTCGGCCGGCGGACTCGGTCTTGGTCGAAGGAGTGAGAGACCAAGCAGTAGGAGAAGCGGTTGCCTAGCTGGGGAGAGAAGCCGGCGAGCTGGGCCGGCAGAGAAAGCAAGCCACGGCCGAATCCGGCGACCCCAATAGGCTCACCAAGGGCCGAGTGGGCGCACCCGAAAGTGAAATTTGGAAGAAGCAGAGAAGAATGGAGTGAGGTGGGTACGGACAAGGTGTCTCTGTATAGGCGAGCGATTAAGCTTCCATCGGCGTAGGCAAAGTAGAAAGGTGGGCAGGAGAAGGAGGAGCATTCAGACATTTCTATGGACTCCAAAGGACAGCGAGCAATGGCGCAGAGATCGGAGGAGGAGTGGGAGGAGTGGACGGCGGAGCAAGCCCGGGACTTGCATGAAACAGAGGCATTTTTGGGGACTTTGGGTGGGGGAGCGGTGGTTGACGGGTTGTATTTCCCTTCGCAGAGAATGCATTCGAAGGGGGAACAGGGGAACCAGACAAGGTCGGAGCCGGTATCCATGTACAGAGAGATGGGTTGGGGAGGGTTGGAGCCCAGAGTAAACGACAGCGTATAATCGCTGCCAGGGGAGAGCGGGAGGGAGACCTGGCGGCGCTGCAGGTGGTGGCCGCGGAAACGAGCGGCGGAGCGGGTGGAGGTCGATTTGAGGAGGTGATGTGTACTGTTGAATTGGGTTCTGGAGAGCGAGTGGGTTAAAGGCATCAGCACAATCTCCGAGAACGAAACAGAGAGGCTTGAAAAGCAGAGTGCGAAACAGAGCAGGGAGAGTGAGGAAGCCATAAATTAAATTTACAACCAAAGAACAGAGCTTTGGAAATTTTACAGAGTCTCAGAGGGTTTGACTTTGCTCAGGGAGAGAGAGAGACGTGAGAGGGGGATTTATAAAGGGGATTGGGGAGTAGAAGAGGACGAAGGTTCTGGTGTGTTGTTGGGCATGGCAGGGCATACTTGAGAACAGAGTTATCCTTTAATGCTCTGTATTTAGCTGTGATAATCACTTCAATTACCAAAAAAAACTTTTAATTATAATAATATTAACGGTGGAGACACTTGTGATTATGAAGGGGATTGATTCCAGCGGCTGCAAATTATACTTGTGAATTCTTGCTTCTCTGCTAATCTGCTTGCCCACAGTTCGAATTCTATTTTAAATTAAATTTCATTTCTTTCTTACATTTAACGTTAAATTATTATTTTTTATTATGTAAATATTATGTTTTAGTTCATTTATATAAAAAAATATACATCAGGAGAACATTATTTTAAGAAATATTCATATCCTGTTGGATGGAAAGAACCCACTACCAAACCCAACAGCAGCCATAAGGGATTTCTTTAATGTTGTCAATCATAATTCGTATGCAAGAGTGTTTGGTTTGAAAATATTGCTTTATCGACATTTTTTTATTTTAGAATATGATATTTCTTTTTCAATAGAATACCGAGAATGAAACGAATTTGTAAGATTATTCATGTGAATAATCGTTTGTCAAATGGAAAATTCTCATTTTACTGAGATCAATCTTTCATGTGCTTATATTTTTGAGGACAGTTACACTTACAAAATATTTTACAAAAAATACTCGTACAAAGTTAGGTGGCATAATATATGTAGAATTCACCTTTAAAAATCGGCTTGCAAAAAAAGGGCATCCAAGAGCTATATACATGATCAAGATTAGACTTAACCCATGTGGAACACTAGGGTAGTAACATACTACCATGCTCCATAGTCAACGATCACGGCGGCCCACTTTATCGGCATTGATCCAATGGTAGTCATTTCTAACGGCGGATAACAAAGTTAGGTGGCACAATATAAGTAGAACTTACCCTTGAAAACCAGCTTGCAAGGAAAGGGCATTCAAGAGCTATATACATGATCAAGATTAAACTTAACCCATGTGGAACACTAGGGTCGTAACATACTACCACACTCCACAGTCGACGTCCACAGCGACCCACTCTATCGACACTGACCCGATGGTAGTCATTTCTAACAGCAGATTTTGACAAACTTCGGCAACAATTGTTGCAGATTCCAAATATATATATAGTCTATTCCTCTAATTTTTTAGTCCTCAATTTAAAGATTAGTAATTTTCATAAGAATGATTATTCCAACACTATTTTTTCCAAACTATAAAATAGATATTCCTTTCCATCGGTTTAATCCTTTTATACTGAAAGTATCCTTAGTCAATAGTGAGACTCTAGCTACTATGTGAAACTGTAATTTACTTCTATGCTTACTCAAAGTACGTATACCTTACCTTGCATATGTTGTCTTGAAGGGAAGTAGTTTTCTTCATTCACAATTTTGGAATATCACATTGCATTCTTCAATAATGCAAAGAGGGATATAAAACAATACAAATAGACTTTTAAATGAAATTCAAATCACAAATTAGTTATTATTATTATTATTATTATTATAAAGAAAGACAGTGACTGCGATTTAAAGGAATAGAAATTATTTTGTGCATGACCTCTTGTTATGTGAAAGGTTGCTGGGCATTATGAGAGCACTGAACATTTCTTAATGTCCTTTCCAATTGTTTTCAGTATATAATGCCCAACACTTTCAGCATTTATGGGGACCCCCATTTTTGTAATTCTTAAGCCGAAAAGGAGGAGTCTTTGGAGGGGAAGGGGATCCTCATTCCTCTGCATTGCAAATTTGTTAGTATTTTTAAATGGGTAAAATTGTCATTTTAATTTTTTTTTTGGACAATATTATCCCTTTTTAAAAACACTAACCGCTCCCGATCCTTCTCCCTTTGGAGGAGGGTTATTATATTTTTCGAGAAATACTACCCACATTTTCTCACTTCAATACTTCCACTCTCGCACTTTTTGACGTACATTAGTGAATTTTTATTGACTTTTAAACTTCATGTCGAGTGTGAGAATGGAAGTGCATGAGTAATAGTATGTGTAGTATTTCTCATGGGAGTAAAAAATTAATTATACTGTTTATTTAATAATTTTTAGAGAATTTTTTAAATTTTGGAGGACTATTACACTAATCTTGTGTGTAGTTCGGCCCTCCATGGGAAAGAGTGTGTGTTGCATGGGCATTTTACATAATTTAGTGGAAATTTCACTTAACTCCCATAAATTTCTATTACTTTTGTAATTACTCTCACAAAGTTTTTTTTAATGTATTAACCTTCTATTTTTTTTTTTTTTTTTTAATTTCACCATTCCGTTAAGTTTTATCATTAAATTCTAATGGAAGGGGTGTCAAATTTACTAAAATACCCTCCCTTTGTTTTTTAAGAAAAAAATTGCCAATATTTAATGTAATATGCAAAAATACCCACGCTTAAATATTTGCAATTTTTTTTTTATAAAAAATTAAGGGTATTTTAAAAATTTAACAAAAAAAAAAAATTAACCCAATAATATTACGAAAAATTAAAATTTCAATACATTAAATTAATTAATTTTTTTTAACGTTAAGGAGTAATTATTGAAAATATCAATTATATAGGTAGTAAATAAAACAATTTGACCTTTTAAGAAAAAAACAATTTGGGGTCTAAAAGTTAAGTCAAGCTTACGCAAGGTCGACAAAGTGAAGTAGGCCCAAATACTTAGTCGGCACGTTTGACTGAGAAGTATGACCTGTCCATGCCATTCATTCTTCAAAACAAACAGTACTTGTTTTTTTTTTTTTTTTAATTGAATAAGGGAAAAAAGGCTATAGGAAAAAACAGTACTTGTTAATACAAGAGGAATAACTTCCCTTAAATCTTTGAACTACTGAAAAATTTATTAAATTTTAAAATCTCTCGATTTAATTTTATGGACTTTTAATATGATTTAATTGACTTAATTAACGAAAATGACTAAAAAGACCAAATTACCCTTCGAATTTTTCTTTTTGTTTTTAATTTTTAATATGAAATTAAGAGAAAATTTAAAATTTTATAAAAAAGTCATGGATATAAAAATCATTTTATTACTTTTAACGTTCAAAATTTGATGGAATGGGATACATTGCATCAAATTAAAAGTTCAGGAGGATAAAATTGAGAATTTTTAAAATTTGGGAGGGTCTTAAGTAAAGTTTCCTTTAATACTTTTGAATCGTTTGATTTTTTTTTTTTGATTTTTTTTTTTTTTTTTTACATGTTGCATAAAGGGAGGGAAAAGGGGAGAATTTCCAATTTGACATTGGAATCTCGTGGCTACCATTCGTGATTCTGTCTTATTTGAATTTTAGATCGTGGGTATGATCCTCGATTCTCCCAGACGGCGCCAACTGTTGAGACAATTGTCAATCTAGGTAGCAACTTGAATCCAAAGCTTTGCTAAGAGCATATTTGAGATTGTGTTTGAAAAATAGAGCTTTTAAATCAAAATGAGTTTTTGCTAAAAATGTGTTTTGACTATTTTTTGACTCTTAAAAGAGCTTTTAATTTTTTACCAAATGAATACTTTTTTATTCAAACAAACTTTTTGAGTGTTAAAAATATTTTTAGGTACCTCAAACGCAATCTCAAACCAACCCTAAAAGTAGAGGAATGATCGGTGATCAGTGATGGGAGGCCACCGTTTTATATATATGATCTCATGACCCCATGCATCTTTGTTTCTGATTTTCTTTGTTAGATTGGCATAAAAAGGGGAAGACAATATATTTTGTCCGAAGTGGAATGGGGGGTCCCATGGAGCAAAGTATATGGGACTATTGTCCTGCAAGCGAAAGCCAAGAGTACGTTGACCTTGGTCAACTGCAGGTAGAGCCATTGAATCAATCCTTCCATCCCATATTGTCTACCTTCATCTTATGCACCTCGATACAAAATCCTCCAAAAATATCTACATAGATTGCCTCTATAAAAGTTATTGAAGATGGATACATGCATTATAAAATTATTCTTTTGATTTATTTATATATAATAAGAATAATCATTTATTCTTTAAAATTCTCCATTCTTTAGGTTAATTTCTGAACTTAGTTCTTCAATATACACATGTGATGTGAAAAATAATGGAGTTTTATATTGAAAAAATGTGCCAAATGATATAATTAGATCCAAACTAGTTATGTTGTACTTTTGTTTTTTTGTTTTTTGTTAAGATGAGTGAAGGTAAAATTACAACAGCAAAGTAAAATTATAAATACATACAAAAATTATTACAATCAGGTGCTATCTATGATTTTGTAATTTCAGAGCATGTGGTTATGACTTTTGTAAAGTATTATGCTTTGCGCTGTAAGAGTTTTTTGCTTTACTCTATTATAACTTTATGTTCGTATTCTTTAATCAATGAAATCATCATATTTCCGTTCAAAAAAAAAAATATATAAATAACCAAAACAAAGACCCAAAAAATAATATGATCCATTGGATCCATTTCACAATCATAAAGAGGAACCTCATGATGAACAAAGTAAGAGGGAAAGTTGCTAACGGTATTGATAGTAGCGGTTCATTACGAACTCCAAAAAACAGCTGCGAAAACTAAGAAATAACTGTACAAATAAATAATGAGTCCCTACCATGGATAGTTTGCTTGACCCTGAATTTTTTTTTTTTTACAATCAAGCCCCTTAAAATTGAACTTCTAGTTTTGTCCTCGAATGCAACATTGATATTATGTTATTGTAGAAGAAAATCTTGGATTAGCTGAAGTTAGAGTAATAAAAAATACACGTACTTTGATACAGTGTATATCTTTTTATTATATTATTATAAAGCTATGAGTAGAAAAGCCTAGAGAGCTGACACGTGGTAACATGAGCTGGATTATGTCTATTCAGTATTCAGTCTGTCCGACTTTATTTTGGATTCTGGTGCGCCCGCACTGCCAAGCAATCAGAATGAAGCCCCCCAGCTGCCGACCCCACCCCTAGTCGTCACCTCACAATTAAACTCATGGCAGCATATAAGACAGAAATTTAAATATAAAAGTGAATAGTTTTGAGTATTTTCACTATTTTGTTTTTTATTAATATTTTTATTTTGAGAAAAAAAAAAAGAAAGACATACGGAATAAGAAAAGCTTAACAAACATATTTAATTTGTAATTCTTATCAAAAAAATATTCAAATTATATATAGTGACTTGAATTCTTTTACTTGGAAATGTTATGATATAACACTTTTTTTTTTTTTTTTAATAAAAAACAAAAAATATTTCTAAAATATATTAACAAACAGATCCGTTTATTGTCTCGACAATTGATACTTTACTTAATGATAAATGTGTTTGTAAGATTTCCTTTTCAGGAAATGAAAACGTTATTTATTATGAGTCTTACAAATTTAATGACTGGTTTTTAAAAAAAGTTGTATATAAAAAAGACGGGAGAATGACGTTTAGATTTTGCCTTAAAAATTTTATGTTTCCCTAAAAGAAACTTGTTTTTCCAATGTTGAATGCAGAGGAAGAAATGAAATTGACATTAAAATGACATTAAAATGGAAAAAAAGAAGTTTATGCTCATTTTCCATGCTTTAAAAAGTGGGGAGAGAGAGGATTAAGGTTGCATTTTGACCTAAAATATTAATTTTGCCAAATACTTAACTACGTTTTTAAAAATTATGTTTTCAAATCACAAAGAAGGTAATTTTTTTTGAAAACACAATTTTAAAAATTAAACTGCAATTTTGCCAAACGCTTAACTACGTTTTTAAAAATTATTTTTTCAAATCGTACATTTTAATATAATCTTATTTTCACTGTTACTTGAGCCAAATTGAATAATAGTGTATAGCAATCTACCAAATAACGTTAGTCGATAAAATAAAGGGTCATAGGATGGAGAGAGACAGGTGTATGCATGGATTGAAGGATACAAAATAAGAATACAAACTAAAGAAGCCCCCCATCATAATTTGGTGATACATGAAACACAGCTGTATACGCTGCAAACCTACGACCATATATATCATGCTTGAAAATGACGTCGTTTCTCCCACCCATACTTCTTCATCGTCTTCAAATAATGCTTGCGGCTGCCATGCCTACACCACTACTGTCCGACTCGCAGTCTTTTTCGCCAGCTACATATATACTCTAACAGAACATATAATGGAAGGTGTATATATATTTATTTATTTATTTGTGCAGCTAATTGATGGGATGGTATAACAATATAATAAAATGGTCTGACTTGTTTCATTCTGTTTGGTAGAATTGGTAGTCATAATTAAGGATGTAAGGATGTTGTGCTAAATATATTTTTATTAATGTTATATTTTACATTTTTATTCTGTAAATATCATACAATATTAATGTGACAGTTTCAATTAATTCTTAAATTTTATTTATTTTCTTTAATAATAATTGATCCAAGAATTTAAAACTGTCATTTCAATATTGAGAAATATTTGTCAAATAAAAATTACATTATTTATGTTTTTTTTTTTTATAAGCAATTACATTATTTATGTTTGTTTGTTAGTTTCATAGCTTGTAAATTGTAAGTCATCAAATATATGATTACAAATGCCAAAGAGTGGCAGTAATTAATGAGTAACCTTATCTCCATCCTCCTTTTCCCTCCCCCTTACTCCCCTCTTCTTCCCCCCTCCTTCCTTTTTTTTTTACTGCGCTGCCTCCGTCCGCCCTACACCATGCTGCGCCGCTCTTCGCCTCCCCGAAATCGGTTGGGCTTTTCGCCTCCTTCGCCTCGGTTGTTGTAGCTGTTTGTTGGTTTTTTTTATTGTGTTTTTGTTGTTTTTTTGAATAAGGATTTGACTTCTCCTTAGATCTGCTTTCATGAGCGATCTTTGGGGTGAAGGTTTTTGTCTTGGTCTTTGGGTCGAGGATGATTAGTTTCAGTGTAAGGTTTTTGTCCTTATGGCTGAGAAAATAAATGTTAGGAATATGGGCTACCTATGTATTAGATTGAGTCTATTTAGAGCAGATCTGTTCTATAACTGAAATTTGGATATGGGTTAGCAGATGTTGAAGTCATAGATAAGACTTGATTATAAGATTTTTATATTTGTCTCTATGACGTTGTAACCTTATACTTTGGCTATAATTTATTGCTTTATGATGTAATGGCTTTATGCTCTTGATATTTTTCAATGAATGAATATGAAAAATTCTCTTGAAAATAATAATAATAATAATAATGAGTAATGCTACATAATATATTCTTATTTCACTTCTATTTTATTGGATTGATATGACCGTACCCATCAATCTTTAAAAATGTATTTTTAAATTTTATCTCCATTTTCTCGGATAATATGAGACACTAAAAGAGCCCATCAATCCTTAATAAAAGAACAAAAAATATTTAAGAACCGATGATACTGCCACATAAGCCCAATAAATTAAAAATGTAGCAAAGAGCATTTATCTCCTCTTAATTAATTATTAGTGGATATGATTTGACTAATGAAATCCAAAGTGAATCAATAATTTTGTGGTCCATTCGTTCCATTCGTAAAGTATGATACTATCAACCGGCCATAATGAATGATGTGAAAGGTCAAAAGTCATACCTACATTTATTTTGGTGGACCAAAATGCTGATTAATATATCAATTACTTGGTTAATGAACCTTGTTATTGCTTTTGCTTGTAGAATGAGTAAAGTGAATTTGTCCATTTTATTCCATTTCTTTCAACTTAAGGATGGACACCGACCATCCTTTCCCTTTTACATCATTTCCATGCATTTTAAACATATGTTTAAGGCAACACCATCCGACAAGGATGCACAAAAATTGCCTGACAAATAATGTGAGAGAACTCACCTGCTTAAATAAATTTCAACCTGTTCGACGACCTACCTAGATAGTAGACAAGTGAATTCTATATGAGGTCCTTCATATTATTTGTCCAAATTGCTAGCGATTAGGACAGATAATTGTTGTGGATCCCAATCTTATAACAACTCCACTTTTACCAAATTTCATGAAAGATTGTGGCACAAGTTATCAACTATGAAAGGGAGGGGACTTTCATCATAAGTTGTGCAAGCTGTGATGTACAATGCAATCCCATTACACAAGATGCATGTGAGCAGATGATGATCTCGTGTTGTATTCATCTGCAGCCAGCAGGCTCACCTCCACTCGCATACAAATTCTAAGCCATTGCATTGCAGGATAATGCAAAATATTGCTCACTTTAACCTCATCAACAACAACAACTACTTTTTGTGTTGTACAATATCGTCATGTGGTGAGCCCATCAATGTCAAATTGTCAATGCTCAAAACCGACCTAATCTCTCTAACCAACAAAAATCCATCCATGCCTCACAATGATTCAAAGAAACAGTTAAAGATGAAAGCAGAGTAGCTGTCACTGTCCTACCCTATAGGCTGGATATCAATCACCTTTTAGCTAAGGATGACCCTGTTTAGAATTTCATGTTTATTAGGAAAATATCCATCCATGATGAAGATTACAGATCATATGAAAACAACATGAGCATTTTTATAGCAAAAAAATTACCATTTATCAGATGTTGGAAGAAAGACTATGCCTGCCAATTTTGACATCTACCACCTAAAGGACTCAGCACATGTGGCATAGAAAAGGGAATTATGTCACACCGGAACACTTTTTCAAACAAAAAATAAAAAGCATCAACAAACAGTGAGTTATCCAAAATGCTATACGATTACGCAATCTCTCACAAAGCCTTCCTTGGCAAGGGTTCTCATGTGAATAACATACAGCCTTGGATTAGGAATATCAAGTATTGATAAATAGGAATATCCATAGGTTGTTCATTATGCTATTAGACATGAAGCATCAGGAATTACACATCATCTTAGAGGACAACTGCACCCAACATTATTCAACACAACATAATACAACATTTCAACAAGCCAAAAACTTACACCACTAGAATGTATTATACCCAAGCTTATAGGCAAAGGCCATATCTTTATACTTTGTATAGAGATCAATCATAAGACGATCATACTTTTGAAATAACAGGTGGTAAAGGCCTTAACTTCTCCAACAGCTTCTCGGCTTCAAGAAACCCAAGCGATCCCAGAGACAAAAATTTTATAGATTTCCATCTGTTCAAGCTCGTAGAGAATTAGAATGTATGTATGCAATTTCTAAGAACAAATACAGTCAATGAAAACAATATATAACATTAAAAAAAAAAAAAAAAAAAAAAAAATTAAGGTGACATAAGAAACACCAGGTAACTAACCTGGGTGTGTATGGTAGCGCCAGACAGTGAAGGTGTAGATGGTTAACAGAGTTCAACGGAGGTTGATGAAAGCCAAATCAGGCCCTGTAAAACAAGGTGAGCTTGAGCTCAGCTCAAGATCAACCTTGTAAAGACCTACTTGAGCAGCCTCCAGCTACGCTCAATCTTGAGCCTTTCACTCAGCTTGACTCAACTTTTCAAAAAAAAAAATGAGCTGCTCAAGCTCAAGTGGAGACAGGCTTATTCAAGGCTTCGATTCAGATAACTCAAGAGGTAAATGAGCAGAGATTGAATGATGTAAAGAAATATGAAACCTATTTGTAAAATGGAGCAACACTAAATTCAGGTTACCTCTGACCTACTTGTTCCCAAATTAAGTCTGAATGCTTACTTTTTTTTTTTCCTAATCCATTGACCTAATTTATTGTGTATAATTAAGGGTACAAGGGATCACAAGAAAATCTTAAAATCAATAACATCTTAGACCAAAATTACAAAAATTGAAAGAAAAAAAGGACATCCAAGAACATAAAATGAAGGGATATGTTGTTTAATGTAACCCCAAATTACAAGCAAACAAAAGAACATCTGCATCCTTCACTGGCCAGTATTTCCATTAAAATATTATATATTGTATGTATCTGCTAAAGGTTGGTAAAAACACATATATAACATAAGCAATTAGACAAAAATATAGATATTAAAACTTATCATAAACTAGTTTTCAAATCTGCAAAATTACTGAAATCTCTCTTTAATGAACAATCACTTTGCATAGAACCAGCAATAGATAGTCTTGAAGGCTTCATGAACAAGAGACAATACCTGTACTGCGTGCTCTGAGGTGCATCTTGGCTTAATAGCGTTTTCCCTACCTCTAACATGTGACTTACTGGATAAAACAGAAAAAAACAGAATATTAAGGCATCTTTGGTGAAGTTTTCCAAAAGTGTTTTGGAAAAGGTGAAAATTGAGACGTTTATTAGTGGGAGCCGCATTTGAAAAAGTGTTGTTTGTAAGATCTACAAAAGACAATTCGTTTGATAAACTTAGAAGTGTTATATATTTGGGCTAGCTAGAGGTAGCTTCCATGGGAGGCAGCCGCCACCTCTGTGAAGGCTGCCACTGTGGTGGCCACCATGTAGATTTGGCGGCCACCATGAAATTGCTAGACAAATCTGGTGGCCCTGCGGTGGCTGCCAGAAAGATTTGACTGCCAGAAAGATCTGAAGGACACTACGGGCTGCAAGACATATCGGCAGTCACCCGTGGTGGCCACCTTGTGGATCTCCCAGCCTCCACTTTTTTAAAATTTTTAATATGCAACTAGATATCTGAAAAAAAAAAAAAAAAAAAAAAAAAAAGAAAAGGAAAAAGAGTTTGTGTTTTATTATTTGATAAGTGTTTTATAAAAATCCTTTTGTTTTTTGAAAAATGTGTAGTGGCAGGGACCACATCTGAAAACCCGTTTGGATAACTGTTGTTTGAAAAGTGTTTTCAGTATTTGAAAATTGACAATAGTTTCTTAAAATTTTGCCAAACCAATCCTTAGACTGAAAAAAAAAAATGAAGTATCAAAATGGGAAGTCCCAAACTGGTTCAAACTATTAAATGAAATGCAATGGCTAGACATTTTCCTTACCTAAGGAGTAGTCCTCAGTTCTCCTCTGGAGATTCTTTACAGAAGGAATGTGCTCCACAGGAATCACCAAGTAATGCCTATAAAGTTGTCATGCAATTGAAATGGTCCACATGGTCAAACTAAAAAAAAGAAGTCGTAAACATGGGTGCTGGTAGGACCCAAAAGTGCCAAATTTCAAAATGGGATTGGCATGCTAAACATTATCAATAACACAAATATGGCAGAAGAATCCCATCTAGGTGTTTAAGAGTGTTGCAGACACAATTACAGAATCGGAGACCTCATGCTATGTGTTAGGCTCACTAAAACTGGAAAATGGGTGCTGGGGTAGTGGTCTATGCAGCGTGAATTGTGGGAAAAGAGAGTCTCCGTTTTGCACCACATAAAACAAGGCAAAATGAAGCACCTTCGTGGGGGTGTTTCGTATGTCAGATTATGTGACCATGGGATAGAGCAATTCCTTGGGATAGAATAGTGGGAAGTTTGCACATTGTGGTGGGTGTCCTTTGGGGGGTGGGGGGACAATGATGTGGGGTATGGAAAATAATATTTCCTGTATGTGTGCAGAGTGGGTACGAGTGATAAGAGTTGGAAAGTGGATTACGGACTAGTTCTGGGTAGATCAGAAAAAAAATAAATAAATAAATAAAACCCTCATTCCATCATTCTTAAGTATGGTTCCAATCAAATTTGGATCTTGTTTAGTAATTAATTTTCGATTTCTTGAACTGGTCCATTTGGTTCTTGTCAATTGGTATCTGAATCAATGACAACCAAAAAGAAGAGGATTAAGAAGCTAAAAGACATGCACGGGTGAATGAAGGCATTCGCAATCTGAAGTGGCAGCAAGGGTAGAGGCCCAAGCTGCTATTGAAAGGTTGCAATGGGTGAAGAACACCCTAATGGAGCTACTATGACCGATCAGGGGTTCCGGCAATCAAATTGACTGGTCACCAACGAGCTCCACAGATAAAGGGTCTTCTTCAGCACCTGCTACCGAAGGCAACATAGTGACTCCAGAATTTGTCTCCCCTATATATAAAGATGGGATTTCCGTGCTATTTGAGTGCGGACTCGACAAAGTGACTCAATTGAGTGGCTCACTTCTTTTTTTTGATAGGTAATATCAATGTATTAAAAAGCGCAAGGGGCGCAACCCATGTACACAAGAAGTATACAAAAGAGCCCACAAATACAAGCTTTAAACTGAAAATGACACACAGAAATCTAGAAATTCTGCAAGCGTTGAAGCTTGCGAAGAATACCACATTACTCTCAATGAGAAAAGTGTTTGGAGCACCCTTTTCTTCAACTCTATAATTCCAATTTCACGATCCTCAAAACTCCGTGCATTCCTTTCTCTCCATAAGCACCACATTACACAATTGCGTGGCTCACTTCTATGAGCAATAAGGCATCCCATCTGAACACAGACTCAACTTGGCCTCCTTTCAGGTGGAGAGTGAGACTAACTAGTGGTTTGAGTGACTACAATGCACACACAAGGAGGGATCGTAACATGGACAGATTTTGAGAAAGAGCTATTGGCACGATTCAGCCATGCCGTGTAGGAAGACTTAAGGTATTGTGTCATGGGGCCAATTTTTCCACACACAAATCAGCCAAGTGATGGCCCTAAGCAAAGCACACAGCAATGCTTAGGAGGCCTTCCACTCAAACAGAGGTTAGGGGAAATCACAATGCACAACACAACGCACAAGAACACAAGTATTTTATGGGAGCAACACCTCCCAACCTTTACACTCAACCAAACCAAATGTAAAAGGGGTGGCTAGGGTCCTTACAACTCAAATGGAGCCCTTAGTCAAAACTTATTCAAGCCACCAACGCTTTACAAGAGGACACTCGAATGACTCAGCTATTGGGATTTACAAGAGACAACAGAAGAATACAACCCTCACAACACTATAACGTTGCTCGCAAGTTTGTATGGCTCTCTCCAGCAGCAACTCTTTGCAACTGTTTTCCCTCACCAGCCAATCTTTGGCACACTTAACCAATGTTGCAAATGAGCCCCAAGCAGTTATTTATAAGCACAACAGAGGGGCACTGTGACGCTGCTACAGGCTCCAGCCCCTGGTGGTGGGCTGCTACCTAGCACACGCCCACTGCCCCAAGCAGCCATCCAGCAGAGCATGCTTGACACACAACAACATGCCTTTGTCCAATGCAGCACGCCAACTCCATGCAGGCCTTGCAGTAGCTTCGTGCAGCACCCCCACACGGCTGCAACAACTCACCAACAGCAATCTTGCCCAATGACACACACCATCTCCTTGCAAACATGCCACAACAGCCAGCTTTCCCCATTGCAGCACGCAATTCCCATGCAGGCAGCTTGGGGAGCGCCCATGGCAAGGCCACTGCCACACTCTAGCAGTCCTTTGGCACTCTTAGCATGTACAGAAGGCTTGCAGGCAATGATCACAGCAAGCACAGCACTGACCTTCTCCACTGCCACATGCCATCTTCATGCAACTGTTTGGGCAGCAACCCCAGTAGGGTTGTAGCCACTCCTCACGGCCCTTCTGCACTCCCAGCATGTGCAGAAGGCTTGTAGGGCACTCATTGCCCCAGACACACCAACAACACTTGTGCAGGGCAGTGCCACCACATGGACACTGCCTGCAGGCAACCAACAACATAGGGTCCAAGTCAGTAAGGCAACCAAGGGGTTGGGCTGCGCCCCCAGTCCACACAGTAGCCACTCCTCATGGCCCTTCTGCACTCCCAGCATGTGCAGAAGGCTTGTAGGGCACTCATTGCCCATGACAGAATCGCAATAGTTGGGGTATGACACAAAAGCAGCACACTCAAGCTACCACCATGACAGCCATGTCACGGCTATGACATATTGTCACAAATCAAATAGCAGGGGACACTTAGAGAATACCAGCGTGATTTCAAATGATTTGCTAACCAAGTGGTTGGTTGCCTTGAAAGATGCTAATTGGTGCCTTAGAGGACTTGAAGAGGAAAGTGTTTCAATTTCAACGAATGCTTCACCCTTGGTCATAGGTGCCGGAATTTGCAGCTGCTCCTCATTGAGAATGCACTTTCCTTGGAAGAAAGAGACAGCTTTTGAGGACCTTAATTCAATAGATTGGCACTCCCAACTATTTTTCAAATCTAAACCTTGAAGACACGGTTCATCTCCTGCAGGGGAAGGGGGTAGAAAATTCGAAAACCCGAGGATAGAATAGTCCGTGCAATGTGAGTTGTGGGAAACAAATGTGCTGTGTTTTGCACCCTGCAAAATACAGCATAATACAGAACTTCCAACGGGGTGTTTTGAGAGTAGGATAATGTGTGTACATGACGGTGAGATAGAGAACCTCCTTTGGATAGAGGTAGGAACGGGGGATAATGTGTCTAATGTGTCTTGTATGTATGTGTGTATTGCATGAATTGTGTGGAGTGGGTATGTGACCTAAAGAGTTGGGTGGTGGAGTAGGGATTTGTGCAGTTATTTGGAATATAAGAGGAAAGGAAGCATGGTGTCACGTGGATGAGAAAAAAAAACAAAACATCAAGCAACAATCAAAGATAGATATCCTTACATTTTTAAGTTTTTTTGGTCATTTTTGGGGTTGCTTGAAGATTTTACTGACTTTTTCCCAACCTTATTGATATCATTTCAATAGCCCATCAATAGCAAAACTAGCTACCATATAATTTTATACTAATATCAACATGGATTTGCACAAGCCTGTTTGGATCAACTGAACAATAATTTATTCTTCCACTTGAACTTGATATACCGAAAACTGTAGTCTTGCACTGGTTATCAAAATCATTTGTATCTATATGGTTAAATGTAGGCCTTTTCCCACTGAAATTCAATTCAAGTAGCAGCAGACCCAGACCATATCTAGGATATCAGATCAACCCTGTCTCCGTCCACTACTCTGATATCTATAGATTTCAAGGAGTCTTATCACTCTCCATTCTCCAATCACAAACATCAGCTCGTAATCCTTCTTCATAAGGATCCTCTCTCTCTCTCTCTCACACGCACACACACAAACACCATCTTCGTTCAAAAGCTTCCTTCTCTTTCTTTATAGCAACAGATCCACATTTTCCATCATTCCCTCAATCTAAATTCTACTTGGAAACATGAAATTTATTTTATTGAATGAATAAGTTTGTCCCCAAAGTGCTCAAGGGAAGGGAGAGTGCAAGATTTGAATAAGTTGGTTCCCATTGTGTTATCCCTTGGGATTAGAGACATGAAATTTTCACCTCTACTTACCCAATCATACATATCATTCTCCCATTCCAACCCCTTTCCACCGAATCATCACCACCTTCCCACAATATAAGGCTGTCCCGCATCCAAAATTCCTTTCATTTACCTTGTTCAGTCCTAATCCCAACACAGCCTCGACATAATATAATCCAAATGCCCAGATTCAATCACAAACAACCACAATCTCTTAAATGGGTCCCCATATTTCTCATTTCCTCTACCACACAATCAAAGCAAATAGTACACCAAAACAAACACACCCAAGAGACAAAAAAATGGCACCAATATCTCAAATTTGAATCCGCAAAACAAATGTTATTCAAACCTGACAGCCGCGGGGCTTATGTCTTGAAACGCCAGGACCTTCTCATCCTGCAGAAACCCGAAACTCAATCAGAACCGTAAATTTAAAAGCGAATGCACGAAAGCAAGAGAGAGCGAGAAAGAGAGAGATGATACGCTGTGGAGGAGAGTAGTGGTGGTGGATTTGCTGGCGATCTGGCAGAAGATACACGACGCTGACGCTGACGCTGTTCCCGCCATTTCCAATATGTATTTTGTCTGTGTTTTGCTCCCCCAATGCCTACTGCGACGGAGCTTGCCGTTGCTGGTAGTCGTTGTTTGCGAATCAAGTCTTCTTCTTATGTAGCGTTTGGCTGAGCCTGAAGTCGTGCGAGGACTTGGGTGGAAGCTCCGATGTGGAACGTGACTTGTGTTGTCACGCCAATGACGCCCACTTTAAGGTTGGGAGTCAATTTCTCAAGGATTTTCCCCAAAATAAGTCATCTACTTGTAATTAATTAAGCAAGTTTCTTTTTTAAAGCTTTCAATCTTTAGCTTATTGCACAAAAATAATCTATATATAGTTATGCCTTTTAATTACCCATTGCATACCACATTGTAATATGTTTTAGTTTTCACAACTATTTCTTTTTGGATTTCACTTAGGTTTGTTTGAAAATCTGATTTTTAAAAATACACTTAAGCGGTTGAAAAATTACAGTTTGACTTTTTAAATTGCCGTTTAACCTTTTAAATTGTGCGTTTTAAAAAAGCCACCTCATTGCCAGCAATTTGAAAACGCATCTCAATTTTTTAATAACGCAATCCCAAATTATCAATTTTTTTATGATTTAATTTAAAATTACATTTTTTGTTTACGAGATCGCAGTCTCAAATGTGAAAAAATTACAATAAATGTGTTGTAGTTATTTAAACGGTGCACACTTAATTCCATAACATTGACTAACAGTTTTTTTTTTTTTTTAATTAAAAAAAAAAAATCTATCTAGAACATTTAAGTATGAAATGATGTTCGCTTTGACAATATGTGCCTATAAACCAACTTCATTGTGAAAGCGAAGAAATTGAAGCCGCCTGCACAGTCCAATTTCATCATACTTTCTCCCTTTCCTCGTTGTTGCTATCATTTCCTTTCACCCATTAGCCATCATGACCTTGACTTTAAGTGACTTCGCCGCGTCAATGGGTGAGAGCAAATAATGTAAGCAAGCTTTGAGGGGAAGACAACTTGTAAAATAAGAATGGAAGAAGCTACATATTGAGCAAGCCAGTGGTCTTGTTGGTTGGCCCTTCTAGGGAGGCCCTAGAGCCTCCAATCCAAGCCTAATCGCGAGTAGGCTACAAATATTGTTAGAACAGTTTTGATGTCTTCGGCCTAGGAACCACCTTGGAAATGAGTTGATATGTGTTCGGGTGCTTTTGGGCCCATTTGAGACAGTAGGTGTTGGGTTGCCTAGGGCAAGGCGTAGGTCTTAAACCCTCAAGCTCATGGCTCAATACTTGTCAAATTGTTGTTGGCGAACCTGTCAAATCATTATTTTGTGATGTGTCGTGCTTAAAGCAAGGTCCTCACATAAGTACACGGGGCGGGGTTGCGTCTCTAGTGTCTCGGGTTTGACTTAACACCCGAGGTAGATGTAGCCGTGCAATTTCAACCTGGTCACTCATGCTTGGAGAAGGTATGTTGGTTGAATGGAGATTTTGCTGGGTTGAGACATGTGGCACTTTGCCCGGCAAGTTGCTAGCCATGCTAATTAGTGTCGCATGATTCGGAGTCTGTTGAAAGGCACGCTTAGTCTTTGGAGACTTTTGAAGAGGATGTCATGCCTTGCCAAAAGAACCATTGGGACAAGGTCTTATGTCAGATTCTAGCAAGCCAAGACGAATTGAGATTCCCTCCAGTTGGGAAGAAATTGGAGATTTTTCAATTGTTAATCGTGGCTCTTCATTTTAAATTCAATGGTCTATAAAATGTTAGTTGCTTTTATATAACCGAGGCATTAAATGCTGTCATTTGTTTTACCGAGGTTTAAATGATTTTATAAACCATTGGATTTAAAATGAATGGTCACGATTAACAATTGGAGAATTTCTAATTTTTCTCCAATTGGAGGAAGAGGAATGATAGGGACCCAACTTTTTTGCCCAACAAAAGTCCAACTTTTATCTTATTTATTTTTAAAAAATAAAATAAAATAAAAAATGGAAAAAATGTTTGAAGCAACCCTATCTATTTTTTGTCTTTCTTATATTTGGTATTTTTAAAAAAATGAAAAATGGTATTTTTTTCATAATAATGTCATTTTTTTCAAGAAAATGTCATTATTATGAAGAAAAATACTATTTTTTATTTTTAAAAAAATACTAAATAAAAGAAAGGCCAAAAATAGATAGGGTTGCTTCAGACATTTTTTTCATTTTTCATTTTGTTTTTTTTAGAAAAAAAATAAAGGGTAAAAGTTGGACTTTTGTTGGGCAAAAAAGTTGGGCCTTTAGCATTTCTCTTGGAGAAAATCCATACGCCAATCGGGGAAAAGGATCCTCTCCATTTTAAAATCCCTTCATTTCCTCCATTTAGTATATTTTGAAGGGTAGTGTTGTCCAAAAGTTTTAATGATGATAATACATTAAATGCAATATCCTTCAAAATGCACTAAATAGAGGAAATTGAGGGATTTTGAAATGGAGAGGATCCTATTCCTACAAGGTGACCCTTGCATGGTATTGCTTGGCTAAGGTAGTTGCTGTGGTGCATATGTCGGTTGCTCTTGGTATTTTTTGTGAATAAGCGGGCACTTTTTGTTCCTGGCCTACTCTAGACGCCCATGGATACTCTCATTGTGGGTCTTTTGTGTGTGAGGAAAGACATTGGTCTATCCACTTGAAGGTGTTGGCATTTTTAGTGTTAGAATATATTCATATTATATTCTAATATATTCTGATATTCACCATATTTGCTGATTGATTTATATTTTCCTCTGTGTGTGTGTCTATATATATATATATTGATTTGATCATGTATTATTGTCCCTTAACTCTTGATTGTATTTTCTTATTTTATCTGGCCTTATTTAACTATAAATAGGCAATCTTGTATACTGTTTAATACACACAGAAATATAATATTCAGTTCATCCCTATATTCTCTAGTTATTTTAACATGGTATCAGAGCCAAGTTGTAGCCTTGTCTAGGGAATTAGAAAGTCAATATGTTCTCCACACGATTCAAAGACTTTTTCAATTTTGTTTTGGTATAACTATTATACCAATAGGCTCTAAAAGGTCTGATCTATCCTATGATGTTTTTAGATCATCGTTCCGAGGATCAACACGATCTCACGC
The DNA here is from genome assembly GCF_901000735.1 of Corylus avellana. NCBI lineage: Eukaryota > Viridiplantae > Streptophyta > Magnoliopsida > Fagales > Betulaceae > Corylus > Corylus avellana. Next base: position 9,227,886 of record NC_081543.1, on the reverse strand, counting down.
GCCGTCAGAAGTTTCTGTGTCCACGTTCATGCGCCTCACGCTTCATCGTCAGCCACCATGCGCCGCCTCACTCAGCTATTTTCAAAAAATGATCGTCGGAATTCAAATCGGAGGCTGCCGATCTACCAGACTGTGGAAAGTATGCGCCACCAGTAGCCCCCACGCGCCGCCACTTTCTTGTTGTGGAAATTCCACCGCCTCTCGTGCCACTTTTGTCCACCACACGCCACCATACTCAGCCACTTGCAAAAAATAATCAAGGATTCTGGATCGGAGGCTGCCGATCTACTAAACCATCTAGAGCACACACACCACGGAGCTGCCACACACCGGCTCCCTTGGTAAGTGTTTTTGAGTTCACCTCTTTATAATAGTTCCTGCCACACTAGATTATTCCTGTTTTTGAGCTCACAGCCTTATAGTGTACCTTGTTACACCGTATCTCAGCCCTTTAACAAAGCCTATATTCCTTATCATAAACTCGGCCTCACTGATCTTAAACCTTGAAACCAAGCTCATATCTCCTATCATACACTTGGCCACACCAGATTCCATCCTTTGGCCAGGCTCATAGAACCTATCCTACACTCAGCCACACCAGATTATATCCAAAAAAAAATGGCCGTACTTCTTACTCTCCCAAACACCAAAGAGATTACCCAACTTATCCCCATCATTCTCGATGACTCCAATTACCCAGCTTGGTCTCAAAATATGAGTAGGTGGCTCAAGGAACATTGTCTTTAGGAGTATGTTTCTAGCGAAGAACCTAAGCCTGTTGTTGGAAAAGAGGAACCCGCTGCGGCTTTTTCTACCCGCCTCTGAACATGGAAAAATATCCATTACAGAATTATCTCTTGGTTCTCCAACACTTGTCTCATCTCCATCGGCATGACCTTTGGCAATCTTGACAATGCTAAAGATGTTTGGGACATGTTAACCCAACACCACCAATCTTGCTCAGCATTTTTAGATTGTGACTAAGCTTCATTGCTTGCGCCAGGAATCAAGTCAGAGTATTACTGATTTTTATTCACAAATGACTTATCGTTGGAATCAATTAGCATTATGTGAACCATACTGGACCAATAGAGTCGATGCCTCCCAGTACATCACCTATATCGCGATAGCATGCGCCTGTCCGAATTTCTTACGGCAATATGAAAGTTTGAGAATACTTGGGCTTCCCTTCTTCACCGCTCACCGTTGCCATCCTTGGAAAGTGCCCTTAGTGAACTCTTTTCAGAAGAGACTCGATTATCTACTATGAAGCTGCACACCTCTGAGATGGTCATGGCCACTGCATCCCACAACACGCGGGCACCTAGTTCCATTCCTGTCGTGTCTTCCTCGTCTAATCGGAATATTCAGTGCCACTACTGTCAGAAATTTGGCCACATGTATAGTGAATGCAGAAAAAGGCTTTCTCATGGGAATCACTGAGCTCCTAGTCATAAAGCGATTGTTGTCACTTCTCCTGATACATTAGATATGTCTTACACCGATGTTGCACCCCAACCCAATACTCTTTCTCCTGCAGAAATTGTGGCTCCTATTTAGCAGGTTTTATCTAAGTCCAATCTTAATACCCCCATATCCACCACACCAGGTAATTCCTCTTGGTATATTGATTCTACTTGTTTTAATCACATGACACCAAACTCTTCCATATTTTCTACAAAATCTGTTTTACCTAGCTCTTCCACCATTTACACTGTTAATAGTTCCCATCTTGATGTTAGTCACATCGGGTCTGTTTCTACTCATCAACTATCTATATCTGATACATATTTAGTGTTTAATCTCTCATTAAATTTTTTATTTGGTGGTCAACTTTGTGAACTTGGCTTAGAACTACATTTTTCTAAACGAGGTTGTGGTGTGTAGGATTCACAGCGGGACAGATGTGCACAATCTTTTCTTGGTTTTTCATTGAAAGTACTCAATTATGGACATCTCTTCAATACATTCCAGCAATGTTCAAAAATAAATGGAGTTTTATTGTGTCTCCGATACACCTTTATTGCCTTATCAATTTGCAAAATTAAGAAATATCATGAACATAGTTATACCCCTATAGAAAGTACGTGATGACACAACAATAAATAGAAATTATACTGTCTTGTTGAGTCGACCCACTTTGATTCAATAACTCAACCTGAGCTAAGTTTCCACAAACTTATTTACGCTTTTTTTGAATTATTCCCCATCGATTAGTGAGAGATGTCTAAGACCAGATAGTATCAAACCCCTTATAGTCATTGTACTTCTCCCAAATTGGCATCCAATATGCCTTTTTTGACTGCTCATTTCCATGCACCGAATCAGTAGTAGTACTTACCCACAATTGTATGAGTAGAATATCTTCTTCAATGCTGAAGTTGCCACCTCGTGGTTTCTTAACACCATATTCAATATCAACTTGTGGTTCATCTATTTGAAAGTTTGAATTTGGAGATTCCATCGATTCAGTATAATCTTGATTTAAGAGTCCCATAAAAGATGTGTTTGTTTGCATTTGAGAATCCATTCAACAAATCTTAAGAAGAAAAACACAAAACACTATACTCTGTCAAACACATAAAACAAAAATAGGAAATTCACTATACTTTCAATTTGACTGCCATCCCAATCGTCCAAGGAAAAAATAACAATTATATTTTTTGTTCTGAGCAAATAGCAATAATGCTTCATTCTAGAGAATAACAAATAGAAAGATAATGCAAATAACAAAATCACTAATCTCTTGCTGAATACAATGCAGCATTTGTCTCTTCAATGCAATAGGGTCCGAGTGCAAATGTCTGTTTAAGGTTACAACATACTCTAACTCAAGATGTTTGGTTCTGAGCAAATGTCCGTTTAATATGCAGTTTAGAGAGTAGCCTCATTTGCAATGATGAAATAAAAAATCAAGTAGAATGAATGCCATGAAAAGCAAGATAAGAAAGACAATCACTACAAGATAGGAATCCTACAAGTCTAAGAAAAAAAAAATGAAACATTGAAGCATTCATATATTTATCTTTGAAAGAGAACTCATTCACTCACACAAAACAACATACACTTAAACTGTGTAACACAGAGACAAAACCAACGTCAAACCCAGAAGTAGATTAAATAAAAGAAAGCGACACACATCAGCAGGAAACCCCAATTCACTACAACGTCTATATACACACACGCTCAGTCAAGCCAATTTAATTAAAAAAAAATTCCAAATTTTTACAGGAAATTAAACAAAAATTCAGCAAAGCTTCAAAACCAAAATTTAGTTAAACCCATGAAATCTGATTTCAACCTTTTGAACCAAAATTTCATAAAACCCATCATCTTAATCAACCCGTTGAACCAAAATTTATTGAAAAACAACGGAGTTACTAACCTCTTTCAAATTTTTAGTTACAATAAGATTTAGTATGCGTGCACAACACCTCATATAAATAAACTCATTCTTCAAGGGCCATGGGAGTGATTCAGCCACTCCCAAATCGATTGGCCTAGTGGATGAAGCCACTTGGTTTTGTTAAGAATTTTGTTTTTTTGTTTGTTTTTATTTAAGTTTTTCAATTTTTTAATGTTTTAATATAAGTTTAGGTTTTTTTTTTTTTAATTGTACTAGCATATGATGCGGCAATTTTTTTTTTATTATTTTGGCATCTGAGGTGGCAAAAATACCACAAGTATCTTTTGTGATATAGTGACTTGTCTTTCAAGTGACACGTGTTGCGTTTTAACGAATAGTGATGTGAAACTCTGTTAAAAAAGTAGACGAAACATGAATGGAAGTACCATGCAAGTATTTCGCTTAACGGCATGTACCACTTGTGGCACTTTTGAAAATTGAGGCGGTCATTTGATAATGGCCCTAACCACATGTACCAAAACCGCATTTAACTATTTTTTTAATGCAACTTAGGGCATTATTAGCAGGCTTACCAAAACCATTTTTTGGTTCTTTTAGTGAACCAATTTGGTGAAAAAGCTCTAAATCCCTCCTCAACATCCTCCCTATTTTACTGGAAAAAAAAAAAAAAAATAGTGAGGGAACAATACTAACTTCACTCACCAAATATATAAACAATGCTTAAAAACTTTTTTCTCTCCACTTTTTTTTTTTTTTTTTTAAATTTCACACATGCCTTTCTCCTCTATTTTCTTTGCATTTTTTCACCCATTTTGCTTAGTACCATTTCTGTAGAGAACCATTTATGAAGAGCACCATTTTCTCTTCTCCATTTTGAGTTCGGTCCTAAATTTTTAAAAATATTACCGTTAAAATAAAATAAATATATTTTTAATGGGTAACTCAATTGGTTAGAGATTATGTTTTATGAAGTAGAAGTTGTTAATTCAAATCCCTTTCTACCTTTTTGTGTGGACATATCAAAAAAAAAAAAAAAAAGATAAATATACAAAAAATTACCGCTAAAAAAATACAAATATTTAAAAATATAAAAGTTAAAAAATGAATAAAAAAATCTTTAAAAAATAATATTTAAATAAAATAATAAAAATATATTGTACCGAATAATTAAAAAAATTTAATGTTACTACTAATAATGTTTTTTTTTTTAGCAGGCAGATTTTCATATCAGATTGGGAGATTGAACCCGGAGTCAGTACAAACGCCGTCGTTCAGCAGCCCCCCATCATGTCCCTGACCCCTCGATCGCTGGCTCGCTTCAAGGGAACAGGCAGCCGAGCCATGAGCTCTGGGTCGACCCAGCGCGTCTTCCAGCTCAAAGTCGACCCACTCACCGGCAACTCAGAATGGGTCGTCATCGACGAACAAGACCAAGAAGGACAAATGCCAGAATATCCCCAAAAACCCCTCTTGGCTACGACGTCGTATTTAGACATGCTCAATGACTCTCCAAGAAACACAGCCTTCCGCCAAGCCATCGACAAGACGGTGTCGAAACCTTGTCACGTCCTCGATATCGGGTATGTCCTACCATTTTCTCATTGGCCCACCCTTTCTCTCTCACTCTCTCTCTCTCTCTCTCTATATATATATATGTGTGTGTGTGTGTTATGCTTATGGTACAATGACTGCGCAGTGCGGGAACTGGGCTGCTATCGATGATGGCAGCACGGGCAATGGGCTCCGGGGACTCAACGACACGTCGTGGAACTGAGGGGATCGTAACGGCATGTGAGTCGTACCTGCCAATGGTGAAGTTGATGCGCAAAGTTCTGTGCCTAAATGGCATGGGAAGCAAGATAAAGGTTATCAACAATCGCTCCGATGAACTCAAAGTAGGCGTGGATATCCCTTCGCCCGCAGATATTCTAGTGAGTAGCCATTTATTTTGTTATTTTCTTCGAGTTTGATCCTTCACTTTAGAAGCTACAGATAATGTTGAAAACCATTCTGCAATAGTAAGAGTGCGTCTCGCTATTTCGTAGGGGCAAATGTCCGTTTTTAAACAACATTGTGAAAAATGTCCGGTTTGAGAGTTTGTTGGGGGAAAAAAAAAAATAGGGGTTGAAAATGTGTAAAAATTTATTTTTTGGGAACACGTTTCACTTGACTGCGTTTTGAAACTACTCTTTTTTTCAAATCGCACAAAAGAGTTAAAACCAGATGAATACTAAAACAACTAGTATGTGATAGTTTTAAGGAGAAAATACATTTACTCCCTTGAATAGTCCTCTTTTGCACTTATCCCTAAACTACCATTGCGACATTTGACCACTCCAGCTACCATTTAGATGTAAAGAGCCCCTCCATTAGTTGATGGCATTATATCATATGGAAATATGAGCATGTGACACGTACTTGCTCATTTTTAACCTGAAATGATGAAAATACCTTGAGTTTAAACAGTGAATTTATATAAATACCCTTTTAAGTTAAAAAAAGCAAAAAAAATAAAAAATTTAAAATAGTTGCCACCCTAAGCGGTGGTGAAGCATCCATTGGGGGTGGTAGAGCCACCCTTGGGGGCGGTCAAGCTATGCCAAAACACTTTTGGGGTGGTTTGGCTACCCCAAAACACCTGAGGTTGGTTGCCAGACCGCCCTAGGTGATTTGGAGGTGGCCCAACCACCCATGAATTTTAGGGTGGCTCGGCCACCACTAAGTAATTTCAGGGTGGCCAAATCCCCTTTGGGGTAGCTAAGTCGCACCCGAAACCCTGTAGGGGTGACTAAGTAACACCCGAAACCCTGTAAGGGTAGCTTGGCCACCCCCAAGTGGTTTGGGAGTGGCCAAACCACCCATAGGGGGTGGCCAAACCATCGCTTGTGGGAGTGGCCAAGCCACCCTTGAAATTGCTTAGGGGTGGCTTAGTCACCCTCAAGCGATTTGAGGGTGGCTGAATCATACAATGTGGGTGGCCAAATGTAATACTCTAGTTTTATATTGAGAAGATGAGTAGCTCACATAGAACGGGTGGTTTATAAAGACACTCATAGGTGCTAGTCTTACATTGGTTCTTTATTAGTTGAGATTGAACTTTATAGTGATTCTAAGAAAGTTTCAAATTGACTAGTCATTTAGGAGTGATAGTGCAGATATGGCTAGCACTTTTCCTAAATTGTTACAAATTGTATAAGAACAACCTACTAACACCATGCAGTATTGGAGTATTGCATGATGTGGCACTGACGAGAACATTAAGGATTTAAGGGGATGAGAGAGATTGTAACACCCCAGTCCAATATTGGGAAGATGAGTAGCTCACATAGAATTGATAGTTTATAAAGACACTCATAGTGGTAAGTCTCACATTGGTTCCTTAGTAGTTGAGACTAAGCTTTATAAGTCATTTTAAGGAAGCTCAAAATTGACTAGCATTTTTGGAGTAATAGCAGAGATATGGCTAGCGTAGGGCATTTATGTTATTTCTGGTAAAAAAATGAGCTCATGCATGTCACATACTCAGTTTTCTATTGGATTTAACACCCACAACTAATGAAGGGGGATCTTTGCATTTATATGGTAGTTGGAAGGGGTCAAGTGTCACAAATGGTAGTTTGGTGGGGTAATTGCGAAAGAGTTGTTAGTTCATGGGGATTAAGTGTATTTTCCCGTAGTTTTAATCATAAAGAAACTAAAATACTCTGTTTTTGGATGTCTTGTGGAAGTGTAAGCTGAAAATTTCCTATTCTGTTTTGATGTAGCTTTTTAGGCTGAAAAGTTTAAAATATCCTTTATTTAAAATGAGATGAAGGCCATTGATGAATAAGGGATCCATCACCACAAGCCACAGTTGGTTGTATAAAGATGGATTCTTGGATTTCATTAGAATGTTGCCGATTTGAGCACGGACTACTTTGGTTGGTTCCTTGGTTTATTGTGTCTTGCAATCTATAATTGCAGGTTAGTGAGATACTAGACTCTGAATTACTGGGTGAGGGGCTAATACCAACTCTACAACATGCTCATGACACGCTGTTGGTGCAAAATCCACAAACGGTCCCATATCGAGCAACTACTTATGGTCAGGTGTTCACAGATCCCCTTTACTTTTCTTTGTTATGTTCTCAATTGTGAAATTGGTTTGGCATATAATTTTTTTTTTGATAAGTAAAATTGGTTTGGCATATAATTTTACCTTTTGTTCTTTCTGTTTTCTTATCTTCTAAATAAATAAGAGTTTACATGTTATGTGCTTATGATATGCATGTTCGGGTATTGCATTTGTCCTCTAAGAGTGATCCTAGCCTTTTGCATTAACTATACTGAAGGATGGTATAAAGTGCCAATGTTTCTAAAATGCTTTCTAGCCACCCTAAAGTTTGTTTGTGTTATGAGATGCAACTTGCTTCTCCTCCGAAAATTGGCCACTATGTTTGTGTCTTTCTTCTGAGTTTCTATTCTTATCCTCCTTTTTTTAATTTTTTATTTATTTATAAGTAATTGTACTTATTGATCTTATGGTTCTTCCCTTAAACTTTTGTGTTACTAGCTACTTAACATATGTAATTTTATTTCACTTATTGGTAGTAAACTATTATGCTATATGCTTTTTTTTTTAATAAGTAAAAATGAAGATAGTAGTAAATAGGTGTTAAGTTTATTTATTTATATATATTTTCTTTTTTTCTAGGTTGAGATGGGATTCATTTAATCATTTCCAGGCTAACCCGGGTTGATTATTTTTCCCCTTCTCTTCTTGCCCTCCTCCCTCAGCTGGTTGAAAGCTCATTTTTGTGGAAGCTGCATGATTTACGAAATAATGAAGCTGAAGCATGTGATGGCATCCATCTTATTCCAAGTGGGTTGGATGGTATTTTACATGCCAACCCCCAGCAATATGCCATGCATTGTGATGCAATAAAAGAAGAAATAAAGCTGGTAATGATATTAATTACTCTTCAACAATCCATCCTTGAAAATTACTAGTGTTTTAATACCTACTCAAATTAAGATTCATCCAGCTGTCAGAACCCTTCAAAATTTTTGAATTTGATTTTTGGAAACGGCCAGACAGTCATCGAGAAACTGAGCTGCACATAAAGGCAACTAATGATGGAAGAGTTAACGCTATAGTTTCATGGTAATCACATCTGTGTTGCAATATTAATTTCCTGTAATTGTATTCTTTCAGGATGGTTCTGACACCTCTGTGTGTGTATCTTTGCATGTATTCAGGTGGAGACTTCAGCTTGACTGTGAAGGGAACTTCTTTTATTCTACTGCCCCTGCATGGATAAACTCAACCAAAGACTCAGGTGGTTATATATAGGATTCCCTTGTGAGTGGTGATAATTTTCATTCTACTTTCCGCTGTAGTGACGCACTTACTGTGCTTAGGAAGTTAGGCAACTTGATAACGTAGTGTATTTTTAAGTGACATAGAGGATCTTAATGAATATTTACTGTATAGGTTTGTAATTTTTATATGAAATATAGTACCTGTAAAATAAATTTTGCTGAAATACCTGTTTACCAATCTTTACCAAATGTTTGTTGCATCCAATATCCAGGTCTTTCAGTAACCATGTTGATGATAAGCTAATAGCTAGCTTTTCTGTTAGAACATGCTCAAGAATGTTTATCTCACTAGTTAAATTGTATGGCATTGTTTCATGCCTGATGCTGCTTTCAGATTCACCCTTAAGAATTTCAGAAATATACCTAGGGCTTTCAACTAACAGATGAGTTCTTCAGAAAAACTTTGTAGTTCATGCTTTGGTTTGATGCTTCACCAGGTGCCAGGCATTGGTGTGACCACTGGAAACAGTGTGTTTGGTTTGTTCCAGGCCAAGGTACATCCATTTCCAAGGACGAAGAGGTTCATTTGCACGCTGTTCATACTGAAACTAGCATCTCTTATAATCTTAAGACCCAAGCCCCAAGAATTGAGGTTATGCAGGATAGCCTCGACACTGGGGATTCGCAGCTCATACTATCGCCAGAAAGAATAGCAATTTATGGAGACAGTGAATGGAGGGATTCCATGTTGAAATCCATGAGAAATGCTGTAACCTCTCTCTCTCTCTCTCTCTTTCTGACATGCATGCTCTTATACACAAACTTTTTATCAACCTCATTCTATTTGTCCACATCTTTTACTTATTTTAAATAAGAGGTACTCTCTACAGTTGCAGGAAAGAGTTAACTCACTATGTGTTGTTGCGGATGATAGTCTTTTCTTAACTCTTCTCGTTGCACATCTTTCAAGAACATCACATGTAATATCATTGTTTCCGGGGCTGCGAGACAAGGGTGCCCAATATTTGCAAGCTGTTGCAGATGCAAATGGTTTTTCAATGGATCGTGTAGAAGTTCTTGAAAAGAGGAAAACACATTTGACTATGCATGATACGCATCAGAAAAAGGTTATTCCATCCTAATTTAGCTAAGATTCCTCCATAACTTGCTTTTGAAATTTTACTCTTTTTTTTCCTTTTTCTTTTTTCTCACATCTGGGACCGAACAGGTGGTTTGAGATGCCGAAGTTATAGTAGCTGAACCATGTGGTCATATCCAGTTGAATATTATTTAGAGTAGAAGTAGATGTTTGGTTGAGCATTATGACAATTTTCCACTTTTCTTTGAAATTTGTTGTTTTAATTAAATATATTCTCCAAGCTAGCATTAACGAATTACAATTTGAATATAACCAATTTGTTATTATGTGCTTTATCTGTAGGTTGATCTGTTGATTGGAGAACCATTCTATTATGGAAATGATGGCATGCTTCCTTGGCAGAACCTGCGGTTTTGGTAAATCCAATTGTTATTTGATCTTGCTGTATTTTATCCTTTAATGAATATCTACAAGACAAAATGTGGATCCTGGTGGCAGTCGGTGTGACTCTTATAAACATAGCTTAGAATCTCTACATGTTAGCAACACTTCTTTGGATCTTGTAAACACGCCTACTTTATTTGGCCCTGAACATTGTAAAGTAATGTGTCCATCTATATTTCTATGTTATATTCTATCTTAACAATGACCAGTCATGATGAATTAAGGACCAAAGAGTTTAACTGGATATGGCCAGTGATTCAATTGTCATTATTATTAATGTAAACCGTAATTTTACCTTATATACATTTCTTCATGTATCTTTTTGATAAATTGCATTTCCAAGGCATCAGTATATGGCTCATTTTACACTAGATATTGAAAAGAGTTTAGCTTCTATAAGGACCAGGCATAAAGAGGTTTTTGTGGAACATCAAAACACTTTATGCTGAAAACACCCATTCACACCAAACCCATGACCCAAACCTCCTCCTTGTCGGCTAAGAATCAATGCAACAACCCAAAAAGAAAACTAATCTCCAAGAAAAAACACAAAATCATCCGTTATTAAACCAGACCACGACCACAACACAGTAACTTCAAACCCCCAATATCCTCCTCATCTGCCAACAATCAAAATACAACAAAACCCACAAACAAAATCTTCCTCCTCGCTCGGCTACCCAGCCGCCCATAATCCCGAAAAATCACCCTCCTCCTCAATGGGCTACTCTAGCATCAACAACCATTGTATTTCTCAAAAATCAACCATAACCCATCAAACGTATAAAACACCCAAGCCACCGAAAATTCTTCAACCATCATTTACCCGAAACCCAAAGCTCAATCCCCTTCTCCAAGTTTTGGCCAATAACAACCGAAAATCGAAGCCCACTACTCAAAATAACAGTTTTATTCAATGGTTTAGCTTAAAAATTGCAAGCTAGGCTTCAATCAGATTGGGCTCTAAAGAATATGAAAAAAACTTCAAGATTTTTGGTTGATGGGTTTGGCGTGATTGGGTGTTTTCAGCCTGAAGTGTTTTGGTGTTCCAATATGATGTGACAAGCTATTATTAGAGGGCACAAAAGACTTCTTTTGTGCCAGGTCTTTATAGAAGTTATACTCTATTGAAAAATTAACAAGCCTAAAAACCTGTTCTGACAGCTAAGATCTACAGTTTGTGTCAAATAGTAGCATTCAATAAGCCAGTTAACATATTTAAGATGTGCCAAACTTATGCCAACTGGGAACCTTTGGGTTTGGGACTATGTTGTTGTGTACTTTGCACTGATTGGATGTAGATTAGGCGCACATCTGTTGACACTCGATTGGTGATTGAGGCCATCAGCAATTTCCTCCCAAAAAACTTTAGTAGTTCGAGTATATGCTTTCTCCTGAAGCATCAACGATACTGACCTCTATTTGCATCGATCTTATGATCACAGTTGTGTATCAAAATGTTTAATTTTAGTTTAGATAGACCCTCAATATAATTCTAGTTCTGGCATCAACTATTATCTCTCAAACTTTAGAGTTGTAAGAGGTGTATATTTTGTGGTCAACTCATGAATAGCTTAATGTCCTTATTAGGACTTATTATTAGGTGAATTTGTAAAATATTATTAGGTATAATTCTGGTGAGCCTATGATGTTTTCAAGATATTTTGTGTATGTAAATATTTGCTTTGTCCAAATGAGCCCAGTGCATTGTTGGAAGTGTTTAAATGAAGGAAGTCCATTGATAGTTCCGATATTGCACATTTACTTTTTTTTTTTTTGGTCTTTTAATTCCTTTTTGTTTTGGTTTGGCTTTAAGGAAGGAAAGGACCGTACTTGATCCTGTTCTCTCAGAAGATGTACTAATAATGCCTTGTAAAGGAATACTGAAGGCTTGTGCAATGTCTCTCCCTGTAAGTTAGTGCTGTACTTGTCTCATTGTATCTTATTTGTTTGAACCCATTAGCTGATTATTTTGTGTAGATTATGGGATTTGAAAACTTTTGTTCAGGATCTCTGGAGCAGTCGGCGTTGCTTGAGTAAGATTGAAGGTTTCGACCATTCGATTGTAAATACTACATTAGGGGCATGTGGTGAATTGCCTGCACCAGAAGAAGGTCCCTGTTTGCCTTTTTATATCTGGCAGTGTGGGGAAATTAAGGTAGTGAATGTATATAGAATTCATATTTTACGAAGAGAATATTTCTGAGATGGAAGGAAACACAATTTCCTTCTGGATGAAAATGTTATTACTGACACTGATGGTGCTGCATGAAAAACGTTTCAGGAACTCAGTGAGATATTTACAATCATGGAGTTTGATTTTTCAAAACCAATAAGACCATGTTATGGAAAAGCCCAGGTATTCCAATTGCACTTTCTAACAGAGTGGTATTAGTCTTGGATATATACCTGTAAGAATTTGGTCATCTGCTAGCTAATCTTAGGAACAAATAGTTCCTGCTCAGCTCTGTAAACATGTTTTAATTGTTTTATACTGGTTTATATTTTCTTTAATTCATTTGAAAAGTACATGTGGTATTGCACGTTTTGCATTATGGCATCAGTTTTTTTTTTTTTTTTTTTTTTTTTTTTAAAAAAATTATAAGTAAAGCAAATTTATTAAAAAGCGCAAGGCGTGCAATCTAGTACACAGGATATATACAAGAGAAAAACACCCAGCAAGATCAAGAACAAGGAAAGAGAGCACAAAAATCTACAAAATTAGAAACAACAAGAAAGGCGTTAATAGAGATCTCCACTCATTGAGGGATATAAGGAAACAAAGTTATAGGTTCATGCTTGTCTTCTCGCAATCATTGAAACTTCGAGCATTCCTTTCTCGCCAAATGCACCTCATTAAACCTTCTTTCCAGGAGCTCCAACGCCCATCTAGGCATGACCTAGCCTACTGATTGAACTAGTTATTGAGCTCATGTACATCAGATCAGCAAAACTTTTGGTCATTATGTAACATCCCTAGACTAAAAACTACTGAATTTGCCATGCTTTCCCATTAGAAAATTCTGTTACATTTTGAATTCACTTTATGGCAGTCAAAATGGCTGTAGTTTTGTTTTGCGCATCGCTAATAAGAGTCGAATAGGTACTTTACACAAATAATCAACTATATTATTTTTGTTGAAAACTACTGCTTGATGAGAGTATATACTGTCTTTTTTAATTGATTGTTGAAAATGCTTGTTGCAGGTTGATTTTATAGAGCCTGGGATTTGCCATGGCTTTGCATTATGGATTGATTGGGTGATGGATTCAGAGAATTCCATTGTGTTATCTACAGGGCCAGGTACTACTTAATTCAATGTAGAAGTGGTTTAATGGTAACTTGATACTTGCCGTTTTCTGCTATATCTTTGTTAAACAACCTTCAGTAAGTAAGCGACTCTCTTGCTTGCATATCTGATGTGATATATTGATTCAGATAAGAGATATTGGAAGCAAGGAGTAAAGCTTCTAGGGCAACCTGTTGCAGTTGGGGTCCATGAATCAAGAAATATGGGTGAATATCTTTCTACTGTGATTGAAGCATCTTTTGACGCATCCAATGGTGAACTCATCATCGGACACAACTTCCTATGATATCTCTGCATTTTTGTTTTGGCACTCAGGCAGTTACATAATGGTCATTTTCTCTTAAAAATTGTAACAAATTAATAGATCAATGCCGAAATCTTTATTGTGGCTTTCTCTCTCTCTTTTTTTTTTTTTTTCCCAAGCTAATTGTGGCTTTGAAGCCTTTTACAATTATACACTTTGAAATTGGTGTAATAGATCACATTAGATTGAGTAATGTTATATACCATACTACTATTCCAATATACTGATGTAGCATTGTCAATTCACCCTTAAATCAGCACTTGGTTACAAGAAAAAAAAAATGTGGTGAATTGGCAATGCCGTGTTAGTGAGATATTGGTGGATTGGTATATAGCATTACTCTATTCTGAGATCTATTGAAAATTAGATCCCATAATTGCTAGCAATTTCATTAATCCGGCATTTACCTTCATAGAATCAAAGATCATTTGGATATTTTTCTATGGTGACATGGTTTACTTAGTGAATTGACTATGTTCAAATGACGGGCTACATCATGGTCTGACCATTTACCAATAACGGGATATATTGGAAAGAATGAAGGTGCATTCATCGATAGGTTTTTATTATTTTTATTTACCTTTTCAATTCAATCTAAATGAGCCAGTCCTAGCCTTGATAAATGTTCATTTGAATAACACCTGTGAAAAAGCTGGGCTGATAGCCTGATACTCCTATTGTGTTACCAAGCATTAGGAATGATACATGAAGCTCATTAATCCTATTCTTCCTGAGAGACTAGAAGGTTGTTTGAAAGAAAAGAAAATCATTATTTAGAATGTTTTGTACCATATCCATCCATGTGTAGTTGATTATTCATAGTGTGCTAGTGCATGCAAATATTAAAAGTTTTGACGAGAGCACCGAACATTGATTTGTTAGATTTAGTGCATGCAAATATTTAAAATTTCGAGAATCATCCCCATTTTGATTAGTTACAAGTTTTGACGAGAGCATCGAACATTGATTTGCTAGATTTCTATATACCACATCAGTATCCCACCATTATCTTACAATGGTGACATGACATTGCCAATCCACCTTTAGATAATCATTGTTAAAAAATAAAAAATAAAAAATCAATAGTGAATTGGTATACCACATATAGTAAGATAGCGGTGTGATATGTATTATTACTCTTATATAATAATACATTGGAACATTGGCATTGCCCAGATTTTTCTTTTTACCCAACTCCCCCAACTTTGCCAGGCTGAATGCTTGCTGGTTTTTAGAAAACAAGGAAAGCTTGGTTTGTTTGTGCATAGAGCAAATAAAATTTATCAAGAAGCAATTAGTATTGGTTCAAATTTTGGTTAATGACATCAAAAGAACAAACTTGACGGTGTTATACATATTTAAACTTCCATTCCAATTCTTAACATTGATTGCTTTGCCCACACAACATATCCAAAAAGGTCCACAGTCTACAAAGGATTTTTAAGACCCAATGTTTTCCATGTTGTTCCTCCACCCTTATTGTTAATCTTGTTTTGAACTAGTTTTGAAGTTCAAGTTCTCTTGGTAATGATCTTATATTATTCTATATTCATACAAGAAAAATATCAATATAAAGTTAATCATATGCTGTAATAACATATTGGTGCACTGAACCTAACAGCCTATATATGGTTAGCGAGCATTAATCATAGTAATTGTTACTTCATTTACAGAATTAGCTCCTTCACTAATTGATCTATCTCTACTATTGTAAGTGCTCTTCAGGATAAATGCAGGTTGTTTTGGATAAGCAAGAGTTGTGTCATTACCCAACATGAAAACAACCGCTGACATGGTCGGCCTATCTTTTGCATGTTCTTGCACACACAAAAGCCCAATTTGAATACATCTCAAAATTTCCTTAGCATATTGCTCACCCAGTGATGAATCAACCATTTCCATGGCTTTATCTTCTCTCCATAGGTCCCAAACCTACAAACAAAGTAATCATCATATTAGGTTAAAACAACATTACACTAATTTGATAAGCCATTATTTGCATGTGTTCTTACATGCCCAATCAAATTTGAGGAGGGACCATCATTATAATAAGCACTATTCTTTTTGCCAGTAATGATCTCCAGCAACAAAACTCCAAAGCTATATACATCAGACTTCACTGAAAATTGCCCCTGCATTGCATACTCCGGTGACATATAACCACTGCAGTAACAAAATGAAATTATCAAAGATAGCTCTATGTTTGGGCATTAATATAGCGCATAAACTTTCTACAAACACAATAGAAAAAAGAATTACAAAGTCTTTTTAAACCCTTTGAATTTGTACTTTTAAGACATAAGAATGGAAGTCACCTAATAACATGAAGTCTATAACATATCTTTATTTTGTAACACTTACTATGTTCCAACGACGCGATTTGTATTTGCTTCAATTTGGTCCCTTCCAACGATTCTAGCCATACCAAAATCTGCAATTTTTGGATTTAATGCATTGTCAAGTAGAACATTGCTAGCCTTTAAGTCTCTATGAATAATTCTTAATCTTGAGTCTTGATGAAGATATAAGAGCCCTCGAGCAACCCCACAAATAATTTCGAAGCGTCGTCCCCAGTCTATCAATGACCTTTTTGTTTCATCTGAATGAAGAGATAATAAGAACTTAGAATATATGCTTATGTTTGTAATGGGAGACCATTTTGCAAGAAGTTTATGTGAAAAGTAGACATACGAAAAATGAAAAAGTCCAAGCTTTTGTTTGGCAAGTACTCGTAGATTAACATCTTCTCTTCTCGATGAACACAATAACCTAGAATCCTCACAAGGTTCCTATGTTGGAGTTTAGCAATTATTGTAACTTCATTTTTGAATTCTTCAACTCCTTGTCCGGAATACTTTGAAAGTCTTTTTACTGCAATTTCCTTCTGATTATCTAAGAGACCCTGAAAGTAAAGTACAAATTTCTTTCGGTTATGATGCATGGAAACATCAAGGATAAAATTTGGTGCATTAAAACACATGAATTGAAATTATGCAAATTTTGAAACTCTTTCAGGGAGGGTAGTACCTTATAAACTGAGCCAAAACCTCCTTCTCCAAGCTTGTTAGCATCAGAGAAATTATCTGTGGCTGCAACTATGATACTTAGATCAAAGAATGGTAAATCTGAACTTCTTGTACTCTCATTGAGCTCCCTTATACTACTTGGAGATTCTTGAAGGTATGTTGAACTTGAGGTAAGACTAAACATATTTTTGCTTTCCCTGCTCCCTCTTCCTGTCATCAAACGCAGTTACAAATATTTCAGGATGTAATGTTTGTGCAATTATGAATTCCAACACAAAAAGAAATACATTAAAAGAAAATAATGAAACAGAGGAATAGAACAAGCTGCAGAATTCTACCTTATAATTTTCCATTTTTATCATTGATAGGATGAAATGAGTTGGGTTTATAGTTCTTCTGGTAATTGATTGATTATGGCAGTAAAAACTCTGACTTTCTTTCTTGCCTCCTCAGTTACCAAACTAATTATTTTTTAATATCTGATTATTGGTTTACAACATAAAGTCACCTTGACAGCATTCATTAATTACCAGGCTTAGAAATAAAGAAATAGATGAATAGAAAAAAGAAATAAAAACTGGTTCAAATAAAATAGTGAAAATAGTTTACTTACCTCTCTTGTTCTTCATTACCAGCCAATATCCAATGGAGACCAAAAGAAGCAACATTACAGCAACAGAAACTGTAAGAACTGCCAATATCTTCTTGCTCCTAAGAAGGCCTTTTTTCTTTGAATATTGAGCTAAAGTGAAAAGAAAAGAAAAGAAAAGAAAGAAACTGTTAAAATATTATTAAATTATTACATTTTTTTTATTGATTTAAGTTTTTTAAGATAAATGGTGATTTAACATGCTATCAAAGCAACTGTTTTGAGTACAAAAGAGTTTGAACTCACACATAAGGAGAGTGTTCAATATTAATTAAATACTTAAATTTACTTCTTTTTTTTTTTATTCCTATAAATTTTTAGCATAAATGGTAATTTAACATAAACATTATTTGTAATGACATCATAAATCAAAGAGGGTAATTGAACATAACCGGTAAATATTGATGAAAATTGCAAGAAAAAAGGGAGAGGAAGAAAGGAATATGGGTTCAAGGGAAAGAAAGGAATATGGGTTTAAGGGAATGATTGGGATCTCATATTATTAGGCTCTTCGAATTTTACATAAATTCAAACAGCCTAACAGATGAGATTGCGGGCCAAACTGTCCTGAACAAGTGAATCCCGCATCTTAAACTATTTGAAGTAGGTGAACTCCGTGGTCCCTCTTTCTTAAGCTATCAAAATTTCAATAAAATTGAGGAAATCTAATAGCATGATCCTCATCCTAAGAGGAATGCATGAAACGGTCTTCATTGTATCAAAGATCAGGTGGGCCATGTGTGACATATAAGGACATAAAAAAATAAGGAATACATCAATACAAGTTTAGAAAATCTTACAAAAATCCACTTGTTGCTGATGGGTTAGAATCCAAGTCAGAAAAAAAAAATATATAAAATAGACATTCAGATAACATTTTCCAATTCAATTAGACAAAAAAAAAAAAAAATTCCAATTCAAAAAACAGTGAGAAAGAAAAAGTAATGAAAATGGAAAATTACCTAGCACAACGGCATCCACACGTATGTATAATTCTTGTCCTGCATTGGAGTAGACTCTAGTGTCCACCAAGTCCCCGTGCCATGCCAAGCACCCAATCCCTCCCCTTGTCTCGTCTGCACTGGTGTAAGCCGTACAAGAACAATTCCTCAAGCACTCCTGCCTACACTCCTCCAAACTCAGATTCATGTCCGCACGTGCTATTGAAGTATCCGGCACCTTCACACGTGCCAACTTCACAAACCCTTCTCCACTGCCGCACGCGGATACTCCCCGCCTCCTCACACACCCGCCCAACCCGTCTCTCAAGTACCAATCACGGGTCGAATTGGGTTCAAACCCTGGTAAGCATGTGCACTCAAACTTTTCTGGATTGTATGGGTCGCAGTAACTATTTGGACCGCACTCTTCGTACTTATCGCACGTCTCTTTCGGAGCAGACCAAAACTCGACCCATCTAACCTCGTGCCACGTGGAGCGAACAACGATTCCTGATTCATTCAACACCATTCTAGTAAGAACTGTAGGGTCATTTACACTATACACAATCGTGACCTCATCTTGATTATTCACGTAACTGACGTTGAAAATAAAATTATGAGTCATTTCGGGTACACCGCTCCATCTTTGGCCGGTCCATGGTCCGGCCCGCCACGATGGAGTTGCGCCCTTGTTTAGGAACAATTGTGGGTACCCAATTGGGTCAATCTCGTATGAGCAGTTTCCGGTTCCCGGGTCATCTTCGGACTTCCAAGATGTTAGGTATCGGCTGAGCCCGGTCCGCCGGTCCAGCCCAAGTTTCATCAACGGAAGCATAGTATTGCTGGGATAGTCGAAGCTCTGCCATGTAACCCTTTGGCTGTCTCGTAGAACCAAAACAAGATTCCCAGAATCTAAGAGTTGAGCCATAGAATTGTTTGTGGTTGAGATTGAAGCGTTTGTAGACCAGATTGCGGTGCTTCGGTTTTGGCTGTTAAGGACGAGGTTTCCATGGCCGTTGATGGAGAGGACTCCGGAGGTATCATTGAGAGGGATGTCTCTGTTTGCCACCCACACAACGGTTTGTTGAGGAACTTTGTTATACCATATTCCGATGTAGCGTCGGCCAGAGTTTCCTGGGCTGAAAAACCCAAGTGCGAAGGTTTTTCCTTTCGAAACCAGGATGTCACCGTCTTTAACGGGCTGGTTTGGGGAAATGGTGTCAAGGGAAATGCAAAATCGGAAAACAAGTAGGGAGAGAAGCAATGATGTATTCAATAACTCTTTAGCCGGATTCATGGTGGTTTTTCCGATGAAGATTATAGGTTGGCCAACAAGAATGCTGTGTGTCAGTGGGATTGGGTTAAGATTAAGGATCAAACTGAACTTGAATAGGGGTAATTAACAGAACTCGAAAGATTCAGGAGTACTAGAGTCTGGGAAATAGGTGAGATATTTAATAAGTAAGGTGCACAATTGAGGAAATAGAAACCACCATGAGAATGGTTTTTCAAGAAGCTACTTCAACGGTTAAATGCATGATCGTATGTATGTTTAAGGATGGAGTAATGCCACGTCTTAGAATGCCCTCCCACCATAAATTTGACTGACGCTTGTCAGCTTGTGTGCTTTTCTCTCTTTTATTTGTGGGTTCCACTCTTTCATGTTGTCTGCCCAAGTATTATTATCACACATTAAATGATTCTTTTTCAATACCTAGTTTGCTTTTTTCAAAAACAAAATTTTAAAATTTTATTTACATCTTTTTAAAAAAAACCTAAATCCGTGTAAATTTTATATGGGGATAAGCGGTAAAATAACAAATTTCATCATTTACCTTTAATGTAACTGTTAATAAATTGTTTCTAATGAGTAGCTCAATCGGTTGTGAACCACGCTTCATGAAGCAAAAATTATTAGTTCAAATCCATTATTGAACACAAAATAACATTTTAAAAAAAAATTAACCATTATATCGGTAAAACCTGCACTATAACTCATGTATGAAAGAAGAATGTGAAAAAAAAAAAACAAAAACAAAAACAAACGCAAATAACAATTCTTTTCCCATGTAAAGTTTCCTTATAAAAAAAAAAAAACAAAAAAAACAAAAACAAGATAGTACTATTTGGTGAGAACATAGTAAATTCTGGACCTTAAGCCTCACCAACTAATAAAAGTGCACAGGAAAATCTGGACCACCCTTTTCTTGTCCTGAAAACAATAGTCATGACTCATGACTCATGGATATGAGCAAAGGACATGTTCAGCATTACTCTTGAGATTAATAATGTTTCGGTACATATCTTTCTGTCTTATCAATTTTACATCTTTTAAGACAATTTGGCATATTCTCGGGTGTAGCTCAATATGTTAGAGTTCATGTTTCATGAAGAAGAAGTTATTTTTAAAAGATTAAGATTTTAAATATTAATTTATAATTTTAAGAGCCAAAATGCAATTTTGTCAAACATTTAATTACATTTTCAAACAAACACATTTTAAAATCGCTATTTTTAAAATTGTAAACCCAATTGTACCATAAAAATAAGAGTGACTTAATAGCATTTAGTACAAATTTCTTTACAAAATGGCATGATAGTTTATGTATCCTTAACCAATTCATCAATTATGAATTGCTACGTCAATTTGTATGAAAATTATAATAAAAGACGTGTACAATCTCAAATATTTTCCAAAAACCAATCATATGCATGAGGGTTAAATAATATGTTTCATATATTCGATTACTTGTAAGATCCTTTAATTCAATAATCAATACCGCTTTAGTAGGAAACATGGTTTTCCTAATGAAGATTAGATGTATAGGTCCTGGCTAATCATATGAGGTTGCGGAAAGCATTGAAATCTAGGAGGTGGCCCAAATCTCTTGAAAGAGGAAATGTGACAAATGTCAATGCGAGCGAAGTGTGTAAATGAAACTAATTAAGAAGTCTTTTAAGGGTAGTTTAGTCATCTGAAAAACCATACCTCATGAAGCAGGTGCTATTAGTTTGAATCTCTTTTTTACTTTTCTTTATCTTGGCGGACATGTAAAAAAAAAAAAAAATTACTAAGAAAAGGAAGTACTTTATTTTATTACACTGGCATGGGATATGATCGTGGAAAAACTAGAAAGTTGCTTCTTAGTTGTCTAGAATTGATTAATTGGTGACCCAGCTTTAGCCACAAATTGGCGCTGGATATTAATTGCTTTGTATATGATATGATGTATTGATGTATCAATTTCTTGCTGGAACAGTGCTTGCATGAGTTATCTAATATTGGCCACATTAATTATTTCAACTACACCCGCCACTATCATAACTAAAGGTGATGGGGACTTCATATTAATGCAATTTGTTGTAACCAATTAAGAAAATGGCTTTTTGATTCTTGTGGGATATCTTAAATTTTCTTTCAAGGAGATTTTGATGTTAAATTTAGTCGCGGTTGATACAGTTCCTCACTACCTGGCCCTCGACTTGGTCTAGGGTACTTGCAAAATAAAAAAACAAGGGGTGACTCGCTAGAGATATCAACAGAGACACTTTGATGCTTAAGCCAATAAAATGTTTTCTATATATATAAAATGTTTTGTCCTCTGCCCCGAGTCTCGAGGTTTAAAGCAGCACCAGAACAAGAGGCTTCACCCGCATCTCTTCTGCGAACCTCTTCACTGAGAATCAAATCCCTGATGTTTTCATAGTTCAGTTTACTCTTCCCTACAGAGTTACTCATAGCCATCCTCACGGCTTCCCAGCTATTTGGCAAAGACGCCAAGAGGATCAACGCGCGAACCTCATCATCAAAATCAATTTCCACCGAGGACAATTGATTTGTGATAGTGTTGAACTCAGTGAGATGTTGTGCTACCGAAGCTCCTTCCGCCATCTTTAGGTTGAACAATTTCTTCATTAAATGCACCTTATTGTTAGCCAACGGTTTTTCATACATACTTGATAAAGCCGCCATTAGACATGATGTGGTCTTCTCCTTTACAACGTTGTGTGCAACTGATTTTGACAATGATAACCTGATAACTGCCAGGGCTTTATGATCAAGAAGAGCCCACTCATCATCATACATATAGTCGGGTTGTTCTCCCAAAAGAGGTTGATAGAGGTCTTTCCCATAAAAAATATCTTCAATTTGCACCTTCCAATACCCAAAATCTGTGCCGTTGAATTTTTCGATTCCTATCTTTTCCTTCTTCTATTGCCATCGCTCCCACTCGAACCAAAAGCTTTAATACCAGTTGTTAGGAAATTAATCCTATTTCCAAGACCCGTGAGATACGACAAATAAGAAGAACGCGAAATAACAAAGATTAGGCAATCAACACACGACACCAAAATTTAAGTGGTTTAGCTTAACAAGCCTACATCCACTGGCGAAGACAACCCAGAGAAAATCCACTATCAAAATATGGAGTACAAAATAGTAGAGAGAAAATCACACAAATCCCAAAGTCCTAATACACCCAAATCTCACTATCACATGAGAGATTATTCCAAAAATCGAATACTTCTATATACCACATCACTATCCCACCATTATCTTACAATTGTGACATGACATTGCCAATCCACCTTAAGATAATCATTGTTAAAAAATAAAAATTAAAAAATCAATAGTGAATTGGTACACCACATATAGTAAGATAGCGGTGTGATATGTATCATTACTCTTATATAATAATACATTGGAACATTGGCATTGCCCAGATTTTTCTTTTTACCCAACTCTCCCAACTTTGCCAGGCTGAATGCTTGCTGGTTTTCAGAAAACAAGGAAAGCTTGGTTTGTTTGTGCATATAGCAAATAAAATTTATCAACAAGCAATTGATATTGGTTCAAATTTTGGTGAATGACATCAAAAGAACAAACTTGACGGTGTTATACATGTTTAAACTTCCATTCCAATTCTTAACATTGATTGCTTTGCCCACACAACATATCCAAAAAGGTCCACTATTATACGCATCACAGTCTACAAAAAACTGCCCTAAATGAAAATGTACATTGCCATTTCAAGTACAAAATTTGTATTTCACCATGAGAAATATAATACAACTGAACAAAATATTCAACGAATGCCTTATTCAAAAATTTTAATAAATATTAATCACCGCCTTATTAGATACATAATTACCACCATGACGGAAAAAAGGCGGCAATCTAGTTGAGGTACCTCAGGCATGTGAAACGTGCAAAATTGCACGAGGTAACCAAGGCGAAAGTATAATGAATGGCACTTAGATTCTGTGCCTTTCCTCTGGTATTAGCAACTCCTCGTAATCATCAACCACCACCTGATTCACAAATTCAAGAGTTACCCAAATCAACAACCTTCATCAACATCCTTTTGTTTACAAACAAAAGAGTGAGTAGTACCTCATAACTCTCGCCTCTGTAAGTGTATTCCACATGCAGTTGCTTAGGTTCTCCAGGACATGGATCACAAAACCCCATGATTCCCGACTTTTTCACACCCTCATGAAGCTGCACCAACAGATTGAACAACAAAAAATTACGACATACAATACGGGATCTCTAGAGTACAAAGTGAAAAACATAGCAACTCCCAAAGCACTAGATTAATCTCAGTTTAAAAATTTGAGGTCAAGGATTTTTAACTGTTAACTATATAAAGCAACCAACAAGTATGATGATTGATCAAATTAATACCATAGACCAAAAATGTCTTCTGCAGGCAGTCATAAGTCATCAGGTAATTTCTATTCAATATTGCTCTCTAACTTCTTTTAGCCCAATTTAGTAACACATTTTTCCGAGTAGTTACGCAAACGATTAAATGATCTTGTGAATGAGTTGGCAAAGTTCAAACCGAAAATTAGTAATTTAAGTTAAGACCCTTTCAAGAGGGTTACTTGTGGTAATTTGCAGAGGCTATGAACAAAATGTGCTTTGGCTTGTAATTGTGTAGATAGTCCGAAATTGCACTAACTTATCAGAATATTTCAATTTTCACATCACTCTATATTACCATAGGAACATAGGATGGATTCATAGTTTAACAGACAAGGAAAAACAGCACTTGAAGTAAAATACCTTGAGTTGTCCAGAATCATCAACCAGGAAATTTAGAGGTAGTGTGACATCCATGACTTGTGAAGTCAACTCATTGTGTGTTTCAAATGATTCATTTTTCCTACTCAAAGTGGTACGGTTTCCATACCATGCTCTAGTAATAACTAATCCATTTGTTTCTAATTGCCTAGTTCTTTTCCTATTGGCCACATTTTGTAGTAACTGCTGAGCTTTCTCTGCTGCTGCTCTTGCCTCATGTACCTGCAAACAGGTCCTAAAGTAATTACACTTCCCTCAAAACATTTTTGAGTAAAGGTAAAGAAAAAATAAGTGAAACACAATCGTATTATCAATCAGACAACAGAGAAGAAAAAAAAAAAAAAAACACCCAACTCAAAGATCTTAACATTTGCAGACATTCAGAACCCAATGCAGTACAAAAAAAGAATTTTATTTCAAACTCCTTCCTGATATTATTATGCTGTTCGTAAGCCCTGTTAACAAGTGCTATAGAGACTTTTTGGCATTTCACCCACCATTAAGACAGCACCAGTTTGACTAGATGGATGTGATGATTTTTAAAACGATACAAAAGTGCCGACTGTATTAGTGTCTGTATATATATATATATATATATCCACAACATTAACATTTACTTAGCATTTACTACGTACCGAGTACTCTATGGTCCACCATGTATATTATATTTTTCATGGTTGGATGACAGTTGTTCTTCACCACCTATTCATAATATTTATTACCAGTCTCTTAAACTTTAAAAGGGAGTGGGCATTACCACTTAGCATATTTTTGACTGCATAAATATTGGCGAGAAAAAACATGTTAAACATTGATCACTTGGTGAGTAGACAATGCAGGATTCCATATATACATGTAGTATGGTATAAGGGACCAAGGTAAATCAGCTAGCAATTCCATGTGGAATTTGGTTCTCTCTATCTAGGCAATTTTCCAGTTCATTATTAAGAATCTGTTAGAAGAGTTGTTACTAAGGAGGTAGAGGAGGTGGTTCGGACGTTGACTCCACCTTTTAGCATCCACATATATATTTGAATGTGTGCACATGTATGTATATATAAAGCTTTTATATTCATATGGACCTTCAAAGGAAAACCACAAAAAAACTTTGGAGGATGTTGAAATAGGAAGCAAAACTTAAGGACATTTTTCTTATATCCACATATTCTCTTCGGTAATAAATGTAGAGTAGCCTAGTGATGCAGAGCAGTTTACGCAACCCAGTCATAGTAAAATGGCCATATCTTGTGATTTCGAGATCACATGGAGACAAACTTTGTGGCGTTGGAAAGCTTATTCAAATGGCTACAAATTTATATTTCATGAAAATTTTCCAACTTTTACTAGGTCAAAACAGGCCGTCAGTAGATATTCGATTGCACTTGGATCGATCCAACTTGCAATCTTTTGTTCAATCGATCAAACTTGCAAGAAGGGCAGTTTTGTACTTTTTCTTTTCAGGGCTGCTACCCTATCAGCTTCCCACTATGCCAAGTTGCATCACCTAGCAAACAAGCTGAGCTGTTGACATATCTAGTGGCCAGCAAACAAGCGAAGCTGCTCATGTATCATCTGTACTCACTTGTTTACTAAAACTGTAAAACAAGTCTGGTTCAAGCTTGAGCTGAGTTTCATTTGCTAAAGGAGCTCAAGTCCAAACTACTTTAGGTAGGCTCGCTGTCTGGCAAATTGGCAGACAGCCAATGTGCCAAATAGATGGATGTATAACCGTTGAATGGCATATATCTGAATTTCTTTTTGTAAGCTCCATGATTATTAGGCAAATTGGCAGGGAACATTTTCAACTGTAAAATGTAATAACATTTACCTATGATGTGACTTCATTAAGGGCAGAGATGATGTGCCAACATCACAAAAGTCCATTTTATTCATTTGCTGACATTGAAATTCAGAAAACCAACAAAAATTTGACTCTTGGAATATATGTTTGGTCTTTTGGATTATTAAGTATAACTCATTTGGAGTACCAGGTTTATTGAGCCAAATGGCTCGTGAGGCATCCACTACTTACCAAACTTGCCCAAACTAAAATCTTTAGGGTCAATTCGAATTTGAGCTAAGGTGAAGCTTTCCAAAGGCTCCAGTTTACAAGTATGAAGTGAGCTCAGAAGTTTACTTCATCAGATTGAAAATGAGCCCAGAAGCCGGCAAGCTACTTGGGTTTCTTTCAGCTTGGCTTGCAAGTTTTGTTGTCCTTTTTCATTTTCCTTTCTTATCCAGGCACAAAGCATCCATGATTATAAAATGAGCCAATCTCGAACAAAAAGATTGAGCTTGAATAATGACCAAGCTTGCCCAAACTAATCTAGGATGGCCTGCAGGCTAGTCAAGCCAGCCATAAAGTATGCATGTTTTTCTATCTAAACCTGTAACCATTTTTCAGTGTTCTATTTACATGCTATGCAGAGAGATATCGAGATACTACTACAAAAATCCATGCCGGCAGACAATGCATTATGAAGGTATGCATCTACATGCGTGTTGCATCTTGTGGATGTGTATGGATGTAAGAATATGGCCTCATACAAGAAAAAATTGAACAATCCAAATTGCATCTAGACAATCAATAATAGAGTTGCCACAGTGCATAAACCACAACACAGTTAGCCACATAAATAACCCATACCTTGGCAGAGGTTTTTTCCACATTCTCTAAAGCCTTCTGTTTTTCCTTTTTAAGGTAATATGGTTTAAGAACGAATTTCTGCAAGCATGCAAAGGATACAAAATTAGCAAATAATACACAGATGAAGTAGTTTGGTTAAAAACTATATTATTATAACACTTCCATCTTTCGACCCGTTCACAAATCCCAAGTATGATTTGTCACACCATATAAAACAATTAGTGATTACTCGGGCACTCTGCAAAGAATCCAAACAAGTGGGAACTAATGACCATCGCTTACCTTTGGCAACGCCATGTAAATCATATTAATATAAAACCAAAATGCTGTAATCTTTCAAATATAAAAAGTTGCACGCAAATTGCAGTTAAATAGCAGAGGGTGGAAAAATAAAATAAAATAAAATAAAAAAGAAGGGTTCAGCAACATAAAAAGGTCAGTTCTTCGATACTCTTTCTCAGAGATGACAGAGCAAACTATTGGCTACCTGCCTTGGGACCATAAACATATCATAATTGGCCAAAGAACATTAGGTTTTCTGATCAGTTAAACATAGATTGATATGATATATCAGAGGATTCCAGCTTATTACATCTAGTAGTATCCAATTCATTATAACCTAACCCTAAGGGTTAGCATGAATGACCAGAGACCATGCCTTATAAAGCGAATGTTAGAGGGTACTACTAAATCTAGTTCCTTTTTTTTTTTTTCCTGGAAATTACGTTCTTGTCATAAAAAAAATGCAAGAAGCAAAAAAGTAAGAAAAACCAATATTTGTATGTTATTAGTTTGTTAATTACACATTCACCACTGGGTAAGAATACTTATTTTTTATTGATGATTTTTTTTTCTTAAGTGTATATTCAGGGGCCCAAGTATAAATTAAATTCTAACAAATCCTAAAAAGATAACAGTTTGAACAAACCACTTTCTGCTAAACCTTAAATTTCCAGAACACACCCTAGATTAAACTGAGTCTAAAAGCATAGTTAATGAGTCTATCCTTTCGGTTAGACTCCTAGTCATAGTTAACTCATCTGACATGAATAAAAAGGAAAACAGTAGAGTTTGCAAATCACAATAAACCTTTAGTAAAAAGTAAACGGAGGTTGGAAGTATGAATGCTCCAGTTGCAAGCACAGGATTCAAATGCCTGGAAAGCAAAATCTGCAAGATATAGCCCATCAACAACAGATTAGAACCAAAGAAGTTTATCAGTACTAAGTTCTATTCTATCGTATTTTCCAGAATATACTACAGTTACAGTTTCATAGAATCATGTGAGCAAATTTGAAGGAAGAATATATATATATATATATATATATATATATATATTCATCCTGAAGTGAAATAAGTGAAAATAAGTGAGAGTGAAAATATTCTTACAGGAATAATTAACTTTTGGCCGCCACGATGCAATTCAAATCTCCAAAATATACCCTGCAAAGATAAAACAAAAGATAACAAACACGCTAAACTTACAAAGAAATGTGAGACAACTGAAACAACAAACCGAATAGAGAGAGTGCTCTTACTAACTCCATAAAATATCAGTTGAATGACATTTTATCTTTCTAAGACCATATGAAAAATAGAAAAGGAAAGATTAAACTAGATAAAACTATGGAATTTTTATATTCAATGATCAAGGCATCCAAATAAATGATTTCAATGGAAATCTTTAAGGAACATTTGTATTACAATTAAACATGCCAAAAACACATATATACCCACCCACCAACAGCCAACTAAATAAAATGGCCTTAAGCATCAAGATTTCTTTTCGTTTGCTTTCTTTTTTTCTTTTTTCTTTTTTGATAGATAAACATTACTACCCATACGTCATTGACCCCTTATCTCATCCTCCACCCCTTCTTCATGGTGAAAGGAGTTGCAATTTGGTCCAAAGATCACTAGCCCAAGGCACCAAGGTTTCAGAAAAATCCAAAATATTACTAAGATTTTACTAGGTAATTCCACAACGACCGGTTGGGTCACCCTGATCAAATCCCTTGGACAACCTTAACTCCAAGGTTGGCAAAAGCACCAAATGAAGGATGTTCTTTAAAAATTGCATGTGAAAGGCTTCCATTGGATGTTTCTGGCGGAAGAGGTCCAGTAGAAATTAACTCATTTGTGAAACCTTTTCTTTTCCTCCTCTTCGGTAAATGTACACATTACCTCACCTTTTACCCCTTGTTCATGGGAAAAGGAGATGCCATTTGGTCCAAAGACTGTTGACAACTAATCAGCAAAATTTTGTAGAGGGGCAAATTTCCCTTCTAGCCATAAGTAATGGACCATTTCCCTTCGGAGATGAACAAATTCCAGCATTAGTTAATAGTCAACAGAAAACAAGAAGTGATAGGTGAAAATACCAATGCTCAACAAAGCATCTGTAACAAGACAAACGGGAGGAGACAACAAAAGACAAAAGCCTACAGAACAGAAAGATGAACCAAGACCAAACTACCAATATTTTGAATCAATGTTTGTAGTCTAGCATGTCATACACACTTCTCATGTAGGATTACCTAATGTAACTAGCAGTTCTCCAGTTGAGGTCAATTGTCCTATTAGAAATTTGGTTGGATATTACCTAACTTTGGTGGGATTACCTAAGGTTGGCATCCAGTAGGTCCCACCGCAAAATCTTTCTCTTTTAATGGGTATAAAAATTTGACATTAAGTCACTCGCAACACAGCTAGGTACTTGCAGAAAAGCCCTTATTATCTTCTTTTCTTCCAGTAAAATCCAAATAAGCATTTATTTGAGAAAAATTATGATGAACCAGTACCAGTTGCATGACATTTCTGGAAATTAATCTATACATCCAACCAACCATATGCAATAAGGAAAATGACACAAATGCACTGGAATAAATGAAGAAATCATAAATTCAATTTCTGCCTACATAGCTGCATGTTACCTGTATTCCTATTGTGTACAACATGCGGACAGTGCTGAATTTAGATAATTTCCTTCCACCGCCAACTTCTATCTCAAGAGTGGTGCTACAACAATAATGCCTCAAGTCACAAGCTTATTACATCAAGGCATAAATGCAATCACGTGCTGAAAGTATCTCAATTAGCAGTAATATACTCTGATTATTGAAATGTGTATAGGAAAAAGTTTCAAAAAATTACTTGACATAATGAAAGACAAGCAGTGTCAGAAAATATTAATCGTGTCAACACATAAACACAATAAATGAATGCCATAAAAGCATTTCAAGTGTATAATAAACTCCAAGGACCATTTACTAGACAATATGTTCTGCTTAAAGGTATCAGCTTCAAGCGTACCCACTCTAAATTAAGCCTGCCATCACACCCTAATTTGCTCTGCACTTTGCCCACAAGTTCAAACATTAAATAGGATTATAGGAATCATCAAGATAAATAAAGAATGGCATAGTAACTCCTTTATAGAACCAAAAAAACAAATCCTTCATGTAACAACAAGAAGAGTAAGTAGAAGGGCATCAAATTAAGCACCATACGTAAATCTTGTCCATAAAGAAGCCCATTAAATGGTTCATTAGATACAGATAACTCCAATTCTCATTCAAATTAAATGAAAGGTGTTTTTAATGCCAACTAAAACTGGTTAAAATAGACATCAGTGACCTCTGGTAAACTTCTGGTGCATGGATGAAGAATCCGGCTAGCATGAATTGAATATTAGTCATCAGGAAACTTTGGTTAGGAAAGGATCCTATCCAAATAATGGGACGGAATAATCATGTGTCTGCATCAAAAACCTTGAGTTGTGTTTTATTTGTCAACATTACTCATATCCTCTCCATTTTTACTTCAACAGCAATCATTTTTTTTTTATAAGAAATGTTTATATATCAAAAGCGCAGAGGAGCGCAACCCAAGTACACAGGAAGTATACAATAGAAAACGCCTCAACAGCAATCATACTCTCCCGATTGGAGTAATTATTGTTTTTGTTGCTCATAATGATATCACCCCAGCAAGACTTTTTTTCCCCTAAATTCTTACTATGTAGTTATTAGTATCCATTTTCGTCCATTTCTATTATTAATTTTCTTCTCAACTTTTTTACCTTTTATGCTTTTGAGGGAACTAAAGTCTTGTGCTGAGAGAGAGGCGCTGGAACTGGAACCCCAGC
Organism: Corylus avellana; assembly: GCF_901000735.1. NCBI lineage: Eukaryota > Viridiplantae > Streptophyta > Magnoliopsida > Fagales > Betulaceae > Corylus > Corylus avellana. The sequence goes on along the minus strand of NC_081543.1, from coordinate 9,196,559 downwards.
GGTGGCGCGTGTAGGCGCGTCCCGCTAGAGCTCGGTTTTCTGTTTTCGTGGGATGCGTTCGTGTAGATTAGGATGGAGCGACGGTTTTCGGTGGAAGCTAAAACCTTCTTTTTCTCGACGAAGGCTTCGAAGCTTCGTTTGGAGGAAAGAAGGAAGGGTTTTGTAGGGCTTATTCTGGTGGGTCAGCGAAGTGCTTCCTGGTTGGCAGCTACGGTAGAAGAGGCGTCTCAGTCGCAGGTGAAGGAAGATTTCGTCAAAAAATTTAGCGAGGAAGGGAAGTCTTTGTCGGTGAGCGGGGGTAGTAACAAAGCTGGGAGATTCCTGGAGGTGGTTGCCTATCTGGAGGACGAACGGAAAGGTATCATCTGGATCCCAGAGGCCCGCTCTGGGCGGGGTTGGCGGAGGTTCGTGGTTGAGCTGCGTTCGTTGCTGGCTGTGCAGGCGAGTTCTCCAGGGTTTTCGAATTCTGAGAGTTTCTCTCCGGGGACAAAAGATGGACGGTCTTTCGCCGAAGCGTTGCGCTCTTCTTCCTGCGAGGTGGCGGACATTGCTGGGGCGCGGCTTCTTTCGTCGCAAGAGATTGACTTGTTCCCGGTGGCGAGCTGTTTCGAGATGGGGAATGCTGGAGTGGAAACACGATTCGCGATGGATTGTTACGAAATGGAGAAAGCTCATCCCTTGTTTGAGCAAAGCTTCTCGTCTCCGGTGGCGGCGGCAGCAAAGTTTAGAAGGAACAAGGCGATGAGGCGATTAGGGTTTTTCTGCGATAAGTTGGACCGGATCCTTCGCGGGCTGGGTGAGAAGCCCAAAGGTAAGTGGATTAGGGTTGGTTCTTTGGGTTATGATGGGCAAAATTCCGGGTCGGTTTCCGGGTCGGCTGTGGTTCAAATTCCCGTTTGCGGCCCTGTTTTGGATCCCGATAAGTTCAGCGATGGGTTTTTGTTGCATTCGGATAAGTCTTCGCCAGAGTCTCCTGGGTTTGCTGAGAATGCTCAAATTGGTGATTTTGGACGGAAATCTTCCCCGGCGACTCCTGTGTCTCCGGCGAGGCTTTGGCGCAGTTTGAGGGATGACGCTACTGCTCCTACGGTGGTGGCTACTGTTTCTTCGGTGGCTTCTGTTTCGCCTGTGAATCATTTCTCTTTTCCTCCGGCGATTCCTGCGGTTGCTTCTACTTATCCGGCGAGGTTTCAGTGCAGGATGAGGGCTGAGGCTTCTGTTCCTCCGGTGGTGGCGACTGTTCCTCCGGTGAGGGCTATTGTTTCTCCGGTTTTCTCTTTTCCTCCTGCACCTGCCAAAGCTTTGATAGATAACCAAGTTTCCAAGTGTTATACACGGAGAGCGAAGGATAAGGAAGCTAAACAGCTTCATAAGAAAAAGATGCCACTGGGGGTGAAGAATTTGGAATGCTCCGATAACTTTGAGGCTAGGGGCAGTGGCTCGAGTAGGGCTAGGGATGTGGGGTGATCATGTGTAGGGTTAGCCTTTGTGTAGGGTGTTTCTTGTGTAGGGTGTTTTGATTTCGGGGGTTCTTGGGTGGATCTTTTTAGGTTCCTTGTGGGTGCTCCTTGGGAGCTTAGGGTTTTATTGGGTGTATAGCCGCACTCTTTTATACTCCCTGTGTAATCGTGTTGCGCCCTGTTGGGTTTTTGATATATACATATTTACCTATCAAAAAAAAAAGTATCCCATCCTTTCTTGCCTTGCCTTGCATTCATATTAGGATTCATCTTTCAGCTATCTTATAAAATTTCAGATTGTAACGAGCCAAAAAAGTTACTATAAATGACAATACACACATATAAGACGCAAATACATACCTTTTTTTTTTTGATAAGTCGCAAATACATACATACCTACAAGTTAGATTATATGCTGCAAGCCTGCAAATGTTTATGTTCATTCAACAAAGCCTTCAAAATATGTTCAATTGATTTTGTTTGGTAAAAGTGGTTTTTCGATAGCGTTACTTTGAAGCTTCCTTATTGGCCTTCATGAATATGAAATTCAAGGGGATCAATGGGAGAGGTTTTGAAGCAAGTTTCGGGGTCGAAGATTATTTTGGCTAAATCGGAGCTAATTCCTATTGGTGATGTGGGTGATGTAGGTCGTTTGGCTTGTATTCTTGGTTGTAGAATAGCATCTTTGCCAATAAAGTACTTGGGTCTTCCTTTGGGAGCTTCTTACCAGGCTTCTTCTATTTGGAATGGCATTATTTAAAAAATGGAACGTTGTTTAGCTGGTTGGAAGAGGCTTGATCTATCTAAGGGGGTCAACTTCGATAAAAAGCACTCTTTCCAATTTGCCTACTTATTGTTCGTCTCTCTTTCCTATTCTTGTAAGCATGGCTAATAGGCTTGAAAAACTTAAGAGGGATATTTTAGCTACAAGAGAATGCTTCTTAAACATAATAATGAGGTGATATGATAATTCTATTGAGGTGAACATTTATAATAGATAGCTTAGCTTAACATAATCAACTAGAACGAGGTTTTCAACTTGTAAGACGACGTGAACTACATAGATCATCTTAGTTCTTAGAGCTAAAACTACACTACATAGGTCATCTTTGCGTATAGATAATTTTACTTGTTAGAGTCTAGTTGTCTCCCGCTGCGGAGGCCTGAACCAAAAGCTCTTGCTGCTTATTTCGCAACATTTGTAGCCTCCTCTCGAGGTCCTTTATTCTCTATTCCATCACGCTGAGGTGAAATTGGTGATGAGTTTAAGTTCCATTTAGTGAATTGTCGAGAATTTGTACTCCGATGAAATCAAATGGTTTGGGGCTAAAAACCTAATTCAATTTAATCAAGCTCTTCTGGGAAAATGATTACGACATTACAGTATGGTGAGGGAGGCTTTGTGGATATCGGTGGTGGAAACCAAGTATGATAGTTTGAGGGGAGGTGTGAAAATATATGAAGGGGTGGGAAGTTTTTTCTAGTTTTGTTAGATATGAGGGGGGAGATGGGTCCACGATCAAGTTTTGGAATGATTTGTGGAGTGAGGAACAGCCTCTGAAGATTTTTTATATAAACTTATTTAGTATTGCAAGTTGTAAGGATGCATAAGTGGCAGATTATATGCAATTTCAAAATGGAAATCTTCGATGGAATATATTTTTTACTAGACCAATGCATGATTGGGAGATGGATTTGGTCTCTTCTTTCTTTGACCCATTGTATTCTCTTAGAGTCAGGCAAGGAGGAGAGGTTAGAATTTGTTGGATCCTTCCAAAAGGAGAAAGTTTGACGTGAGGTCCTATTATCATGTGTTATCCATTCCTGCTAGTTATATTAGTTACCCTTTTCTTGGAAGAGTATGTGAAGGGTTAAGGCTCTTTGAGAGGCGTTTTCTGTATGGACAACCACAATAGGAAAAATCTTGAATTTAGATAATATGAGGAAGAGGAGCGTCATAGTGGTGAATTGGTGTTGTGTGCGCAAGACGGGTGGGGAGTTCATTGATCATCTTCTTCTTCACTGTGAAGTAGCAATAGAATTATGGAGTTCGCACCTCCTTATGCTTTATGTTGATTGGGTTATGCCTTGAAGGGTGAGAGAGTTGTTGGCGAGATGGAGAGGTTTGTTTTGTATTGAATGTGGTGTATTCAAAGAGAGCGGAATGCAAAGAACAAGAGACTTTGGTGGTAGAGCTAAAAAATATTACGTTCAAATCTCTTCACAAATGCTTTTTCTAGTTTTCTTGAATTTTTGGATTTTTGTTCTTTGTTTTCTCCCTAATAGGGAGTTTCTCTTGTATACTTCCCGTGTATTAGGTTATGTCCATCTGCGCTTTTCTAATGAGATCAAATTACTTATATAAAAAAAAATTAACATATATTTTTGTTGCTAGCAATTTTGCTTTCATAAACTAGTGTGTGTGTGTATATATATATATATAACCAGGGTAGATATTGATTAACTATTAATATAACATTATAAGTTGTGCCTCAGCACCTCTCTATTTCCAACAGTTCTGGTAAGACAGCTACTCCTAGCATTCTAAAAAGTCCTCAAATCAAAATGTCATGCATTTCTAATTTGCGTGTGTTAAGATTTGTAGGAGGGGAGTTTGAGAGGGAGAAGAAATGAGAAAGAGGCTGCTGCCTCTTGTTATTATTCAACCTATTTGACCTAATACAAACAACCAAATATATAGGCTAAACCCTACTAACACAAAGACCAAACTACCCTTGAAACCCTAATGACTCAAACCCTAATATCTCTTCTAACACACCCCCTCAAGCTGGAGCATATACATCATATGAATCCAGCTTGGAAGATACAAGCAAATGAAAAAAAACAACTAAAACATACTCTTAACACTCCCCATCAAGCTGGAACAGCTTGGAGTTCACAATACAAACACAATACAAATAACAAGATAATTAAATAAAACTTCAACGCCGGTCGAAAACTCGTCGGAAACTTGAAGAACCATTTGATCGGTTCTCGCTGAAAAACACCAAGGCCGGTCGGATGCAACGATCACTTGATCGGTTCTCGCCGGAGAATCCAAGGCCGGTCGGATACATCAATCACCAACAACAAACAAACAACAAATTTTTCACATGATTAACCAACAAGATTCGCCGGAAAAAAGTTACTAGAAAAAAAAAAAAAAAAAAAAAAAGAGGCTACTGCCTCCTGTTATTATTCAACCTATTTGACCTAATACAAACAACCAAATATATAGGCTAAACCCTACTGACACAAAGACCAAACTACCCTTGAAACCCTAATATCTCTTCTAACAGCGTGATAGTTCCTATGGTTTGTATTGGATTTGAAGTCAATAGCCTTAAGAGGAAAGGGATAATTTCTCGGTATTTAATGCAATATGTGAGGAAAGTCATGACACTTATAATGAGGATTTGTATATGACCAACCAGCTATCCCATCAATACCCACAGAAACAATTTTTCACACGTTCTTTCATCACAATTTTTTACATACCAGTTAACACAGAAAATTGAAAATGTCAAGATATGCAAAAATAGGTGTCAAAATAATACAGAAATGTATAACCTGTACAGATATTTAAAGTGGGAAACATTCCAAAAATGAAAAACCAAACAACTTCAAGAAGAGAATCTTTGATCAACATAACAGTAAACACAACTCTTACATAATCAGTAATCAAATAGATTCTGTACACATACCTTCCCACTTTCCCACCAATGCGGCCATGAGACTTTGAGGAAAACTGATGATTATAGTGAGCTGATGCCCCAAATGAACTGGTGCCAAACTGCAGTAGTTAAACATGGATGAGGGGGGAAAGAGGGAGCAAAATTTGGGCAACTTGGAAATAATATTACATGGAGGTTTTAATATAGGAGAACAAAGATGAGAGAGTATAAGACAATGGAGAAGCTGGGCACAATATTGACAACATAGTTACATATATAATGTTTTCCATTATGAAAAAGATCATTCACCCCTAGGCTGGCCATGAATTATGGTCCAGTTGCGTCACAGATTTACAAGTCAACAAGTCTATATTTTTCTGAAGTGATTTTTTTGTCCATGTGCATGGCAAATATATTAGATGGGAAAGAATCCCTCCACATTGTACTCCAAAATTTAAAGGAAAATAACAGCAAGCCTCATTTAATTTAATTGCAACAAACTGCGAATATGTTCATATATAGAACATAAAATAATAGGCCATAATGCATTTTCCTTCAAAGGACATTCATCACAGCTACTACTGCCATCACCTCCATCTCTGCAAGCTATCATTTTCTTGCAATCCTGATCACACTTCTAAATAAATTCTGTCACAAAGTTTGACATACAAGCTCCTTCCTTCATGGTCTTTCAGTCACATCTATGGCCACTTTATTGTTCCTCACAAAACCTATGTCTATCTCTGATTCCTACAAAAATGTTTTCTCATTATCGTTGCATCCCTCTCACCTTTCTCCTCCACTGCTCATAGACGACAAAAAATGATAAATACCACCACCAAAAAAACCACGAAACAATCCCTATCTTCAAACACAAATTACTTTGCAGATTCTCACATAAATTCCAAGGTCTTATGATCCGATATCAGGACCACCCATGTGCTTGTCTTGTCCTGTCTCAATGCAGAACATGAAAATTCAAGTACTCTAAGGAGAATTGACTGGAGCCCAGCTGAATATACTTAGATTAGGCTATACTTGAGCTTGGATACATACTGATATACTTCTGTCAATTGTGATCAATAATCTGAATTGGGAGCTGACTGGTGAATTGCAATTGATATTCAGAGATAGGGTCAAGCATTGAGAAGTAAATAACAAAATAAGAAGTTTTAATAGAGCTCCATTTACAACCAAAAAGACAGTCGCCGTTTGAGATTGGGAGAAATGGAGATGAGTCTAGATACAAGCAACTATTAGGTGACATAAATTGACTGCTTGCCACCCAACTACGCATAATTCCTGATTTGAGAATAAAAATGGCAGTGAAATGGGTTAAGAACACAGATAAACCATGATACAATGTCAAAAACAGTGTTGGACCCAACAGATAACTCAAGTTCAAAAAAGGATTGAGGAGTCTCTGTTGTATAACAGATACACTTGATAAAAAGGTCAATAGAGAAAAGAATGACGAAGGTGTATATCACTTCTAAACTTGTATGCATAACTTCTACAGTTACAGGAGTGTTACTACATTTTTCTATCTGGTATGGTCTTTTTTAAAAGTATCATGCACAGGATGTAAATACCGAACTGTTTATAAAAAGCTTGAGTTTGGCTCAAACTTAGTTCGTTTAAGTGGGGGGTTGTTGTCTGGTTTCTCTTTGGGTAATGTTGGTGGGTTTGATTTCACTTGCCTTTGTTTGCTAGTGATACTTTGATCTTATGTGGTGCCAATACAGATCACCTTCGTCATCTGTGTTGCTTATTCCTATGCTTTGAAGCTGCTTCAGGCTTAAAGATTAACTTGGCTAAGTCAAAACCAGTTCCTGTGGGAAACATTGATCATGGGGAAAGGTTGGCTAGTATTCTAGGTTGTGGGGTTTCCTCTTTGCATATGAAGTATCTCAACCTACTGTAGGGGGCCTCCTATAAGGCCAAGCAAATTTGAGATAATGTTATTGAGAAGATTGAGCTTCACTTGGCTAGTTGGAAAATGATGTACCTGTCCAAGGGTGTTAGGGTTACCCTTATTAAGAGCACACTATCTAATTTGCCAACGTATTTCATGTCCCTCTTTCCTCTTCCTGCGAGTATTGCAAACCGTATTGAGAAGCTCTAGCGCAATTTCTTATGGGGTGGGCTAGGCAAAGAAATCAAATATCACCTGGTTAGCTCGTCCAAGGTTTGTTTGTTGTTCTCTAAAGGAGGGATGAAAATTCGGAACTTTTGGGATTCAATCGTGCTCTTTTAGATAAATGACTTTGGCGCTATGCGCATGAGAGAAAGGCTTGGTCGAGAGTGGCAGTGGACTCTGAATTTGGCAATTCGTGGGGTGGGTGATGTTCCAATGAGCCTTTTTGAGCATTTGGGGTGAGGTTATTTTAATATATTAGGCGAGTCTGGGGAAATTTTTGTCACACGAGATTTGAGATGAGAGATGGCTCAAAGATTAGATTCTGGCATGATCAATAATGTGGGAATGTGGCCCTTAAGGAAGCCTTTTTAGATTTATTTAGTATTGTCTGCAAAGGATGCCTCTATTGCGGCTCACTTGGAGTTTTATGGTGGATCCAATCAGTAGAACGTGAGCTTTAATAAGGCAGCTCATGATTGCGAGGTGGATGTTTTTGCCTCATTCTTTAGGGTGCTGTATTCAGCTAGATTGAGACAAGTGAAGATAAGATGTGGTGGGTCCCTTCTAAAAGAGGGTTGCTTAAAATCCTTATCATGGATAACATCAAGAGGCGGCACATCATTGTGGTGGACATAAGTTGCATGCGTAAGAGAAATGGAGAGTTTGTAAGCCATCTTTTACTTTATTGTGACATGGCTAATGCCATTTCGATTGCCTTTTTCGAGTCATTTTGGACTGTCTTAAGTTATACAGACGTGTAGTCAACTTGTATGCTTGTTGGTGAACTACTAGCAGTATGCAAAGTGTTGTGTGGAAAATGGAGCCTATGTGCTTTTTATAGTATTTATGGGTGGAAATGACTTGATGAACTGTTGAGAACCGTGAGAGAATATTGGAGGAGATTAAGTCCTTATTCTTCAAAACTTTGTATCTTTAGATAACTGCTTATGCTTCTCATTTGATGATTAGTTATAGTGATTTCTTTATTCTTTTTGCACGTTCGAGCTAGATACTTTCCACTTGTATACTTATTGTGAACTTAAGGGTGCCTTACGCTTTTAATGATATATGTCGATTACTTATAAAAAGAAAAAAATAGTTTGAACAAAAATTTTGTTTCGCTCAATAAACAAACCAAGCTTGTATGAACTCAGCTCGAGAACTTCTCCTATAAAAACTCGATTCAACTCGTTTGAAGATCATTTAAAATATATATATACACTTACTTGACCATAGTTCCTCCACACCATCCATCTCATCTATACCACGTGTCATCCTCAACCTGCCACTTAGGGCTTAGACGCGAGTAAGGACTCGGGTATGGGTCAGCCCGGAGCTCCTACGGCCTCAATCGATGCACCCCATTCTATATCGGGGGTGGCTGGAAGGGTGTCCTTTGACGGCTTCTCTGCACTGGTAGATCACACAATCTAAGAGGGGCCTTTTACCCGTGCCTTCATTAAGCAATGTTCCAAAAATCAAACGTCCTCTCCTTCAGATTCCACCAAGAGGAGAGGGTTCAATGGCGCCTCTACATTGATAGATCATGTAGTGGCTTAAGATCTTGCCGGCGGTGCGGTGGCTCAAGGAAGTCTTCCCTTCAAAAAGGTGGAGGTTTTGATTTTACTGGTTATGCTATCAAGACTAAGAAGAAGGGTGTCAAGGTTGCAAACCCAAAGGGGCCTTTTACTGGTGCCTAGGTGAAGCCGTGTTTTCAAAATCAAACTTCCTCTCCTTTAGTTGGCGAGGAGAATGGGTTTGCTCTTTCTCCTGATTTTTTAACTTTTAAAGAACCATCTCCTAAGCTCTTTACTCCTAGTGAGAAATCAGGAGAAGCTCATTTATGCCCAACTAGTGTAGAATTCTCTTACTTCATTTTTTATTAGGGCCTGATGGACCTCCCTCTTGTCGGCGGTACTTTCCTTGGTTGAATAATCAAGGATCACCCTCTTGGTCCAAAATTGATAGATTCCTTCTTTCTCCAGCATGGGAAGCCCAATTCCTAGTGCGTCCTAGAGGAGGCTTCCTAGACTATTCTCATATCATTTCCTGATCCTCCTTGACTGTGGTGACTTTTAAAGGGGTAGCAGGTAGCAGGTCCTTCAAATTTAAAAATATGTGGCTAAAGTTGGAGGGTTTTGTGGACACGGTGAAATAGTGGTGGGACTCTTATCATTTCCAAGGCTCTCTGAGCTTAATTTTAGCTAGCAAGCGCAAGGCTTTAAAAGTTGATTTGAAGAGATGGAATGAGGAGGTGTTTGGCAATGTAGGGAGGAAGAAGAAACCTTTTGGAAGAGCTGCGTGTTTTTTATATCATTGAAGAAGAGAGGGGCGTTAGATATTGAGGAGAAAATGAGGACGGCAGAAGTTGTTCGCAAGTTAGAAAGATCCACGCTCAAGGAGGAAGAGAGTTGGAGGCAGAAATCTAGAGATTTGTGGTTAAGGAAGGGTGACAAGTGTTCGAAGTTTTTTTTTTTTTTTTGATAAGTAAAGATATATTTATCAAAGGCGCAGAGGGGCGCAACCCTAGTACACCGGGAGTATACAAGAGAGCGACTAAGAAAGAGAAAGAGAGGAATTGTTCGAAGTTTTTTCACAAAATAGAATGAAGAACTCCATTGACTCCTTGTTGAAGAATGGTTCAATTTCCACCAACTGGTTGGAGATCAGCGAACACATTGTCTAGTTTTATAAAAATTTGTACACTGAGTTGTTCAGTTGGAATGTCTTTCTTTTGATTCTATTGATGTGGCTGAGGCTGAGTCTAGTTGGTTGGACAGGGGCTTTGAGGAAGGGCAAGTGTTGGAGGTAGTGAAAGCTGTGAATGGTGACAAGGCGCCAAGCCCTAACGGTTACTCTATGGCATTCCTCCAAGCTTGCTGGGTTGTTTTAAAAGAGGACATCATAAGGTCTTTCATGACTTCCAAGTTAGAAGTAAGTTTGAAAGAAGCCTAAATGCTACGTTCATCGTCCTCATTCCGAAGATTCTAGAGGCTGTGAATCCCAAGAACCTTTGCCCAATCTCAATCTCGTGAGTGGCATTTACAAAATTATTACCAAGATTCTAGCAAATAGGCATTAGATGGTGTTGGAAAAGATTATTTCTAAGTCGCAGAATACATTCATTTGAGGTAGGTAGAACCTAGATCCCGTTCTTATTGCAAATGAATGCCTTGATAGCAGAATAAGATCTAGAGAATCGGGTGTTATCTGCAAATATACTTAGAACAAGCTTATTATCATGTTAAGTGAGACTTCCCGTTGTACATGCTGAGGAAGTGCGGTTTTGATGGAAAATGGTGCTCTTGAATAGTTCATTGTATTTTCTGGTGCGTTTCTCAACTTTGGTAAACGGCACTACCATAGATTTTTTAGGAGCTCATGTGGCTTGAGACTCTCCTTTGATGTTTATCATTGTAATGGACGCGTTAGGTAGGATGATTTCTACAGCAGCGAATGGGGGTTTTTTTTGGCTTCTAGGTTGGTGGGTTTGAACCTCTCACCTATACTTTGATTTTATGTGGGATTGACCCAAATCATGTACATCATCGGTGGTGTTTATTCTTATGTTTTAAAGCAGTTTCAGGCTTGAAGATAAACTTGGCTAAGTCAGAATTGGTTCCTATGGTATATGTTGATAATGCGGATGGATAGACTGGTATTATGGGTTGTGGAGTTTCTCCTCTATCTTTGAAGTACCTTGGTCTTCCGTTGGAGACCTCCTATAAGGCCAAGCATATTTGGGACAATGTTATTGAGAAGATAGAGCGTCGGTTGGCTAGTTGGAAAATGATGTATTTGTCTAAGGGTGGTAGGGTTACCCTTATCAAGAGTACACTTTCCAATTTACCAACATATTTCATGTCCCTCTTTGCTCTTCCTGTGGACGTTACGAATTGTATTGAGAAGCTTCAACGTGATTTCTTATGGGGTGCCTAGGTAAAGAGTTTATACATCACTTGGTAAGTTGGTCCAAAGTTTGTTCGGTAATCTCTAAAGGAGTTTGTTTGCCGATCTCTAAGGGAGGGTTGATGATTCTAAACTTGCTGATGTTTAATTGTGCTCATTTAGAAAAATGGCTTTGGTGCTATAGGCTTAAGAAAGAGACTTGGTGAAGAGCGGTGATTGACTCTAAATTTGACAGCTCATGGGGTGGGTGGTGTTCTAATGAGCTTCTTAGGACGTATGGAGTGGGGTCATGGAAGAATATTATGAGGGGTTGGGGGAAGTTTTCAAGTCATACCAAATTTGAGGTGGGAGATAGCTCCAAGGTATTCTGACATGATTTATGATATGGGGATATTGCCCTTGAAGTAAGCCTTTCCAGTTTTATATGGTATTGCCTATGCAAAGAATGCTTCTGTGGCGACTCACTTGGAGCTTTCTAGTGATTCCATTTAGTGAAACGTGACCTTTGCCAAAGCGGCTCATGATTGGAAAGTGAATGTATTTGCCTCGTTCTTCAGAGAGTTGTATTTAGTTAGAGTGAGACAAAAAGGTGGAGACAAGTTGTGGTGAGTCCCCTCCAAAAGGGGGTTATTCTTCACTACTCTTTATAGGCCCTTCCTCATGGCTTATCTAATTTTATTTCCTCAACCACCATCCAATTACCTCATTATAGAAAGAATACCCCTCTCTCTCTCTCTCTCTCCCCCCCCACCCCGCCGCATCTTTCTTGCTCCCCTCAAACACAAATGAGACCCACCATGTAAACAAAGTACCACAACAACCACCATCACCCACATGTCCTACAACTCAACCCCTACCACAATTCGGTTAATCTTAGTCGTGGCTTACACCCATCCCTTCTCCAACTCCCTCTAGTATAGTAGCTCCCTCTTCCTCTAATACCCACCTCTCAACTCCCTCTTTAACCCTCTCCTCTTCCTCTATAGGTCCATCCCCTACTCGTTCTTTGTAGCCTTCTTTATCCAATCTTGTCGTGATAATACTAGAGGAAGAAAAATTGTTAAGAAACAGAAAGTTAGGAATGAGACAAACATTGACTTGGCTGCCATCTGTGACTCCATCAAAGATCCGAAGGACCCTTGCCTTCGTGATTTTAATGTGTTTTTCTTTTCTCCTCTTCTCATTTTCTTTAGGGGTTTTGCTTCTACAGCTCTTATCTTTTTTTTTATTTTTGGTTGATTTGTGTGTTTTTTTGCTAGTCTATTTAAACTGGAATTTTTTAACATGAGCTTAAACTCAAGCTCGACTCATTTGATTTATTCAAGTCGAGGTCGAGCAAAGTTTGGAAACGCTTTTGTAGCTCAACTCAAGCTTGAGCTCGAGCACCTACATAATTTCTTGTCGAGCCGAATTTGAAAAGCCAATACTTGACTCAACTCGATCAGCTCGATTACAGCCTTAATCATGAGCTTCTCTAGGGAAAAAGAAAGTTTTAACATGCTCAAATAACAAGAATCACATATGTACCTTCAGTTCTCCAGCTGCAGACATTTTCACATCCTTCATTTTCCATCCAACTGCAATAGATGACTCTGGACCTAAAGCAAGTTGTATCTGTGAAAGAGAAGGTGGCAAAAACAAAACAAAAAAGATGTTAAGCCACAATCAAGTAGACATAAATGTAAATATAAAACATTTAACTTCTCCAGCCTCCAAAAACGGCCTCAACTACATTGTTAACATCATCAAGCTTTTGAAGGATCATTTAATTTTCCTTTATATTATTAATCCCCACATGATTGATAAATAGCTTGCGAACAGATCTAAAAAACCCCCAAAGAACATGATATGATGTCTTCAAGGTGCATGTCACCATTACTCTAGAATAATCATATATTGTAGGGGATGTAAAGGTGACAATCAAAAAATTCCAAAAGATTTTAGCAGCCACAATCAAGTTAGCATAAATGTAAAAATCAAATATTTAACTTTTCCTGCCTCCAAAAATGGCCTCTTTGCCAATTACATTACTAACATTATCATGCTTTTACTGGATCATTTACTTTTCCTTTATACTGTTAATCCCCACATAATTTGATCAAATAGATTGCAAACTGTTGTACAGACCCTAATGAACATGATATGATCTCTTCCAAATGCATGTCACCATTGCTCCAAAATAGTCATATACTATAGTTGATGTAATGATGTATAAAACAAAAGAAAGGTGGTAGTGGGTGGGATGGGGGGGAATGAGCAAAGTTGAAACAAAAGGAAGCATACATTTCCAGATGCAGTTTCAGACAGTTGGCGGGTCCAGGAGTTGGAAAGATTCAATGAACCATCTTTCAAAGACATAGCAACGCCCATTGTTGCAGTTGAGTGTGATGACAGCTGACTGAGCAGAGAAACAATAGAAGGTGGTAAGCCAGTAAACATGCTGAAAGGTCAAATGACATACATAAGCACATGCCCTACCGAGATGTTTCCACCCCAATTAATGCCCGTAAACCAGCTGAAGCCATAAATTCCACTGTAGAAACTGGAGATATTTGATGCCTGAACACAGCAGTAGCAGCTCCACCTCCAGAATTCCCATTAACTACCAAATTTCCACCAATTGCAATAGCATTGCGTTTGGATATCTGAGACTGAACTTCACTTGTCATAGCCATTCTGACATTTAGGTATATAAAGACATGAATGGAAAATTGAAACAGTAAGCACTAAGGTAAACTTTCTGAAAAGCTTAACATGCACGGAATTAAATATGTTTAGGATATTGAGAACCAATGTGATTTAACATAACAAATGAGACTATAAGCCTCTTGGGTAACCAACAAGATATGTAAGTAACAAAATATATCCAGATCCAAAAAATAAAGATTCACAGGCATATAGATCTGACCCGTGGGAGAAATAGTTTTTCAACAAAATAAAAACAAAACCCCAGTGGTGCAAAAATCCCCTTGAGGCCACTACTAAAGCCCAGCATGACTTAGTAATTGCCCCATATGTATGAGACAAAGGGAATGTACATGCCTGGGAATTATTCGGGGCAAATCCCTGGACACCCTCATCATCAAAAGAAAAACAAGAAAAAAAAAATAACAAAAATAACAAAACCTCTTTGTGTGCATATCTCTGTGTATGTGTGTGAGGAGGCAGGAGGAATGAGTTTGATATTAGCAAAAAAATCAAGGGGCATAATGCTTCTCATATCAAACTTACCCTTGGATGATGCCACCACCATTTAGAAAGTTCGGCAAAGACATATTTGCCAGCATTGTACCAGATGGTCGGAAATGTGCAAAAATCTTTTCTTCTTCTTTCCTTCGCCGTAACCTTTCAAGTTCTTCCTTTAGCTCTTCTACCTTATTCAGCTTTGGACCAAGCTCCAAACCAGAATTCAGCCCTTCCATACCATAGATGTCATATATTTGCCTTTTGTTTACATCTGATAAAATTTCATATGCTTCACATATCCGTTGAAAGTTCTCTGTAGCAATATCTTTCATCTGAAAGCGAGTATTGGATGAAAATTTTGTCAAATACTCTCTTTCAGGAAATCAAAAACCTTGAACAAGAATGAAACACACCATAAATTCAATTGTGAAGCTAAAGATGAGATATGCAAAGCCCCCTTCACTTCATTTCAATGTTGAAGCCACATGTACAATTTCATACTCAACAAAAAAAAATGAAAAATGTTATTGCCCAAATATAGTCAAAGCTAGCTAGGGTAGGAAAGTGGGGTAACACGTAATTATAACTGATGGGCAAACAATAGATGCTCCCTTCATTCCACAAGTGTCTTATTTGAAAAAATAAAACAGAAATTTTAGGAGGAGAATTTAATGCCTTGAAAACTCTAGCTTTTTGTCTGTGTCATCAATTTATCCTCATAGTGCTTAAAATTTCCGGGATGAGGATAAAAAAGAAAGTAGAGATTGTAAACTTTTAACTTCTTTATTAATTTATTTTGATGAAATAGACTTTTAACGTTTTCAAATGGGATACATTGTGAGACAAACAAAATTCACAAAAAAGTGACCAATTATGGAACAAAGGGAGTAGGATTTAACAAAATAATCAAAAGGCTGACATCAATCCCTGTTGTTCTAGATTTCAAGTATTCAAAGTATGGAGTAGGATTCAAGTCGAACTTTTTTCTGTTTTGACAAATAAGATCAAAGGTGGACCTATTAATCAAACAAACTAAACATGTGGAAGTATCATTCGCGACGATTGCTTAATCCCCAGGTCTCGGTTGCCACAATCAAAACATCCTCCCAAGAGGAGGGAATGCCACAGAAAGTATTAACAGCAGTAGATACGGTGATAAATTAATTCTTCTCATAGAATAAAAAAAACTTGTGGAACCAGTATCCACCCGATATTCTAGAAATAGATTCCTCCTAAATTAACCCTGAATCTAAAATATTCTAGGTTCCATCAGATATAACCAAATTTAGCTTCCATAAAAAAATAAAATAAAATAAAAAAAGGAGCCATAACATTGAACGCAAGAACTACAGTAGGCCACACATGGGTTTGATGGACATATCATTTCATAAGAGGTTACCCAAATGGAATCTGCTTCATCTTTTTGCCTCCCTTTTCTGTTTTTTTCAAATAATCTATTAAGATTATGATCAATGTAACATACCAACTACCCATTAGTTTAAATTTTCCACCTGTCTCCCATTCCAATTCATCGCTCAAATAGCTTCAATGGCTGACTACCTACCTGCCAGCTTCTTTAGACTCATCAAAAGATACACAACTAAACTGCCTCTTAGCATAAATTCAAACATAAAAAGCACATAATGTCTTAAACAACAATATAACTATTAAAATTTACAAACAATACAAATTATACATTTAAGTTTAACCTCATTCACCTTTGCCAAAAATACAAATTTGCACCATAAATGCTCCAATCAGATGATATACTATATCACCCATACAGCCAACATTGCATTTGAATGACTAACATCACTCCGAATTACTCAAAGACGTCAAAGTAAAAAGGCACGAACAAGTGTGAACAAACATACATGGGGAGCTTGGTGCTTGTCCGGGTGATATATTTGGGCCCATTGGCGATAAGCCTTCCGGATTTCTTCGTCGGAGGCCTCCGGTGATATGTGGAGCAGTGCATACAGTTCTCTGTTGGGTGGGCCCGCGTCCTCCTCCTTCATACTCTCTCTCTCTCTCGGACTGAAAGTGTTAGGGTTTCGCAGAGAGAGTGCCCACAGGGTTTTTTGCACGAACACGGAGGGCTTTCGGGGTTTCGCTGGGGTTTAGGGAAGCTAAACTCACCGCAGAGTATATGTGCTTTACCAGTAACGAGATGACACGTCAAATACTGGTTTTATCACGTTTAAGCCTTTGTTTGTTTCGCAAGAAAATGTTCTTTGTAAAATATTCTTCTTATTTTTTTAAGGTAAAAGTCCACATACATCCTTTAATAATTAATATTGTATATTCTCTCAAAGAATCAAATTTAGGTGCTTTGAAAAAAATTAATAAGTAAAATAAAAATATATAATTTTTTAACTAAAATAAAAAAATAAATTTTAGAGCAAGATATAAATGTTCTTAGTTGGATTATTAAAAAAAGTTTTGAAAATCATCTTTAGTAATTAGGTCAAGTTGGATAAGCCCAATCAGGGCCCATTTTTGGACCCTGGTTCACAGTTATATAAGAAAATATTTTGGACCTATAAACTGGACTTTCAGCCCATTAAAATTAACTTTTAATAAGGGGGCTTGGTTAGGGCTCAGAGTTTTCATTTTGGATCTAAGCCCACAACCATGCAAGGAACTTATTTTTGGATGTGAAAGTAAATTTTGGCTCATAAATAGGAATTTTTAGAAAATTAACCCAAATGGGCTTGAAATTGGGCTTTATGGGCAAACTTTGAAAATTTTAGGGTTAAATATACTTTGACCCCCTCAACTAACAACCATTTTTTTTATAAAGTCTCATAAACTGACAGTTGTGACACTTGGGGTATACAAGTGTATAATATTTACTTGAAGAAAGACAATTCTTCACGAAACATGGACCAGATTTCAAATCTCATTATTGGTTTATATAGTTTTATCCGTTCCTCTTACCTAGGCACAAGGCTGAAAAGCTCAAAACATGGAACTAACAAGACCGACACACTGAATTTGGCTAGGAAGATAAGTATAAATTTACTTGTGACATGAATAAATCCAAAACCACAAAGCCAATAGATGCTTATAGGAGGAAATATTTCATCCAATGTGTTAGTTTTTTAATCTTTTGGTGGGACTACAACGGCTAGTTCAAGTTATAACTATGAAGGCCATTTATGAAAGCACAGTAAAACTTAACCTAGTTATAATACTTTTCACCGTGTGCGATTGAAAATTGACCAACTTTCATAACAAATTAAGCATCTATGCAGAGAGTTGTTTTAACTTTTGTATTTACTTGGTTGAGTTCTTCAACATCATGTATCCTCACTTTAAGTCAATATCACGAAGAAGCAAGACTCCATTGTTTCGGCCAAATGCTCGGAGTCGACGAGCTGACGCTAACCCCTAGCGGTACGCGTTAACACGCACCACCGTTAATGCGAAAAACCAAGAAAAAATAGAAAGAAGAGAGGAAAGAGAACATAGTGTTTTTTGCTTGTCGTGTAGTGTTCAAAAGTTGGAAGAGAAATTAACAAATCAACAAACATTAAAGTGGTTATACATGTGCAAGGAAAAAAAGAGGCAGTAACGAACTAAACCTTTATGAAACAGAAACTATAACAAAACCATCACGCAGTGAGAAATTGCTTTGTTGAATGCCAATTTCAAATTTGAATTTTCTGCAGGCAGCCAGCATACAAACGAAGAGCACCTGATAAGTTTCTGTATCATGGCTCTTGGCCTTTAGCTTTTCTATATGTGCAATTTCACCCATCAATTTACATTTCACAATCTGGAAGAGATATCGGAAAAGCAGAACATCAATGGGACAATTTATTCAGGAGAAAGAATTATAATACTTTTCACCTTATGCGATTGAAAATTGACTTTCATAACAAATTAAGCGTCTATGTACTTGGTTGAGTTGTTTTAACTTTTCATCTGGTTCATATTTCGTGAAGAATTGTCTTTCTCAAATTGTCCCATTGATGTTCTGCTTTTCCGGTATCCCTTACAGATTGTGAAATGTAAATTGATGGGCTAAATTGCACATATAAAAAAGCAAAAGGCCAAGAGCCATGACACGGAAACTTATCAGGTACACTTCGTTTTTATGTTTGTTGCCTGTAGAAAATTTAAATTTAAGATTGGCATCCAACAAAGCAATTTCTCACTATGTGATGGTTTTGTCATAGTTTCTGTGTCATAAAGGTTCAGTTTGTTACTGCCTCTTTTTTTTCCTAGCACATGTATAACCACTTTAATGTTTGTTGATTTGTTAATTTCTCTTCCAACTACTGAATACTACGCAACAAACAAAAAACGCTTTGTTCTCTCTCCTCTCGCCTTTATATTTTTTCCTGGTTTTTCGCATTAACGGTGGTGCGTGTTAACACGTACCTAGGCCTGGGTATCGGTCAAAACGGTCCAGTTTTGGCTCTTATTAGTTATTGACCGATAATTTTTGGTTAAACGGTTTATTAACCGATACCAAACCAATAAGAATTTTAACCGAAATTATCGGTTATAACGGTATTCGGTTAAACCGGTTAACCGATAACCGTGAGCTTTATATTGATTTATTTTGTTGGGTCAAAAATGAGTTTTTTTGACTTTTGAGAGCCCAAATACTTTTTGTTGGGACCCAAATATTTGTTTTTGGCGCTAAAAATTGAAGCTTTTTTATATTGATCCACCACAACTTTTTTTTTATATTATAAAATACATTTTTCCAAAGCAAATGGACTAATTAACATAATAAATGCTAATTAGACTAACAAAACTAGTTAATGAAAAATGCTTTCATCAAAGACAAAGAAATCCCATCCAATGCCATCACTAAAAAAAAAAAATCAAACCTACCTAAACTCAAATTAAGATAAGATTATATAGGTATATATATAAT
This sequence comes from Corylus avellana, assembly GCF_901000735.1. NCBI lineage: Eukaryota > Viridiplantae > Streptophyta > Magnoliopsida > Fagales > Betulaceae > Corylus > Corylus avellana. The sequence goes on along the minus strand of NC_081543.1, from coordinate 9,177,296 downwards.
TCCATAACTATATTATTTTGGCATCCATACTTAACGGTTTATATCGGTTAAACGGTTAACCGATATAAAATGTCTAACCGGACCGAACCGAACCGATAAGCATACCGGTATAAAAAATTTAACAAATAAGGATATCGGTATATCGGTTACGGTTAATATCGGTTCGGTCGAAACCGGTACACAGCCGATAATCGGTAATCGGTTATTCTGCCCACCCCTACGCGTACCGCTAGGGGTTAGTGTCGGCTCGTCGACTCCGAGCATTTGGCCTTTACGATGGAGTCTCGCTTCTTCGTGATATTGACTTAAAGTGAGGATACATGATGTTGAAGAACTCAACCAAGTAAATAAAAAGTTAAAACAATTCTATGCATAGATGCTTAATTTGTTATGAAAGTTGGTCAATTTTCAATCGCATAAGGTGAAAAGTACTATAGCTAGGTTAAGTTTTACTGTGCTTTCATAAATGGCCTTCATAGTTATAACTTGAACTAGTCGTTGTAGTCCCACCAAAAGATTAAAAAAACTAACACATTGGATGAAATATTTCCTCCTAGAAGCATCTATTGGCTTTGCGGTTTTGGATTTTTTCATGTCACAAGTAAATTTACACTTATCTTCCTAGCCAAATTCAGTGTGTTGGTCTTGTTAGTTCCATATTTTGAGCTTTTCAGCCTTGTGCCTAGGTAAGAGGAAAGGATAAATCTATATAAACCAATACTGAGATTTGAAATCTGATCCATGTTTCGTGAATAATTGTCTTTCTCCTAAATAAATTGTCCCATTGATGTTTTGCTTTTTTGGTATCTCTTCCAAATTGTGAAATGTAAATTGATGGGCTAAACTGCACTGATAGAAAAGCAAAAGGCAAAGAGCCATGACACAGAAACTTATCAGGTACACTTCCTTTTTATGTTTGCTACCTGTAGAAAATTCAAATTTGAGATTGGCATCCAACAAAGCAATTTCTCACTATGTGATGGTTTTGTCATAGTTTCTATGTCATAAAGGTTCAGTTTGTTACTGCCTATTTTTTTCCTAGCACATTTATAACCACTTTAATGTTTACTGATTTGTTAACTTATCTTCAACTATTGAATACTACACGACAAACAAAAAACGCTATGTTCTCTCTCCTCTCGCCTTTCGATTTTTTCCTGGTTTTTCGCATTAACGGTGGCGCATGTTACATGTACCGCTAGGGGTTAGCGTTGGCTTGTCGACTCCGAGCATTTGGCCTCTACGTTGGAGTCTCGCTTCTTCATTTTCTGTTCAAAAATCACTCAACTTTCGGAACTAGGTTCAGCTTAGATTTTTCAATTTGGTTATATTTTGTTTTTGTGCACTTAGAAAAAGAGAGAGAGAGAGAGAGAGAGAGAGAAAAAAAAGATTAAAAAAAAAAAAATTGTTACTGTTTTGCAGCTTCTGGCAAATCATCTTCCTCACACCAACGGAAGTGCGATCGAGCGCACACCTGTGGGGATCGAGCGCACTCGCAGCCAATGTAGCAGCATCAGACGCACCAGGCAGCAGCATCAGACGAATCAGCTCACCTGCCCTCAATCCCATCTACCTTGCGCTCAAGCGCACCAACACAATGGACAACACTTGCGGCAGATTAGTAGCTGAAAAAATTGCCAATTTTTTTTTTGGCCCATTTGTGCGTTTTTAGTTTTTGTTTGCATTTATTTTTGTAATTCTGTTTATTTTTGTGGTAATTGTGTTTTGTAGCTTAATTTAATTGTGTTAGTGCATGCTTGGTCGTCGATCTTTGAACCTGGAGCTAACACCCTTAGATCCCAAAATTGAAAGAACTTCTATAAGGAATCTAAGAACACCGATTGGGTCAGAAAATTCTGAAGCAATGGAAGAAATTTCGAAAAACTGGGAAGAAGCTAGGACCCTTAGGGGGTTGTTCGCACCCATCGCTACCAATCCTCCATCTTGCATATTGCTTGCGACTAATGCTACTCATTTTGATCTGAAACCCCATGTCATTCAACCGCTTCCCTCTTTTCATGGTTTAGAGAATGAGAATCCGTACAGTCATGTGAAGACATTCCTGGATATTTGTTCGACTTTTAGGTTTCAAGATTTATCTGAGGAGTCAGTTTGTCTTAGGTTGTTTTCTTTTTCCCTACATGATAGGGTGAAAGCCTGGCTAAAATCCAACATGCTCGAATCCATCACTTCTTAGGAAACCCTGGTCAACAAGTTCTTGAATAAATTCTTCCCAATGTCCAAGGTCAATGAATTCCGTTAGGAGATTAACGGTTTTACTCAGGAAGAGGAAGAGAAATTCTATGAAAGCTGGGAAAGATTTAAAGAATTAATTTTGAAATGCCCACCCCATGGATTTGAGACTTGGCGGCTCATTCAATTTTTCTATAATGGTTTGACTCAACTTAACTGTAACATGATTGAGTCCAAGAATGGTGGAGGTTTCTTAAGTCTTATAGGAGATGAAGCCTATAAATCTTTGGACAAATTGTCTGACAGTTCTCAACAGTGGGATTTTTCAAGTCGCCGGGATAAGTCATTTAAAATTCTGAAGAAGGGAGGCATCTATGAGGTAAAAGATGATGCTGATTTCAAATGGAAAGTCGAGGCTTTCACTCATAAGGTCGAAGCTCTCTTTGTGAGCCAATCAATTAATTCAACAAATGCTCACCAAGTTGAAGGATGTTCATATTGTACTAGCCCAATGCCCTGGCCCAAAATTGATCTTTTGCCGAGTGTTCGATGGAGCAAGTCAATGCCTTCAACGACTATAGGAAACCATCAAGTGGACCTTTTGCTGAGACCTATAATCCAGGGTGATAGAATCACCCCAATTTCTCTTGGAGGCAAAATCAACCACTGAATCAAGGATGAGCTTCTAATCATACTCAGAATCAATACCCTTCTGGATTTCCTTCACAGGTTCAGAATCATTTCTGCTCAGCTCATCAAGGCCAGCCTCCTGATTTTCAATCTACCACTCAAGTGCCACCATCTGCACCACAATCATCTTTGGAAGACACACTGAAAGCGTTCATGCAGCTAATTGGCCAACCTATACATGAGATTAAGAACTCCACCATGGTCAACACTCAAGCTATTGCCAAGATGGACGGGCAAATTGGCCAGTTAGCAAATCAATTGGGTGAAAGAGAGAAGGAAAAGTTTCCTAGTCAACATGTGCCTAAACCAAAATGGCAATTTGTTGTTGGAAGTTCTTCTGCCCCTACTCATGGGCAAGAACATGTGCAAGCCATTGTAGCACTGAGAAGTGAGATCAGGGAAACAAGTGAACAACCAAGTGTCTATGCCTACTAAAGATAACCAAGAGAGGGCAAAAGAGGAAAGAAGCCACAACACTCATGTGAAGGTTTCGGAGCCCAACTCTACCATTCCCATTGTTGATGATATAAACCGCACTCCCAAATGAGCCCGAACGTTTCCGAAGAAAATTATCAATGCCATTGAACAAAGGTCCAATTAGTTTCTATGAAGTGGAAATGAAGAGGTAAATTGTACACCAAAGAAAGGTGGACTAGGGCTTAAAAGATTAGAAGAATGGAACATAGCTGCAATATTAAAGCATACTTAGAACCTTTTTGCTTAATCCGATTCTCTTTGGGTAGCTTAGGTTAAGATGAACTTGCTAAAAGGGAGAAACTTTTGGCAACTTAAAATCCAACAAAATGCTACATAAATTGTAGGAAAATTCTTAAGTTGAAGGACTTAGCTACGAAGTTCTTGAAGTTCACGGTTGGAAATGAGAGCTCGTGTATCATCTCTTTATTAAATTTGGCAAACCCAATGGAACCTTAATTTTTCGAACTCGAACTCTAAAAATAGGCATATATTTTTAAGGTGCGTTTAACATTGTGATTGCATAGACAAAAAGTTCAATTTTAAATCAAATTACAGAAAATAGATTGTTTGGGATAGCATTTAAAAAATTGCAATTTGAAAATATAGAAAATCAACTATTTCAAATCGCAGGAAAAGAGTTGTTGTTGTTTTTTTTTTTTTTTTTTTTTTTAAAGGTTAAATTGCGATTTTAAATGTCAAACTACAATTTTGCCAAATACTTAATTGCATTTAAAAAAATCACATTTTTAAATCACACATTTTAAAATCCATATTTTTAAATTGCACTTTTTAAAATCGCATCAACCTTATTATTGCAAGGGAAAATAGTCGAACAAATTAAGCAAGAAGTTGACCGATTAATACCATTTCTCAATCATTTATAGGGGTGGGCAAATTAACCGTTTATCACCTACCGACCACCATCGAATCTTTAAAACGAATTGATAACCGACTTCCGGTAGTCAATAGGCGAAATAAAAATACTATTTCGACATCGATTCGGTTCGGTTTGTTAGGCAGTTGAAATTTATTTTTGTCAGTTAACCGACAATTAATCGACTTAACCAATTTTTCAAGTGAATTTTAAATTTTATCCGGTAGGTTTCTTTTTTGTGTTTTGGTTGTTCTTTTTTTAGTCCATATTCCATGAATTTACTTTTTCTTTTCATTTATAAAGCAAATGCTTTACTAATGTTATAATTACAAGAAAATTTATAAATCTTAACATAAAAACTTGTAATCGACTACTTATTTACTCAAAAATTGAAACTATTATTTGTCAATATAAAACCAGTTAATTAATTGACTTTCATGAATCGATAAGCAAAAATACTTCTACCGACAACGACACCGATACCGACCGAACTGATAGCCGGCCCTCCTCATCATTTTACCCTTTGGCCTTGGCATCACTGTCACTAATAATCTTACGTGTTGCGCATTTTGTGCACATTTTCACTCTGACAAACCTGTCCCTTACGAAACTTCAACGAACTTTCCTCCCACAAGCATCAAGGTGGTCCAGGATCTGCATCCCACACTAGCGAATGGAGCAGCGCCACGTGGCATCGAGATGTCCATTAATAAAATTCATGGCTTAAACCTAAATTGGTCCAGCCGATGCTCTTTTGTCCTCCCCAGGACCCCAGCTACCACTTGATCATATCCCAGGCCATGTGCTTTTCTTTCACGTCATGCTCATCTTCAATAATTCCGTGAAACCCATTTCTAAATGTGGCAATTTATATGCCGGTGGCACTTTTTTATATATTTTTTTAATTTTTTCTAAATATAATATAAGTATATAAATACTTAAATTTATATATTTATGTTAAAATAATTAAGCTTTATCCTTGCTCATAAAAAAAAAAAAAAAAAAGTGCTTCGCCCACGGCCCCCTATTAGAACAAAAATCATTTTATACCCAAATCTCAAATAACCCAAATTTGTTATTAAAAAAAATTAAGCATAAGCAATAGTAACATAAAAAAGTTCATAACGTAGTTAGACAGCTCTTTGCAGCTTCACCAAAATCATTTGTTTTGTTATTTTGAAGAGGTAATTTGACAAAAGTGGTTTAAATCTTTACTTTTCAGACTTACCATTTTAATCAAAATAAAATTGTGAGTAAACAGTATTTACTAAAGATAGTGAGTACTGTTCACTCACAAAATAAATAAAAAATAATATAAATTTTCTCTCTCCTTCCTTATTCTTTGAAAAAGTTAAAAATATATATATATATAAAGAAGTATTTGAAAAATAATATTTAAATGGAATAATAAAAGTTGATAATTAAAATAGTGAGGCTGTTGAGAGTGCTTTAAAAAAGTGGATAGTTAAAATAGAGAAAAATGTATTTTAGTTATTTTGGTGAATAAAATTTAGTGAACCTGCTAAGAATGTTAACGAATGAGCTGAAGCTATACAACTAAGAAGAAAAGACAGAATGTCAGGTTTTATTTTAATAGATATTTGAGTTGAAAAATTGGAACATATTAAAACCTAGTTATTCTGTTTTTTTTTTTTTTTCAATATTAACCCGATACTAATTTTATTTTTTATATATTAATTTAATCTTCTATTCAAACATATTTGTTTACCCTTGTATCCAAAATTTCTGAGTACGCCATGCCGGAAACCCTAAATAATGAAAAAATTGGATAAGTGTAAAATTGATCCTTGTGGTTGGCCAAAATTACAAATCACGTACTCTATAGTATAATTAAAAAATAATTTATAGGTCTATATAGTTGGCCTAAATTACAAATCACTCACCATGGTATAAAAAATAATTTATAGGTTCTCAAGGTATACCAAAATAACAGTTTACTCCTTAAAATCAATTTTTGTTAAGTAAGTTAACAAAATTGGTCACTTTGCCACGTCATACCCATTACCCAATAAAAACGTGATATATGTTATTATTAATTTTTGACTTTCAAAAATGACAATTATGATTTTTCACATCATTTTACAACGCCAGCTAAAATTACACATCAGCCATCACTCAACGTCGACATACTGTTACAGTAAATTAATCTAATCTCTTATATCCCAAAATTTTACTCCGTGTGTAATCTTCCCTCATCCTTATCTTCATCTTCCTCAGCCGCTTCACAAAATATATGTGACCATCAAACTCTCGCAAAATGCTCTCAAATCATGGGGGAGAAAAATGAAAATGAGAGAGGGTTATGCATAGAGTAAAATGTTGGGGATATAAGAGATTAGGTTAATTTAGTGTAGCAGTATGATGTGACAAAATAAAAAATAACAGATTCTGTTAAGTTACTTAACGGATATTGATTTTAGGAAGTAAATTGTTATTTTGGCCTA
>NC_081543.1:9165027-9170497 GCF_901000735.1 Corylus avellana | reverse complement strand
AAAGTGGTTTGTTCAAACTGTTATCTTTTTAGGATTTGTTAGAATTTAATTTATACTTGGGCCCCTGAATATACACTTAAAGAAAAAAAATCATCAATAAAAAATAAGTATTCTTACCCAGTGGGTGAATGTGTAATTAACAAACTAATAAAATACAAATATTGGTTTTTCTTACTTTTTTGCTTCTTGCATTTTTTTTTTTTTTAATGACAAGAACGTAATTTCCAGGAAAAAAAAAAAAGGAACTAGATGTAATAAGCTGGAATCCTCCGATATATCATATCAATCTATGTTTAACTGATCAGAAAACCTAATGTTCTTTGGCCAATTATGATATGTTTATGGTCTCAAGGCAGGTAGCCAATAGATTGCTCTTTCATCTCTGAGAAAGAGTATCGAAGAACTGACCTTTTTTCCATCCTTAATGTTGCTGAACCTTTTTTTTTTATTTTTTTTATTTTTCCATCCTCTGCTATTTAACTGCAATTTGCGTACAATTTTTTATATTTGAAAGATTACAGCATTTTGGTTTTATATTAATAAGATTTACATGGCGTTGCCAAAGGTAAGCGATGGTCATTAGTTCCCACTTGTTTGGATTCTTTGCAGAGTGCCCGAGTAACCACTAATTTTTTTATATGGTGTGACAAATCGTACTTGGGATTTGTGAACGGGTCGAAAGATGGAAGTGTTATAATAATATAGTTTTTAACCAAACTACTTCATCTGTGTATTATTTGCTAATTTTGTATCCTTTGCATGCTTGCAGAAATTCGTTCTTAAACCATATTACCTTAAAAAGGAAAAACAGAAGGCTTTAGAGAATGTGGAAAAAACCTCTGCCAAGGTATGGGTTATTTATGTGGCTAACTGTGTTGTAGTTTATGCACTGTGACAACTCTATTATTGATTGTCTAGATGCAATTTGGATTGTTCAATTTTTTCTTGTATGAGGCCATATTCTTACATCCATACACATCCACAAGATGCAACACGCATGTAGATGCATACCTTCATAATGCATTGTCTGCCGGCATGGATTTTTGTAGGAGTATCTCGATATCTCTCTGCGTAGCATGTAAATAGAACACTGAAAAATGGTTACAGGTTTAGATAGAAAAACATGCATACTTTATGGCTGGCTTGACTAGCCTGCAGGACATCCTAATTAGTTTGGGCAAGCTTGGTCATTATTCAAGCTCAATCTTTTTGTTCGAGATTGGCTCATTTTATAATCATGGATGCTTTGTGCCTGGATAAGAAAGGAAAATGAAAAAGGACAACAAAACTTGCAAGCCAAGCTGAAAGAAACCCAAGTAGCTTGCCGGCTTCTGGGCTCATTTTCAATCTGATGAAGTAAACTTTTGAGCTCACTTCATACTTGGTAAACTTTTGAGCTCACTTCATACTTGTAAACTGGAGCCTTCGGAAAGCTTCACCTTAGCTCAAATTCGAATTGATCCTAAAGATTTTAGTTTGGGCAAGTTTGGTAAGTAGTGGATGCCTCACGAGCCATTTGGCTCAATAAACCTGGTACTCCAAATGAGTTATACTTAATAATCCAAAAGACCAAACATATATTCCAAGAGTCAAATTTTCGTTGGTTTTCTGAATTTCAATGTCAGCAAATGAATAAAATGGACTGTAGTGATGTTGGCACATCATCTCAGCCCTTAATGAAGTCACATCTTAGGTAAATGTTATTACATTTTACAGTTGAAAATGTTCCCTGCCAATTTGCCTAATAATCATGGAGCTTCCAAAAAAAAATTCAGATATATGCCATTCAACGGTTATACATCCATCTATATGGCAAATTGGCTGTCTGCCAATTTTCCAGACAGCGAGCCTACCTAAAGTAGTTTGGACTCGAGCTCCTTTAGCAAATGAAACTCAGCTCAAGCTTGAACCAGACTTGTTTTAGTAAACAAGTGCGTACAGATGATACATGAGCAGCTTAGCTTGTTTGCTAGCCACTAGATATGTCAACAGCTCAGCTTGTTTGCTAGGTGATGCAACTTGGCATGGTGGGAAGCTGATAGGGTCGCAGCCCTGAAAAGAAAACGTACAAAATTGCCCTTCTTGCAAGTTGGTTCGATCCAAGTGCAATCGAATATCTACTGACGGCCCGTTTTGACCTAGTAAAAGTTGGAAAATTTTCATGAAATATAAATTTGTAGCCCTTTGAATAAGCTTTCCAACGCCACCAAGTTTGCCTCCATGTGATCTCGAAATCACAAGATATGGCCATTTTACTATGACTGGTTTGCTTGTAAACTGCTCTGCATCACTAGGCTACTCTACATTTATTACCGAAGAGAATATGTGGATATAAGAAAAATGTCCTTAGGTTTTGCTTCCTATTTCAACATCCTCAAAAGTTTTTTTTTGTGGTTTTCCTTTGAAGGTCCATATGAATATAAAAGCTTTATATATACATACATGTGCACACATTCAAATATATATGTGGATGCTAAAAGGTGGAGTCAACGTCTGAACCACCTCCTCTACCTCCTTAGTAACAACTCTTCTAACAGATTCTTAATAATGAACTGGAAAATTGCCCAGATAGAGAGAACCAAATTCCACATGGAATTGCTAGCTGATTTACCTTGGTCCCTTATACCATGCTACATGTATATATGGAATCCTGCATTGTCTACTCACCAAGTGATCAATGTTTAACATGTTATTTCTCGCCAATATTTATGCAGTCAAAAATATGCTAAGCGGTAATGCCCACTCCCTTTTAAAGTTTAAGAGACTGGTAATATATATTATGAATAGGTGGTGAAGAACAACTGTCATCCAACCATGAAAAATATAATATACATGGTGGACCATAGAGTACTCGGTACGTAGTAAATGCTAAGTAAATGTTAATGTTGTGGATATATATATACAGGCACTAATAGAGTCGGCACTTTTGTATCATTTTAAAAATCATCACATCCAGCTAGTCAAACTGGTGCTGTCTTAATGGTGGGTGAAATGCCAAAAAGTCTCTATAGCACTTGTTAACAGGGCTTACGAACAGCATAATAATATCAGGAAGGAGTTTGAAATTAAATTCTTTTTTTGTACTGCATTGGGTTCTGAATGTCTGCAAATGTTAAGATTTTTGAGTTGGGTGTTTTTTTTTTTCTTCTCTGTTGTCTGATTGATAATACGAGGTGTGTTTCACTTATTTTTCCTTTACCTTTACTCAAAAATGTTTTGAGGGAAGTATAATTACTTTTGGCCCTGTTTGCAGGTACATGAGGCAAGAGCAGCAGCAGAGAAAGCTCAGCAGTTACTACAAAATGTGGCCAATAGGAAAAGAACTAGGCAATTAGAAACAAATGGATTAGTTATTACTAGAGCATGGTATGGAAAGCGTACCACTTTGAGTAGGAAAAATGAATCAAGTGAAACACACAATGAGTTGACTTCACAAGTCACGGATGTCACACTACCTCTGAATTTCCTGGTTGATGATTCTGGACAACTCAAGGTATTTTACTTCAAGTGCTGTTTTTCCTTGTCTGTGTTAAACTATGAATCCATCCTATGTTCCTATGGTAATATAGAGTGATGTGAAAATTGAAATATTCTGATAAGTTATTGCAATTTTGGACTATCTACATAATTACAAGCCAAAGCACATTTTGTTCATAGCCTCTGCAAATTACCACAAGTAACCCTCTTGAAAGAGTCTTAACTTAAGTTACTAATTTTCGGTTTGAACTTTGCCAACTTATTCACAAGATCATTTAATCTTTTGCGTAACTACTCGGAAAAATATGTGTTACTAAATTGGGCTAAAAGAAGTTAGAGAGCAATATTGAATAGAAATTACCTGATGACTTATGACTGCCTGCAAAAGACATATTTGGTCTATGGTATTAATTTGATCAATCATCATACTTGTTGGTTGCTTTATATAGTTAACTGTTAAAAATCCTTGACCTCAAATTTTTAAACTGAGATTAATCTAGTGCTTTGGGAGTTGCTATGTTTTTCACTTTGTAATCTAGAGATCCCGTTGTATGTCGTAATTTTTTGTTGTTCAATCTGTTGGTGCAGCTTCATGAAGGTGTGAAAAAGTCGGGAATCATGGGGTTTTGTGATCCATGTCCTGGAGAACCTAAGCAACTGCATGTGGAATACACTTACAGGGGCGAGAGTTATGAGGTACTACTCACTCTTTTGTTTGTAAACAAAAGGATGTTGATGAAGGTTGTTGATTTGGGTAACTCTTGAATTTGTGAATCAGGTGGTGGTTGATGATTACGAGGAGTTGCTAATACCAGAGGAAAGGCACAGAATCTAAGTGCCATTCATTATACTTTCGCCTTGGTTACCTCGTGCAATTTTGCACGTTTCACATGCCTGAGGTACCTCAACTAGATTGCCGCCTTTTTTCCGTCATGGTGGTAATTATGTATCTAATAAGGCGGTGATTAATTTTTATTAAAATTTTTGAATAAGGCGTTCGTTGAATATTTTGTTCAGTTGTATTATATTTCTCATGGTGAAATACAAATTTTGTACTTGAAATGGCAATGTACATTTTCATTTAGGGCAGTTTTTTGTAGACTGTGATGCGTATAATAGTGGACCTTTTTGGATATGTTGTGTGGGCAAAGCAATCAATGTTAAGAATTGGAATGGAAGTTTAAACATGTATAACACCGTCAAGTTTGTTCTTTTGATGTCATTCACCAAAATTTGAACCAATATCAATTGCTTGTTGATAAATTTTATTTGCCATATGCCAAACAAACCAAGCTTTCCTTGTTTTCTGAAAACCAGCAAGCATTCAGCCTGGCAAAGTTGGGAGAGTTGGGTAAAAAGAAAAATCTGGGCAATGCCAATGTTCCAATGTATTATTATATAAGAGTAATGATAAATATCACACCGTTATCTTACCATATGTGGTATACCAATTCACTATTGATTTTTTAATTTTTATTTTGTAACAATGATTATCTAAAGGTGGATCGGCAATGTCATGTCACCATTGTAAGATAATGGTGGGATAGTGATGCGGTATATAGAAGTATTCGATTTTGGGAATAATCTCTCTTGTGTGATAATGAGATTTGGGTGTATTGGGACTTTGGGATCTGAGTGATTTTCTCTCTACTATTTTGTACTTCATATTTTGATAGGGGATTTTCTCCGAGTCGTCTCCCCAGTGGATATAGGCTTGTTAAGCTAAACCACTTAAATCTTGGGGTCGTGTGTTGATTGCCTAATCTTTGTTATTTCATGTTCTTCTTATTTTTCACATCTCACGGGTCTTGGAAATAGGATTAATTTCCTAACAACTGGTATTAAAGCTTTTGGTTCGAGTGGGAGTGATGGCAGTAGAAGAAGGAAAGATAGGAATCGAAAAATTCAACAGCACAGATTTTGAGTACTGGAAGGTGCAGTTTGAAGATATTCTTTATGGGAAGGACCTCTATCAACCTCTTTTGGGAGAACA
>NC_081543.1:9152418-9164927 GCF_901000735.1 Corylus avellana | reverse complement strand
TCATCCTGAAGTGAAATAAGTGAAAATAAGTGAGAGTGAATATTCTTACAGGAATAATTAACTTTTGGCCGCTACATCAACAACAGATTAGAACCAAAGAGGTCTATCAGTACTAGGTTCTATTCTATCGTATTTCCAGAATATACTACAGTAATAGTTTCATAGAATAATGTGAGCAAATTTGAAGGAAGAATATATATATATATATATATATATATATATATATATATATATATATATATGTTCATCTTGAAGTGAAATAAGCAAAAATAAGTGAGAGTAGAAAATATTCTTACAGGAATAATTAACTTTTGGCCGCCACGATGCAATTCAAATCTCCAAAATATACCCTGCAAAAATAAAACAAAAGATAACAAACACGCTAGACTTACAAAGAAATGTGAGACAACTGAAACAACAAACCGAAGAGAGAGTGCTCTTACTAACTCCATAAAATATCAGTTAAATGACATTTTATCTTTCTAAGACCATATGAAAAATAGAAAAGGAAAGATTAAACTAGATAAAACTATGGAATTTTTATATTCAATGATCAAGGCATCCAAATAAATGATTTCAATGGAAATCTTTAAGGATCATTTGTATTACAATTAAACATGCCAAAAACACATATATACCCACCCACCAACAGCCAACTAAATAAAATGGCCTTAAGCATCAAGATTTCTTTTCGTTTGCTTTCTTTTTTTCTTTTTTCTTTTTTCTTTTTTGATAGATAAACACTACTACCCATACGACATTGACCCCTTATCTCATCCTCCACCCCTTCTTCATGGTGAAAGGAGTTGCAATTTGGTCCAAAGATCACTAGCCCAAGGCACCAAGGTTTCAGAAAAATCCAAAATATTACTAAGATTTTACTAGGTAATTCCACAATGACCGGTTGGGTCACCCTGATCAAATCCCTTGGACAACCTTAACTCCAAGGTTATGCAAAAGCACCAAATGAAGGATGTTCTTTAAAAATTGCATGTGAAAGGCTTCCATCGGATGTTTCTGGCGGAAGAGGTCCAGTAGAAATTAACTCATTTGTGAAACCTTTTCTTTTCCTCCTCTTCGGTAAATGTACACATTACCTCACCTTTTACCCCTTGTTCATGGGAAAAGGAGATGCCATTTGGTCCAAAGACCGTTGACAACTAATCAGCGAAATTTTGTAGGGGGGCAAATTTCCCTTCTTGCCATAAGTAATGGACCATTTCCCTTCGGAGATGAACAAATTCCAGCATTAGTTAATAGTCAACAGAAAACAACAAGTGATAGGTGAAAATACCAATGCTCAACAAAGCATCTGTAACAAGACAAACGGGAGGAGACAACAAAAGACAAAAGCCTACAAAACAGAAAGATGAACCAAGACCAAACTACCAATATTTTGAATCAATGTTTGTAGTCTAGCATGTCATACACACTTCTCATGTAGGATTACCTTTTGTAACTAGCAGTTCTCCAGTTGAGGTCAATTGTCCTATTAGAAATTTGGTTGGATATTACCTAACTTTGGTGGGATTACCTAAGGTTGGCATCCAGTAGGTCCCACCACAAAATCTTTTTCTCTTTTAATGGGTATAAAAATTTGACATTAAGTCACTCGCAACACAGCTACGTACTTGCAGAAAAGCCCTTATTATCTTCTTATCTTCCAGTAAAATCCAAATAAGCATTTATTTGAGAAAAATTATGATGAACCAGTACCAGTTGCATGATATTTCTGGAAATTAATCTATACATCCAACCAACCATATGCATTAAGGAAAATGACACAAATGCACTGGAATAAATGAAGAAATCATAAATTCATTTTCTGCCTACATAGCTGCATGTTACCTGTATTCCTATTGTGTACAACATGCGGACAGTGCTGAATTTAGATAATTTCCTTCCACCGCCAACTTCTATCTCAAGAGTGGTGCTACAACAATAATGCTTCAAGTCACAAGCTTATTACATCAAGGCATAAATGCAATCACGTGCTGAAAGTATCTCAATTAGCAGTAATATACTCTGATTATTGAAATGTGTATAGGAAAAATATCCAAAAAATTACTTGACATAATGAAAGACAAGCAGTGTCAGAAAATATTAATCGTGTCAACACATAAACACAATAAATGAATAGCATAAAAGCATTTCAAGTGTATAATAAACTCCAAGGAACATTTACTAGACTGTTCTGCTTAAAGGTATCAGCTTCATGCGTACCCACTCTAAATTAAGCCTGCCATCACACCCTAATTTACTCTGCACTTTGCCCACAAGTTCAAACATTAAATAGGATTATAGGAATCATCAAGATAAATAAAGAATGGCATAGTAACTCCTTTATAGAACCAAAAAAACAAATCCTTCATGCAACAACAAGAAGAGTAAGTAGAAGGGCATCAAATTAAGCACCATACGTAAATCTTGTCCATAAAGAAGCCCATTAAATGGTTCATTAGATACAGATAACTCCAATTTCATTCAAATTAAATGAAAGGTGTTTTTAATGCCAACTAAAACTGGTTAAAATAGACATCAGTGACCTCTGGTAAACTTCTGGTGCATGGATGAAGAATCCGGCTAGCATGAATTGAATATTAGTCATCAGGAAACTTTGGTCAGGAAAGGATCCTATCCAAATAATGGGACAGAATAATGATGTGTCTGCATCAAAAACCTTGAGTTGTGTTTTATTTGTCAACATACTCATATCCTCTCCATTTTTACTTCAACAGCAATCATACTCTCCCGATTCGAGTAATTATTGTTTTTGTTGCTCATAATGATATCACCCCAGCAAGACTTTTTTTCCCCAAAATTCTTACTATGTAGTTATTTAGTATCCCATCCTTTCTTGCTTGCCTTGCATTCATATTAGGATTCATCTTTCAGCTATCTTATAAAATTTCAGATTGTAACGAGCTAAAAAAGTTACTATAAACGACAATACACACATATAAGATGCAAATACGTACCTTTTTTTTTGATAAGTCGCAAATACATACCTACAAGTTAGATTATATGCTGCAAGCCTGCAAATGTTTATGTTCATTCAACAAAGCCTTCAAAATATGTTCAATTGATTTTATTTGGTAAAAGTGGTTTTTCGAAAGCGTTACTTTGAAGCTTCCTTTTTGGCCTTCATGAATATGCAGTTCAAGGGGATCAATGGGAGAAGTTTTGAAGCAAGTTTCGGGGTCGAAGATTATTTTGGCTAAATCGGAGCTAATTCCTATTGGTGATGTGGGTGATGTAGGTGGTTTGGCTTGTATTCTTGGTTGTAGAATAGCATCTTTGCCAATAAAGTACTTGGGTCTTGCTTTGGGAGCTTCTTACCAGGCTTCTTCTATTTGGAATGGCATTATTTAAAAAATGGAACATTGTTTGGCTGGTTGGAAGAGGCTTTTTCTATCTAAGGAGGTCAACTTCGATAAAAAGCACTCTTTCCAATTTGCCTACTTATTGTTTGTCTCTCTTTCCTATTCTTGTAAGCATGGCTAATAGGCTTGAAAAACTTCGGAGGGATATTTTAGCTAACAAGAGAATGCTTCTTAAACATAATAATGAGGTGATATGATAAATCTATTGAGGTGAACATTTATAATAGAAAGCTTAGCTTAACATAATCAACTAGAATGAGGTTTCCAACTTCTAAGACGACGTGAACTACATAGATCATCTTAGTTCTTAGAGCTAAAACTACACTACATAGGTCATCTTACTTGTTAGAGTCTAGTTGTCTCCCGCTGCGGAGGCCTGAACCAAAAGCTCTTGCTGCTTATTTCGCAACATTTGTAGCCTCCTCTCGAGGTCTTTTATTCTCTATTCCATCACGTTGAACTGAAATTGGTGATGAGTTTAAGTTCCATTTAGTGAATTGTCGAGAATTTGTACTCCGATGAAATCAAATGGTTTGGGGCTAAAAACCTAATTCAATTTAATCAAGCTCTTCTGGAAAAATGATTACGACATTACACTATGGAGAGGGAGGCTTTGTGGATATCGGTGGTGGAAACTAAGTATGATAGTTTGAGGGGAGGTGTGAAAATATATGAAGGGGTGGGAAGTTTTCTCTAGTTTTGTTAGATGTTTTGAGAATTCTACTAGGACTATAGAGGAGCTGACTCATTTTTTCTTCTTTACTCTTTACTCTTGGACAGCCGCTTGGCTAGCTCCTTTAGTAATTAGTTTTTCTGACTTCCTCTTTCATTTCTCTCCTTCCTAGGTGCTCTCTTTTTATACTTCCCGTGTATATGGGTTGCGCCCCTCTGCGCTCTTGATATATAATACTTTTACTTATCAAAAAAAAAAAAAGTTTTCTCTAGTTTTGTTAGATATGGGGGGGAGGGAAATGGGTCTACGATCAAGTTTTGGAATGATTTGTGGTGTGAGGAACAGCCTCTGAAGATTTTTTATATAAACTTATTTAGTATTGCAAGTTGTAAGGATGCATAAGTGGCAGATTATATGCAATTTGGAAATGGAAATTTTCAATGGAATATATTTTTTACTAGACCAATGCATGATTGGGAGATGGATTTGGTCTCTTCTTTCTTTGACCCATTGTATTCTCTTTAGAGTAAGGCAAGGAGGAGAGGTTCGAATTTGTTGGATCCTTCCAAAAGGAGAAAGATTGAAGTGAGGTCCTATTATCACGTGTTATCCATTCCTGCTAGTTATATTAGTTACCCTTTTCTTGGAAGAGTATTTGAAGGGTTAAGGCTCTTTGAGAGGCGTTTTTTGTATGGACGACCACAATAGGAAAAATCTTGAATTTAGATAATATGAGGAAGAGGAGCGTCATAGTGGTGAATTGGTGTTGTATGCGCAAGACGGGTGGAGAGTCCATTGATCATCTTCTTCTTCACTGTGAAGTAGCAATAGAATTATGGAGTTCGCAATTCCATATGTTTTATGTTGATTGGGTTTTTTTTATTATTATTATTATATAAAAAAAAATAATAATAAAAAAAAATTAACATATATTTTTGTTGCTAGCAATTTTGCTTTCATAAACTAGTGTGTGTGTGTGTATATATATATAACCAGGGTAGATATTGATTACCTATTAGTATAACATTTTAAGTTGTGCCTCAGCACCTCTCTATTTCCAACAGTTCTGGCAAGACAGCTACTCCTAGCATTCTAAAAAGTCCTCCAATTAAAATGTCATGCATTTCTAACTTGCGTGTGCTAAGATTTGTAGGAGGGGAGTCATTACTTATCAAAACAAAAAAAGATTTGTAGGAGGCGAGTTTGAGAGGGAGAAGAGATGAGAAAGAGGCTTCTGCCTCCTGTTATTATTCAACCTATTTGACCTAATACAAACAACCAAATATATAGGTTAAACCCTACTAACACAAAGACCAAACTACCCTTGAAACCCTAATGGCTCAAACCCTAATATCTCTTCTAACAGCGTGATAGTTCCTATGGTTCGTATTGGATTTGAAGTCAATAGCCTTAAGAGGAAAATCATAGTAAATATAATATTAGGCTGGGATAATTTCTCGGTATTTAATGCAATATGTGAGGAAGTCATGACACTTATAATGAGGATTTGTATATGACCAACCAGCTATCCCATCAATACCCACAGAAACAATTTTTCACACGTTCTTTCATCACAATTATTTACATACCAGTTAACACAGAAAATTGAAAATGTCAAGATATGCAAAAATAGGTGTCAAAATAATACAGAAATGAATAACCTGTAAAGATATTTAAAGTGGGAGACATTCCAAAAATGAAAAACCAAACAACTTCAAGAAGAGAATCTTTAATCAACATAACGGTAAACACAACTCTTACTAATCAGTAATCAGACAGATTCTGTACACATACCTTCCCACTTTCCCACCAATGCGGCCATGAGACTTTGAGGAAAACTGATGATTATAGTGAGCTGATGCCCCAAATGAACTGGTGCCAAACTGCAGTAGTTAAACATGGATGAGGGGGGAAAGAGGGAGCAAAATTTGGGCAACTTGGAAATAATATTACATGGAGGTTTTAATATAGGAGAACAAAGATGAGAGAGTATAAGACAATGGAGAAGCTGGACACAATATTGACAACATAGTTACATATATAATGTTTTCCATTATGAAAAAGATCATTCACTCCTAGGCTGGCCATGAATGATGGTCCAGTTGCGTCACAGATTTACAAGTCAACAAGTCTATATTTTTCTGAAGTGATTTTTTTGTCCATGTGCACATGGCAAATATATTAGATGGGAAAGAATCCCTCCACATTGTACTCCAAAATTTAAAGGAAAATAACAGCAAGCCTCATTTAATATTAATTGCAACAAACTGCAAATATGTTCATATATAGAACATCAAATAATAGGCCATAATGCATTTTCCTTCAAAGGACATTCATCACAGCTACTACTGCCATCACCACCATCTCTGCAAGCTATCATTTTCTTGCAATCCTGATCACACTTCTAAATAAATTCTGTCACAAAGTTCGACATACAAGCTCCTTCCTTCATGGTCTTTCAGTCACATCTATGGCCACTTTATTGTTCATCACAAAACCTATGTCTATCTATGATTCCTACAAAAATGTTTTCTCATTATCGTTGCATCCCTCTCACCTTTCTCCTCCACTGCTCATAGACGACGAAAAATGATAAATACCACCACCCAAAAAACCACGAAACAATCCCTATCTTCAAACACAAATTACTTTGCAGATTCTCACATAAATTCCAAGGTCTTATGATCCGATATCAGGACCACCCATGTGCTTGTCTTGTCCTGTCTCAATGCAGAACATGAAAATTCAAGTACTCTAAGGAGAATTGACTGGAGCCCAGCTGAATATACTTAGATTAGGCTATACTTGAGCTTGGATACATACTGATATACTTCTGTCAATTGTGATCAATAATCTGAATTGGGAGCTGACTGGTGAATTGCAATTGATATTCAGAGATAGGGTCAAGCATTGAGAAGTAAATAACAAAATAAGAAGTTTTAATAGAGCTCCATTTACAACCAAAAAGACAGTCGCCGTTTGAGATTGGGAGAAATGGAGATGAGTCTAGATACAAGCAACTATTAGGTGACATAAATTGACTGCTTGCCACCCAACTACGCATAATTCCTGATTTGAGAATAAAAATGGCAGTGAAATGGGTTAAGAACACAGATAAACCATGATACAATGTCAAAAACAGTGTTGGACCCAACAGATAACTCAAGTTCAAAAAAGGATTGAGGAGTCTCTGTTGTATAACAGATACACTTGATAAAAAGGTCAATAGAGAAAAGAATGACGAAGGTGTATATCACTTCTAAACTTGTATGCATAACTTCTACAGTTACAGGAGTGTTACTACATTTTTCTATCTGGTATGGTCTTTTTTAAAAGTATCATGCACAGGATGTAAATACCGAACTGTTTATAAAAAGCTTGAGTTTGGCTCAAACTTAGTTCGTTTAAGTGGGGGGTTGTTGTCTGGTTTCTCTTTGGGTAATGTTGGTGGGTTTGATTTCACTTGCCTTTGTTTGCTAGTGATACTTTGATCTTATGTGGTGCCAATACAGATCACCTTCGTCATCTGTGTTGCTTATTCCTATGCTTTGAAGCTGCTTCAGGCTTAAAGATTAACTTGGCTAAGTCAAAACCAGTTCCTGTGGGAAACATTGATCATGGGGAAAGGTTGGCTAGTATTCTAGGTTGTGGGGTTTCCTCTTTGCATATGAAGTATCTCAACCTACTGTAGGGGGCCTCCTATAAGGCCAAGCAAATTTGAGATAATGTTATTGAGAAGATTGAGCTTCACTTGGCTAGTTGGAAAATGATGTACCTGTCCAAGGGTGTTAGGGTTACCCTTATTAAGAGCACACTATCTAATTTGCCAACGTATTTCATGTCCCTCTTTCCTCTTCCTGCGAGTATTGCAAACCGTATTGAGAAGCTCTAGCGCAATTTCTTATGGGGTGGGCTAGGCAAAGAAATCAAATATCACCTGGTTAGCTCGTCCAAGGTTTGTTTGTTGTTCTCTAAAGGAGGGATGAAAATTCGGAACTTTTGGGATTCAATCGTGCTCTTTTAGATAAATGACTTTGGCGCTATGCGCATGAGAGAAAGGCTTGGTCGAGAGTGGCAGTGGACTCTGAATTTGGCAATTCGTGGGGTGGGTGATGTTCCAATGAGCCTTTTTGAGCATTTGGGGTGAGGTTATTTTAATATATTAGGCGAGTCTGGGGAAATTTTTGTCACACGAGATTTGAGATGAGAGATGGCTCAAAGATTAGATTCTGGCATGATCAATAATGTGGGAATGTGGCCCTTAAGGAAGCCTTTTTAGATTTATTTAGTATTGTCTGCAAAGGATGCCTCTATTGCGGCTCACTTGGAGTTTTATGGTGGATCCAATCAGTAGAACGTGAGCTTTAATAAGGCAGCTCATGATTGCGAGGTGGATGTTTTTGCCTCATTCTTTAGGGTGCTGTATTCAGCTAGATTGAGACAAGTGAAGATAAGATGTGGTGGGTCCCTTCTAAAAGAGGGTTGCTTAAAATCCTTATCATGGATAACATCAAGAGGCGGCACATCATTGTGGTGGACATAAGTTGCATGCGTAAGAGAAATGGAGAGTTTGTAAGCCATCTTTTACTTTATTGTGACATGGCTAATGCCATTTCGATTGCCTTTTTCGAGTCATTTTGGACTGTCTTAAGTTATACAGACGTGTAGTCAACTTGTATGCTTGTTGGTGAACTACTAGCAGTATGCAAAGTGTTGTGTGGAAAATGGAGCCTATGTGCTTTTTATAGTATTTATGGGTGGAAATGACTTGATGAACTGTTGAGAACCGTGAGAGAATATTGGAGGAGATTAAGTCCTTATTCTTCAAAACTTTGTATCTTTAGATAACTGCTTATGCTTCTCATTTGATGATTAGTTATAGTGATTTCTTTATTCTTTTTGCACGTTCGAGCTAGATACTTTCCACTTGTATACTTATTGTGAACTTAAGGGTGCCTTACGCTTTTAATGATATATGTCGATTACTTATAAAAAGAAAAAAATAGTTTGAACAAAAATTTTGTTTCGCTCAATAAACAAACCAAGCTTGTATGAACTCAGCTCGAGAACTTCTCCTATAAAAACTCGATTCAACTCGTTTGAAGATCATTTAAAATATATATATACACTTACTTGACCATAGTTCCTCCACACCATCCATCTCATCTATACCACGTGTCATCCTCAACCTGCCACTTAGGGCTTAGACGCGAGTAAGGACTCGGGTATGGGTCAGCCCGGAGCTCCTACGGCCTCAATCGATGCACCCCATTCTATATCGGGGGTGGCTGGAAGGGTGTCCTTTGACGGCTTCTCTGCACTGGTAGATCACACAATCTAAGAGGGGCCTTTTACCCGTGCCTTCATTAAGCAATGTTCCAAAAATCAAACGTCCTCTCCTTCAGATTCCACCAAGAGGAGAGGGTTCAATGGCGCCTCTACATTGATAGATCATGTAGTGGCTTAAGATCTTGCCGGCGGTGCGGTGGCTCAAGGAAGTCTTCCCTTCAAAAAGGTGGAGGTTTTGATTTTACTGGTTATGCTATCAAGACTAAGAAGAAGGGTGTCAAGGTTGCAAACCCAAAGGGGCCTTTTACTGGTGCCTAGGTGAAGCCGTGTTTTCAAAATCAAACTTCCTCTCCTTTAGTTGGCGAGGAGAATGGGTTTGCTCTTTCTCCTGATTTTTTAACTTTTAAAGAACCATCTCCTAAGCTCTTTACTCCTAGTGAGAAATCAGGAGAAGCTCATTTATGCCCAACTAGTGTAGAATTCTCTTACTTCATTTTTTATTAGGGCCTGATGGACCTCCCTCTTGTCGGCGGTACTTTCCTTGGTTGAATAATCAAGGATCACCCTCTTGGTCCAAAATTGATAGATTCCTTCTTTCTCCAGCATGGGAAGCCCAATTCCTAGTGCGTCCTAGAGGAGGCTTCCTAGACTATTCTCATATCATTTCCTGATCCTCCTTGACTGTGGTGACTTTTAAAGGGGTAGCAGGTAGCAGGTCCTTCAAATTTAAAAATATGTGGCTAAAGTTGGAGGGTTTTGTGGACACGGTGAAATAGTGGTGGGACTCTTATCATTTCCAAGGCTCTCTGAGCTTAATTTTAGCTAGCAAGCGCAAGGCTTTAAAAGTTGATTTGAAGAGATGGAATGAGGAGGTGTTTGGCAATGTAGGGAGGAAGAAGAAATCCTTTTGGAAGAGCTGCGTGTTTTTTATATCATTGAAGAAGAGAGGGGCCTTAGATATTGAGGAGAAAATGAAGACGGCAGAAGTTGTTCGCAAGTTAGAAAGATCCACGCTCAAGGAGGAAGAGAGTTGGAGGCAGAAATCTAGAGATTTGTGGTTAAGGAAGGGTGACAAGTGTTTGAAGTTTTTTCACAAAATAGAATGAAGAACTCCATTGACTCCTTGTTGAAGGATGGTACAATTGCCACCAACTAGTTGGAGATCAGCGAACACATTGTCCAATTTTATAAAAATTTGTACACTGAGTTGTTCAATTGGAATGTCTTTCTTTTGATTCTATTGCTGAGGTTGAGTCTAGTTGGTTGGACAGGGACTTTGAGGAAGGGCAAGTGTTGGGAGGTAGTGAAAGCTATGAATGGTGACAAGGCGCCAAGCCCTAACAGTTACTCTATGGCGTTCCTCCAAGCTTGCTGGGTTGTTTTAAAAGAGGACATCATAAGGTCTTTCATGACTTCCAAGTTAGAAGTAAGTTTAAAAGAAGCCTAAATGCTACGTTCATCATCCTCATTCCGAAGATTCCAAAGGCAATGAATCCCAAGAACTTTTGCCCAATCTCAATCTCGTGGGTGGCATTTACAAAATTATTACCAAGATTCTAGCAAACAGGCTTAAGATGGTGTTGGAAAAGATTATTTCTCAGTCGCAGAATACATTCATCTGAGGTAGGTAGAACCTAGATCCCGTTCTTATTGCAAATGAATGCCTTAATAGCAGAATAAGATCTAGAGAATCGGGTGTTATCTGCAATTGTACTTAGAACAAGCTAATTATCATGTTAAGTGAGACTTCCCGTTGTGCATGATGAGGAAGTGCGGTTTTGATGGGAAATGGTGCTCTTGAATAGTTCATTGTATTTTCTAGTGCGTTTCTCAATTTTGGTAAACGGCACTCCCATAGATTTTTTAGTAGCTCATGTGGCTTGATTTGTTGTTTATCATTATAATGGACGCGTTAGGTAGGATGATTTCTACGGCAGTGAATGGGGTTTTTTTTTGGCTTCTAAGTTGGTGGGATTGAACCTCTCACCTATACTTTGATCTTATGTAGGATTGACCCAGATCATGTACATCATCGGTGGTGCTTATTCTTATGTTTTAAAGCTGTTTCAGGCTTGAAGATAAACTTGGCTAAGTCGGAATTGGTTCCTATGGTATATGTTGATAATGTGGATGGATAGACTAGTATTATGGGTGGTGGAGTTTCTCCTCTATCATTGAAGTACCTGGGTCTTCCGTTGGAGATTTCCTATAAGGCCAAGCATATCTGGGACAATGTTATTGAGAAGATAGAGCGTCGGTTGGCTAGTTGGAAAATGATGTATTTGTCTAAGGGTGATAGGGTTACCCTTATCAAGAGTACACTTTTCAATTTACCTACATATTTCATGTCCCTCTTTACTCTTCCTACAAATGTTACGAACTGTATTGAGAAGCTTCAACGTGATTTCTTATGGGGTGGCCTAGGTAAAGAGTTTATACATCACTTGGTAAGTTGGTCCAAAGTTTGTTCGGTAATCTCTAAAGGAGTTTGTTTGCTGATCTCTAAGGGAGGGTTGATGATTCTAAACTTGCTGATGTTTAATTGTGCTTTTTTAGAAAAATGGCTTAGGTGCTATAGGCTTAAGAAAGAGACTTGGTGAAGAGTGGTGATTGACTCTAAATTTGACAATTCATGGGGTGGGTAGTGTTCTAATGAGCTTCTTAGGACGTATGGAGTGGGGTCATGGAAGAATATTATGAGGGGTTGGGAGAAGTTTTCAAGTCATACCAAATTTGAGGTGGGAGATAGCTCCAAGGTATTCTGACATGATTTATGATATGGGGATATTGCCCTTAAAGTAAGCCTTTCCAGTTTTATATGGTATTGCCTATGCAAAGAATGCTTCTATGGCAACTCACTTGGAGCTTCCTAGTGATTCCATTTAGTGAAACGTGACCTTTGCCAAAGCGGCTTATGATTGGAAAGTGAATGTCTTTGTCTCGTTCTTTATAGTGTTGTATTGCCTCGTTCTTCAGAGTGTTGTATTTAGTTAGAGTGAGACAAAAAGGTGAAGACAAGTTGTGGTGAGTCCCCTCCAAAAGGGGGTTATTCTTCACTACTCTTTATAGGCCCTTCCTCATGGCTTATCTAATTTTATTTCCTCAACCACCATCCAATTACCTCATTATAGAAAGAATAACCCCTCTCTCTCTCTCTCTCTCTC
>NC_081543.1:9144907-9152318 GCF_901000735.1 Corylus avellana | reverse complement strand
GTAGAACCTAGATCCCGTTCTTATTGCAAATGAATGCCTTGATAGCAGAATAAGATCTAGAGAATCGGGTGTTATCTGCAAATATACTTAGAACAAGCTTATTATCATGTTAAGTGAGACTTCCCGTTGTACATGCTGAGGAAGTGCGGTTTTGATGGAAAATGGTGCTCTTGAATAGTTCATTGTATTTTCTGGTGCGTTTCTCAACTTTGGTAAACGGCACTACCATAGATTTTTTAGGAGCTCATGTGGCTTGAGACTCTCCTTTGATGTTTATCATTGTAATGGACGCGTTAGGTAGGATGATTTCTACAGCAGCGAATGGGGGTTTTTTTTGGCTTCTAGGTTGGTGGGTTTGAACCTCTCACCTATACTTTGATTTTATGTGGGATTGACCCAAATCATGTACATCATCGGTGGTGTTTATTCTTATGTTTTAAAGCAGTTTCAGGCTTGAAGATAAACTTGGCTAAGTCAGAATTGGTTCCTATGGTATATGTTGATAATGCGGATGGATAGACTGGTATTATGGGTTGTGGAGTTTCTCCTCTATCTTTGAAGTACCTTGGTCTTCCGTTGGAGACCTCCTATAAGGCCAAGCATATTTGGGACAATGTTATTGAGAAGATAGAGCGTCGGTTGGCTAGTTGGAAAATGATGTATTTGTCTAAGGGTGGTAGGGTTACCCTTATCAAGAGTACACTTTCCAATTTACCAACATATTTCATGTCCCTCTTTGCTCTTCCTGTGGACGTTACGAATTGTATTGAGAAGCTTCAACGTGATTTCTTATGGGGTGCCTAGGTAAAGAGTTTATACATCACTTGGTAAGTTGGTCCAAAGTTTGTTCGGTAATCTCTAAAGGAGTTTGTTTGCCGATCTCTAAGGGAGGGTTGATGATTCTAAACTTGCTGATGTTTAATTGTGCTCATTTAGAAAAATGGCTTTGGTGCTATAGGCTTAAGAAAGAGACTTGGTGAAGAGCGGTGATTGACTCTAAATTTGACAGCTCATGGGGTGGGTGGTGTTCTAATGAGCTTCTTAGGACGTATGGAGTGGGGTCATGGAAGAATATTATGAGGGGTTGGGGGAAGTTTTCAAGTCATACCAAATTTGAGGTGGGAGATAGCTCCAAGGTATTCTGACATGATTTATGATATGGGGATATTGCCCTTGAAGTAAGCCTTTCCAGTTTTATATGGTATTGCCTATGCAAAGAATGCTTCTGTGGCGACTCACTTGGAGCTTTCTAGTGATTCCATTTAGTGAAACGTGACCTTTGCCAAAGCGGCTCATGATTGGAAAGTGAATGTATTTGCCTCGTTCTTCAGAGAGTTGTATTTAGTTAGAGTGAGACAAAAAGGTGGAGACAAGTTGTGGTGAGTCCCCTCCAAAAGGGGGTTATTCTTCACTACTCTTTATAGGCCCTTCCTCATGGCTTATCTAATTTTATTTCCTCAACCACCATCCAATTACCTCATTATAGAAAGAATACCCCTCTCTCTCTCTCTCTCTCCCCCCCCACCCCGCCGCATCTTTCTTGCTCCCCTCAAACACAAATGAGACCCACCATGTAAACAAAGTACCACAACAACCACCATCACCCACATGTCCTACAACTCAACCCCTACCACAATTCGGTTAATCTTAGTCGTGGCTTACACCCATCCCTTCTCCAACTCCCTCTAGTATAGTAGCTCCCTCTTCCTCTAATACCCACCTCTCAACTCCCTCTTTAACCCTCTCCTCTTCCTCTATAGGTCCATCCCCTACTCGTTCTTTGTAGCCTTCTTTATCCAATCTTGTCGTGATAATACTAGAGGAAGAAAAATTGTTAAGAAACAGAAAGTTAGGAATGAGACAAACATTGACTTGGCTGCCATCTGTGACTCCATCAAAGATCCGAAGGACCCTTGCCTTCGTGATTTTAATGTGTTTTTCTTTTCTCCTCTTCTCATTTTCTTTAGGGGTTTTGCTTCTACAGCTCTTATCTTTTTTTTTATTTTTGGTTGATTTGTGTGTTTTTTTGCTAGTCTATTTAAACTGGAATTTTTTAACATGAGCTTAAACTCAAGCTCGACTCATTTGATTTATTCAAGTCGAGGTCGAGCAAAGTTTGGAAACGCTTTTGTAGCTCAACTCAAGCTTGAGCTCGAGCACCTACATAATTTCTTGTCGAGCCGAATTTGAAAAGCCAATACTTGACTCAACTCGATCAGCTCGATTACAGCCTTAATCATGAGCTTCTCTAGGGAAAAAGAAAGTTTTAACATGCTCAAATAACAAGAATCACATATGTACCTTCAGTTCTCCAGCTGCAGACATTTTCACATCCTTCATTTTCCATCCAACTGCAATAGATGACTCTGGACCTAAAGCAAGTTGTATCTGTGAAAGAGAAGGTGGCAAAAACAAAACAAAAAAGATGTTAAGCCACAATCAAGTAGACATAAATGTAAATATCAAACATTTAACTTCTCCAGCCTCCAAAAAGGGCCTCAACTACATTGTTAACATCATCAAGCTTTTGAAGGATCATTTAATTTTCCTTTATACTATTAATCCCCACATGATTGATAAATAGCTTGCGAACAGATCTAAAAAACCCCCCAAAGAACATGATATGATGTCTTCAAAGTGCACGTCACCATTGCTCTAGAATAATCATATATTGTAGGGGATGTAAAGGTGACAATCAAAAAATTCAAAAACATATTAGCAGCCACAATCAAGTTAGCATAAATGTAAAAAACAAATATTTAACTTTTCCTGCCTCCAAAAATGGCCTCTTTGCCAATTACATTATTAACATTATTATTAACATTATCATGCTTTTGCTGGATCATTTACTTTTCCTTTATACTGTTAATCCCCACATAATTTGATCAAATAGACTGCAAACTGATGTACAGACCCTAATGAGCATGATATGATCTCTTCCAAATGCATGTCACCATTGTTCCAAAATAGTCATATACCATAGTTGATGTAATGATGTATAAAACAAAAGAAAGGGGGTGGTGGGTAGGGTGGGGGGGAATGAGCAAAGTTGAAACAAAACGAAGCATACATTTCCAGATGCAGTTTCAGACAGTTGGCGGGTCCAGGAGTTGGAAAGATTCAATGAACCATCTTTCAAAGACATAGCAACGCCCATTGTTGCAGTTGAGTGTGATGATAGCTGACTGAGCAAAGAAACAATAGAAGGTGGTAAGCCTGTAAACATGCTGAAAGGTCAAATGACATACATAAGCACATGCCCTACCGAGATGTTTCCACCCCAATTAATGCCCGTAAACCAGCTGAAGCCATAAATTCCATAGTAGAAAATGAAGATATTTGATGCCTGAACACAGCAGTAGCAGCTCCACCTCCAGAATTCCCATTAACTACCAAATTTCCACCAATTGCAATAGCATTGCGTTTGGATATCTGAGACTGAACTTCACTTGTCATAGCCATTCTGACATTTAGGTATATAAAGACATGAATGCAAAATTGAAACAGTAAGCACTAAGGTAAACTTTCTGAAAAGCTTAACATGCGCGGAATTAAATATGTTTAAGATATTGAGAACCAACGTGATTTAACATAACAAATGAGACTATAAGCCTCTTGGGTAACCAACAAGATATGTAAGTAACAAAATATATCCAGATCCAAAAATAAAGATTCACAGGCATATAGATCTAACCTGTGGGAGAAATATTTTTTCAACAAAATAAAAACAAAACCCCAGTGGTGCAAAAATCCCCTTGAGGCCACTACTAAAGCCCATCATGACTTAGTAATTGCCCCATATGTATGAGACAAAGGGAGTGTAAATGCCTGGAAATTAATTGGGGCAAATCCCAGGACACCCTCATCATCAAAAGAAAAACAAGAAAAAAAAAATAACAAAAATAACAAAACCTCTTTGCGTGCATATCTCTGTGTATGTGTGTGAGGAGGCAGGAGGAATGAGTTTGATAATAGCAAAAAAATCAAGGAGCATAATGCTTCTCATATCAAACTTACCCTTGGATGATGCCACCACCATTTAGAAAGTGCGGCAAAGACATATTTGCTAGCATTGTACCAGACGGTCGGAAATGTGCAAAAATCTTTTCTTCTTCTTTCCTTCGCCGTAACCTTTCAAGTTCTTCCTTTAGTTCTTCTACCTTATTCAGCTTTGGACCAAGCTCCAAACCAGAATTCAGCCCTTCCATACCATAGATGTCATATATTTGCCTTTTGTTTACATCTGATAAAATTTCATATGCTTCACATATCCGTTGAAAGTTCTCTGTAGCAATGTCTTTCATCTGAAAGCGAGTATTGGATGAAAATTTTGTCAAATACTCTCTTTTAGGAAATCTAAAACCTTGAACAATAATGAAACACACCATAAATTCAATTGTGAAGCTAAAGATGAGATATGCAAAGCCCCCTTCACTACTTATCAAAAAAAAAAATGCAAAGCCCCCTTCACTTCATTTCAATGTTGAAGCCACATGTACAATTTCATCCTCAAAAAAAAAGAAAAAAAAAAAAAGAAAAATGTGATTGCCCAAATATAGTCAAAGCTAGCTAGGGTAGGTAAAGTGGGGTAACACGTAATTATAACTGATGGGCAAACAATAGATGCTCCCTTCATTCCACAAGTGTCTTATTTGAAAAAATAAAACAGAAATTTAAGGAGGAGAATTTAATGCCTTGAAAACTCTAGCTTTTTGTTTGTGTTATCAATTTATCCTCATAGTGCTTAAAATTTTCGGGATGAGGATAAAAAACAAAGTAGAGATTGTAAACTTTTAACTTCTTTGTTTATTTATTTTGATGAAATAGACTTTTAACGTTTTGAAAGGGGATACATTGTGAGACAAACAAAATTCACAAAAAAGAGACCAATTATGGAACAAAGGGTGTAGGATTTAGCATAATAACCAAAAGGCTGACATCAATCCCTATTGTTCTAGATTTCAAGTATTCAAAGTATGGAGTAGGATTCAAGTCAAACTTTTTTCTGTTTTGACAAATAAGATCAAAGGTGGACCTATTAATCAAACAAACTATACATGTGGAAGTATCATTCGCGACGATTGCTTAATCCCCAGGTCTCGGTTGCCACAATCAAAAACATCCTCCCAAGAGGATGGAATGCCACAGAAAGTATTAACAGCAGTAGATACCGTGATAAATTAATTCTTCTCATAGAATAAAAAAAACTTGTGGAACCAGTATCCACCCGATATTCTAGAAATAGATTCCTCCTAAATTAACCCTGAATCGAAAATATTCTAGGTTCCATCAGATATAACCAAATTTAGCTTCCATAAAAAAATAAAATAAAATAAAACAAGGAGCCATAACATTGAATGCAAGAACTACAGTAGGCCACACATGGGTTTGATGGACATCTCATTTCATAAGAGGTCCATATTGCAATGAAGTTCACTGTACAATCTCTCTTAATAGCTCAAATATATGATAACCCAAATGGAATCTGCTTCATCTTTTTGCCTCCCATTTCTGTTTTTTTCAAATAATCTATTAAGATTATGATCAATGTAACATACCAACTACCCATTAGTTTAAATTTTCCACCCATCTCCCATTTCAATTCATCGCTCAAATAGCTTCAATGGCTGTCTACCTACCTGCCAGATTCTTTAGACTCATCAGATACACAACTAAACTGCCTCTTAGCATAAATTCAAACATAAAAAGCACATAATGTCTTAAACAACAATATAACTACTAAAATTTACAAACAATACAAATTATACATTTAAGTTTAACCTCATTCACCTTTGCCAAAAATACAAATTTGCACCATAAATGCTCCGATCAGATGATATACTATATCACCCATACAGCCAACATTGCATTTGAATGACTAACATCACTCCGAATTACTCAAAGACTTCAAAGTAAAAAGGCACGAACAAGTGTGAACAAACATACATGGGGAGCTTGGTGCTTGTCCGGGTGATATATTTGGGCCCATTGGCGATAAGCCTTCCGGATTTCTTCGTCGGAGGCCTCCGGTGATATGTGGAGCAGTGCATACAGTTCTCTGTTGGGTGGGCCCGCGTCCTCCTCCTTCATACTCTCTCTCTCTCTCTCTCGGACTGAAAGTGTTAGGGTTTCGCAGAGAGAGTGCCCACAGGGTTTTTTGCACGAACACGGAGGGCTTTCGGGGTTTCGCTGGGGTTTAGGGAAGCTAAAGTCACCGCAGAGTATATGTGCTTTACCAGTAACGAGATGACACGTCAAATACTGGTTTTATCACGTTTAAGCCTTTGTTTGTTTCGCAAGAATATGTTCTTCGTAAAATATTCTTATTATTTTTTTAAGGTAAAAGTCCACATACCTCCTTTAATAATTAATATTGTATATTCTCTCAGAGAATCAAATTTAGGTGCTTTGAAAAAAAAAATATGTAAAATAAAAATATATAATTTTTTAACTAAAATAAAAAAATAAATTTTAGAGCAAGATATAAATGTTCTTAGTTGGATTATTTTTTTTAGGGAAAATAATCTTTCCTTTCATGGATTCCTCTCTTTCATTTTTGATTCATTAAAAGATCAATAAAGGAGAAGTGAAATAACTCCAACAGTACAAATTCACGATTACAGTCCGTAGAGCAAGAACACCTCATCCCAACTCAAGTCTGACCTCTCCCTAATGGTCTGAATTGGACAATAGCTAGCGCCACCTTACAGGCTACACCCACCACTGTCCCCATTAGGTTCTTCGAAGCCAGAGTGAAGCACAGAGAGAAGTATGGTTTGCTGCAAAACAATGCATCACTGACCTAGAGTAGGTTGCTCCAGTAAAACAATTCCTTGAATACATTCAAGAAAGCCTTCAACCTACATACTATCCATAGAAGAAGAAACTGTTGTATTTTATTTCACTTTTGGGTGGGCTGCATAGTCATTTTAATATTTGGGTCCATAATGGGCTGGACCAATTCTATAAGCACTTGAGGAAGCCATTTACTCTCACCCTACATATATAATGAAGTTAGCACATTAGACTTCAATAGGTCATCAGAGCAATTAGGGTTGAGAGACTAGTGCCCTCTACACACACAACACAACAGGCCAAAGGGAAGAAGATGGCAGATTCATCTTCAAGCAAAGAAGGTACGTTTACATTCTTTTTTTATTGTTGTTCATATGCTATGGAGTAAGACAGATTAAAATTCTAACAATTGGTATCAAAGCTTTCTGCACAGCTTAAAATTCTAACAGAAACTGCAAGTTTTGCCAAGGCATGGGCGACAGCATTCCCCTCACGTTTGACATGCTTCATCCTCTAGTGAGAAAAAGCTCGAACACCATCCTGAATATCCACCATCACATGCCCATTTTGACCATAATTGTCCCCCATAGTCTTCACAGTATCCACCACCACCTTG
>NC_081543.1:9139414-9144807 GCF_901000735.1 Corylus avellana | reverse complement strand
AAAATGAATTAAATCTAGAAGATTTGGGCTTAAAGAGAGAAAATGGGAAAAGTTGGAGCCCCTGACAGTGCGATCGATCGTAAGGAACTGCGATCGAGCGCACTACCAGAGAAGACAAAACATGAAGTGGCCACGAGCGACCGAGCGCACAACAGAAGAGGCTCGATCGCAGACGTGCGATCGAGCGCACACAGGTTGTGATCAATCACACCCGTGCGCAGGAGACACATCGGAGCTGCGGCCAGAATGCTAGTATTTCCATATTAGGATTTTTCAACTCCCAATTGTAATAGGATTAAAATCCTACGAAATTCCTAGGTTTACAAGTTTGTCAAGGACTTCTAGAGCCTATAAATAGACCTCTAAACCTCAAGAATAATCATACTAGGAAGATGCACAACTTTGGGGGAAGGAATTGGAGGCTACCTTTCAGTTCTTTCTTTCCCTTTTCTTTTTAGTTTTATTTTCATTATGTATAACTAACTCTTTAGGAGGGCTAGATTGAAGCCCTAATTATGCTTATTTAATATTTCAATATTGGCGCCTTTGTGATGATCATGTTGTGATATTTAACTTGATTAATTCATGTTTTCATGAATTCCTCATATGTATGTGACTGACCATTATATGCATGTGGTACAGACTAGTTAGTTAAATCAATTTGGATGACCGAGTCCTGAGTTTAACATAAGTAACAAAAGTAATCCACACCGGGTTCTTGGGTTAATTAACATGGGGAACCGAGAGTATACACTCATGCCCTAGGCCTCATGTGTTTGTCAATTTTCACAGAATATATGATTTCCTAAAGAACAACTTAGTATATACTCATGCTAAATCATTTAGGAAAGAAAAGAGTTAGAGTATACACCCAGGCCTAACTCGTTGTTTAGGAAATTCAATAGCTTAAGGAGTATATACCCATACCCTTAGGTTTACAAACATTATATATACATAATATGATCAAAACATTGGCATATTAACATATTATCTAAATATAATTAGTGGTGGATATCAAAGCCCTACCTTTACCTTTTTCATTTATCTTTTTATTTCCTTTTTTCATAATATCAATTCAGTGACAAGTTGATATTTTTAATTAATTCCAAATAAAATCAACAATCTCCGTCGGATCAACCTTCTACTTGCTGCACTATACTATTGTTTGATCTTTTGCACTTGCGAGTTAAAACATACTAAATATTATCTATTAATTTAGGTAGTTTTTGGCTCCGTTTCCGGGGATTGTTTGATTTTGTTTTGAATTTTTTTCCTTTAATTTATTTTTGTTTTAAATTTTCTGTTTTTCTAATTTTTTCCGTAGTTCCTGTTTTGCCTCTGGAGGTGCGCTCGAGCACCCAACCAGGGCGATCGAGCACACCAGTGCGATCGAGCGCACATCACGGTGCAATTGATCACACATCTAGAGAGCAGCACAGTCACTGCACTAATTACAGATTTGATTTATTTCTTTTATTTTGGTTTTAATTTTTGTTTTGTTATTTAATTTTCTTTTTGTTTTAATCATGTTGAGAAACAACACACCTCCGGTGCGAAGACCTGCGAAAAATTCATTCAGTCCAAAGATCCTCAACCTGCCATCATGCATTAATTTCCAGCCCATTGTGCAGAGCAGTTACGATTTATCTCCGCTGCTCAATATGAGTCCACGCTATAAAGGCACACCAACAGAGAACCCATATTGGCATATTCGAGAATTCTGTGATCTCTGAAGGACTTAGAATGTTCAGGGTTTAACTCTAGAAGAAATCAGGTTAATCATTTTCCCTTTTTTCTTTAAAAGATAATGCTAAGAGATAGTACAATTCTTTGGCTGCAGGTTCTATTCATACTTGGGATGAGATGGCCACAAAGTTCTAAAAGAAATTTTTCCCAGCCCAAAAGACAAGGCAATTGAGAGGAAAAATTATGACTTTCCAGCAAAGAGATGGAGACCATTTCTTCGAGGCATGGGAACACTTTAATGAGCTACTTCTCAGATGCCCTCATCACATTATATCTCAAGACGATCAGGTATTGGCATTCTATGAGGGTTTAAATGATCTTAATAA
The DNA here is from genome assembly GCF_901000735.1 of Corylus avellana. Taxonomy (NCBI): domain Eukaryota; kingdom Viridiplantae; phylum Streptophyta; class Magnoliopsida; order Fagales; family Betulaceae; genus Corylus; species Corylus avellana. The sequence continues at coordinate 9,142,735 of NC_081543.1, read as the reverse complement.
GAGTCTTGTAGATTTAGCTTGTGGTTACATGTTGATGAGAAAAGCAGTGAGGAAGCCATAGAACTCTTTAAGACCGTAAGTGAGAACTTCCAACAATTCCCATCTAAAGGGAAACAAGGACCCAAAGGAAAAGGCATATATGAAGAGAGCACCAATGGAGGAATTCAGGCTCAAATGGCTGTCATAGAGAACAAGCTGGACATGTTCATGAAAGCTATCACTAATCATAGCAGTGCTCCTGTTCAACAAGTTACACAAGTCAAGGTATGTGCCATATGTTCCCATATTGACCATACCACTAAGACTTGTCGATCAAGAGTCATCTCTCATCAAGTTGTCCCAACATTATCATAAAGAAGAGCCATCTCCCATCCATTGGCTTTCACAACGCCAAGAAAAGGAGCCATCTCCGCAGTTCCATGGTCAATCATACTTCTTTCTTAGCCATAATGAAGCCAATATGCAACTATTGGAATACGCTACCAAGATAGAAGCTCATGAAGAGGAGCCACCTCCCGTCAATTGGCCTCAACAATACCACGAAGAAGAGTGTCAAAGTCAATCGGTGACTACTCCTCATGGAAAATACATGAAGGACAAGTGCACTTATTATCATGAGCAAACAATCACCACACCTAGGAATGAAGAAATTGTTGAGGAAATTTTTTGTGAGCCAAGTCTTTGGAACCCTTTGGGAGAGCACTTTGATGAATTTGGAGGTGACCTAGACCTAGACAAGCTACTTGAGTATACTAAAACTTCTAATGAGCCAAGTCTTGAGGATCCGATGGGAGAGCGTTTTGATCAAATTGGATGTGACCTGGATCTTGACAAATTCCTCAAGCAAGCTAAGATGTGTAGTGAGCCAAGTCTGGTGGATCCATTGGCAGAATAGTTTGCTCAATTTGAATTTAATCTGGACCTTCACATGATACATGACCAAGGTGAGGCCTTATTGGATTCCACTCCTGAGAACACCAAGGTGGAAGAGAGGAAAGAGGAGCAAACTGAGGTTCTAGAGGAACCACATCGAGAAAAGGAAGAGAGCACTGAGACTTCATCAACATCAACTCTTATTCTCGAATTACCAAGACTCCAAGAGAGAAGTCTGCTGGGCTTATGTGATGAGCAAATTGAAGACATCAAGATAGAAAAGCTCCCTGAGTTTTCTTCTTATTTTATTCTAGTTCATGATTGCCTTCCGGATGAGAAACTGTTTGAGAAGACTCTGAATGGTCTACCCCGATCTATAGACAGTTGGAATCACCCTGAAATAGGAAAAACTCTTTGGTGCATGAGAAGAAAAGATTGGTGTTTCAAGTTTAAAAATGAACAATAGTCTGACTGAAGACGTTAAACTTAGTGCTTATGGGAGGCACCCCATAGCATATCATTTTTATTTCCTTGTTTATTTGTTTTTATTTTATTTTTATTTTTAGTTTTCCGCTGTTATTTTAATATTTTGTTTTGCGGAGACAAGTGTGGTTCAATTCAAATTTGGGGATGTGCTATGAGCCATGCTATTCTAGACAATTTCATCCATATCTCAGGTAAATTCTTTCTATGTTATAGACACATTGTGGACAATGTATAATTTAAGTTTGAAGGTATGGGAGACAATTTACACACACTTTGTCCCAGTTTTATTTTATTTTTATTTTTTGTGAAAAGAAAAAAAAACTGTCCCAGTTTTAGTTTATTTTTGTTGTTTGTGAAAAGAAAAAAAAAATGCATGTTCATGTTTATCTTAAAATTTTGGTTGATTTTTTTGTGATTTGATTTCATTGGTGAGCTTAAAATTTTGAACACATGATCTGATAATTGAGTTTTTCAGTTTGGTTACATGCTTAGGACAGTTGAGAATTCATATGTTTTATCTGATCTTACACAAGCAAATTGGCACATAATATGTGAGGTATGACATGAAGTTTGATGCGTGTGTTTCTAAGTCTGGGGTGAAACTGGATGAATTATTAGATGGATAATTTGGCATATATATGTGTGAAAAAATAAAAAATAATATATGATCATTGATAAGCTTTTCACTGAGTAACTGAACATCTTGCCTCAAAGCATTGAGTGTTCACATTAAAAGGTGTAAAATTTTGATTTAATTGATGTCATGGTTAGTTTGGTTTCGTAGCCTTTTTGACTCGAGTTAGTAGGTCCTGAGGGGTCTTTTACACCTAATGCCCTAAAACCATCTGGTTTGGGAGTTATTGACTTAACACTCGTTACATGGGTCAATTAGGTGTAAAACACCCCTAACGAAGAAGAAAAAGAAAAAAAAAAAAAATGCCATTGTTGTTCATTCTAATAGGGATTTCCGTACACATTGAGATATGGAGACATTGCACATTGGAAGTAATTGGAAGCCTCATATTTATGTGTTAGATTCATTTTACACCGTTTTCAAACTTGTGATGTTTTAGCATGTCCTTTGTAAGTAATTGAACTTTGAAATTCCAATTCATTGTGAAGATGAAATTCATCTTTTTAAGCTTGCTAATGAATGAAAATTATAATCTTGAAGTGATAATTAATTTTTGGGAATAACATGAACTGTGCATGATGTTTGTGGGTAACATTTCTGGAAAACCCTCACGAGACTTCACTCGTCCTCTAGGAAATTCCTAAGGTTTTAAAAGGCTTGTTGCATATACTAAATGCAATCGTACATCCCACGAAAGATGAATTTATCTTTTTATTTTTTGTTTTTCATTTTGTCTTTAGTTTTGTATTGCTAAGGGACTATCAATATGTAAGTTTGGGGGTGTATTAAGTGCCAAAATATTCATATCTTTAACCCTTAAACTTATGTGTGTTAATTCCTAAATATTGTTCATTTGTGTTATTTTAGTTCCTTTTTGTATTTTCCATGCTTTTGTAGGCTTTTGGAAGAAAATGAAGTAAATCTGGAAGATTTGGGCTCAAAGAGAGAAAATGGGAAAAGTTGGAACCCCTGACAGTGCGATCGATCGCACTACCAGAGAAGACAAAGCATCAAGCGACCACGAGTGATCGAACGCACATGGGTTGCGATCGATTGCACCCATGCGCAGGAGACACATCAGAGCTGCGGCCAAATGCTAGTATTTCCATATTAGGGTTTTTCAACTCCCAATTGTAATAGGATTAAAACCCTACGAAATTCTTAGGTTTACTAGTTTGTCAAGGACTTCTAGAGCCTATAAATAGACCTCTAAACCTCAAGAATAATTATCCTGAGAAGATACACAACTTTAGGGGAAGGAATTGGAGGCTACCTTTCGGTTCTTTCTTTCCTTTTTCTTTTTAGTTTCATTTTCATTATATGTCACT